>NC_090732.1:81796792-82104292 GCF_036898095.1 Palaemon carinicauda | reverse complement strand
GCCCGTGGCAACACCTGATCAGCTCTTCATCTTCAAGGAAGGTTGTTTCCCCCTTCCGAGGGAGAACTGCCTGCATCACTTCACAGACTCCGACTGCTGTTGCTGTCTTCGTCTAGGCGACACTCCCCCCCCCCTTGCTGTCTTCGTCTAGGCGACACTCCCCCCCCCTTGCTGTCTTCGTCTAGGCGACACTCCCCCCCCCCCTTGCTGAGTCGCTCTTCCTTCGGGGGCGGAGCATAGTCTTAGGCACGTTTCTCCTGAAGTGATCATCTCTCTCACGAGAAGGGCCATTCATAGAGACTCCTCTTTGGAGGATCACTACTGCTAAGGTCAGCTTGCTGGTCACCCCGGCCCTCATGGGCATCATCAGTTCCTGATCATCCTACCAGCGCAACCTTGCGCTGCAGCTTATTCCTTAGATTTCGGTAATGGACTCTTCTATGGAGCTTTCACGGTTGCTATCGGTGGATGTTCGCCCTTCCAAAGGGCACATCCCAGTTCCTGATCGTCGTGCCAGCTGACCTGCCAACCTACCAACGCAACCTTACGCTGCAGTTAGTCCTTGGACTTCAGTCCTGGACTCCTGTCCTGGACTCCTCCGTGGACCTTTCACAGTGGCCATCAATGGATGTTTGCTCTTCCCAAGGGCATGAATGAAAAGATTTGAGTGGCTCCTATTCTTTTCTTCATCCTACCCTCTCATGGGGAAAGCAGCATCCTGGGTTCTCTGCATAAGCTGACCTCAAACAACTGCAGGTAAACCATGGTCCCTTGTGTACCTAGTACAGTATTAAGCTAATACTGTTGCGTCCCCATACCCTGGCGAGGTGGTATTGGGAAAGTCTTGGTTACATTAGTTTTTTCCTATAATAGACTTGGAATAACTTTACCTAGACAGTCACACTCCTCCATGTATCAACACACAGCCTGCGTAGGCCGCGGATCTTGCGTAGCAAGGTTTTAGCGAGGGCAGTGACTCCTTATTTTGGTCCCTCTTAATGAGAGAATGCCTTGATGAAGTCATTGAGCTTCAGCACGGCATTCTACTCCCGTGCTGAAACTTGGTGACGGGCAAGAGGGCTCTCGAACTTGGGGAAATTGCTCCCCCAGTTCAAATCTAAATTTCTCTTATCTTTTTCTTCCTCTTTATATTGCTTCAAACTTCTCCTAATATTATAAACTTTCTTTCATGTTACTGTCCCAACCCTATGAGTAAAATTTCCCATATGTATATGTGTATATATTTACATATATATGTATGTTTATTATTTATTATTTTTTTTTTTCATGGCATGGATGTTTCTACATCTGTTATTGCTGCTTGAGCGGATGTTTCTACATCCGGTATTGCTGCCTGCTTTGATGAATGGGAAAGGTGTCACGGTTGTGAGGTGTTTGTGCTCAAAGCTATATGTGAGAGTATTGGATGATCTCACCCAAGTGTTGGGTCTTTGGAATCCAGGGGGATCCAATGCTTGGGGTAGGACTCTCGGCTTTTGGCCGGAAGCCCGTCATTACAGATATGGGGAGGATGATTCCATAGTTTCTTGGTCTCAGTCCTAACAGGCGGGTTCAGCTTACACTTGTGCCTCTATATCTTTTGATGCTATCCTTCGGGTAGGGTATGGAATGGACCATCTGGGAAGTATATTCTCACTGTGCCGGTAGTGGAGAGTGCAAATTTCCTTCCCAACATGTGATGCCTTAATGTTCTCAAGCAGGTAAATCAAACTATTCAAAATATCACTCTTCTCTTTTCTTTATTCTAATGGATTCTTGTGACAACGACTCCACCTCCCCTGGATATGCTGACTGGCCCCCGGCACTGTTGACGACCTCTGGCAATTCATTTAACGAAAATTCCGTTTATGACGTAAGAACTAAAAAGGACTACTGTATTCTTTAAACATTCGTAAAAAGGGTAATTTGGGCAACACAGAAAAACTAAATGTCCTGCACGTTACCCAAATCCCATTAGAAGCTAATTATGATGTGCTACATAAAATATTTGAGTGTTACGGATTGATAAAAAGTTAGAATGAAACTTTAAGATGATAATTGGGATTCTTAGTAATCATTTAATTGTCATGAGGAAGCATTTAATGCAAGCCATAACATTGTTAATATTAAAGTAGGTAATATGAGTATTAAGGATGCTCTGTGTGATGGGGCACCTAAAGATCTGGATGTCTACAGACCAGCAGACTGGGTTGATAAAGATATAGAGGTAGATATGCCATCCCAAAGAAAGCCAAAACCATCAATGTGGCTTCTTGCTAAATCTACAGGAAGTACGGAAAATTATTTCAAGATCTGCAAATTTCTTCAGAGAAAGGTAGGAACGATCGCACCTGGAGATATATCTCGATTCGGTAAGAAAAGTTACTTGATAAAGGCCAAGTCATTCACACAGTCTGTTATATTTTCCAATTTGAAGACAGTAAATGATATAAAATTGGACATCAAACCCTATCTAAACTTTAGCTATGGAAGGGGAGTGGTTTTCAATAGGGATCTATATGAATTTACCGAAGAGGAGATATTGGCTATGTGTCCACTATCAGTGTGGAAAGTACATAAAGTACCTGGAACATTAATGATTGTTCTTACTTTCCAGGATTCTGACGTACCTTTCCACATAGACATAGAAAATGAAAGGATTAGAGTTCAACCTTTTAAGCAGAAGCCACTGCAATGTTATAATTGCTTTAAATTTGGGCATCCTTCCAAAGTTTGCAAGAATGATAAAATTTGTAATACTTGCTCCAATATTTACCATGGGGAATGTACATTTGAGGCAAGGTGCTTAAACTGTAACTCTAATCATAAATCTAATGATAGGAGATGCCAGTTTTATAAGTTAGAAGAGGCTGCCCTCAATAAATCAACTATTGAACATGTAAGCATGGGGCATGCCAAGAGATTATTAAATAAATCTAATACCTATGCAAAGACATTAAAAACAGGAGAAAAAGTTACTCGGGAATCATCTCACCCACCTACTACTGTATGTAGTTCTCGAAAAAGGAATTCACCATCTATTGATAAAGTGCTGCATAAGACAAGAATATCTCCTCCTAAAGATTTATCATTGAGTATCAACAAAAAGACATTGCCCTCCACTATCAAACCTTTGTCCCCCATTACAAAGGATAGTACTAACCTCTCCCAGGCCATATCCTTGCCTGATTTAATGGAGATTCCACCTGACACCAAGTTATCAGGTGTACTTGTAGTGGGGAAGGTACAAAAATCTGGTAACTCACACCTTATTAATCGTAAAAGAGAGTGTCCTCCATTTCTCTCACCTCCTTCCATAAGAAATATTAGAGTTATGCCATCAAATAAATATGATGTTTTGTCTGTTGATGTTTCCGATCAACCAGAAGACAATTTAAATAAATCTGAAATTCAAGTTGAGGTCCACCATCCACCTCAACAAATAGATCAAAAGGATACAAAGAAAAACACAATCGTAAAACCTAACATAACAAGACCATTTCTGAAGAAACCTACAAGAATAATGTTAGATTAACAACTGTTAATGGGAAGACCTCATCCAAGATGTCTTCCAGAAATAATCCATAGTTTTCTCTTCCATTTTGCAATGGAACTGTCAGGGTATAAGGGTGAAATTTGAACAACTTAAGCTTCTAATTCATGAACATTCCCCCATAATTGTATGTCTACAGGAAATTATGCTTGATGCTAACACTCCTAGTCCTCGAGAGTATGTTAGCTATAGAACACCATATAATCATCAAGCAGGGAGCCATGGCGGAAGTCTCATGTACGTTCGTTGAGATGTTCCCCAAATACCTGTGTCTATACGTACAACCCTGCAGGCAGTGGTTGTACAAATTGATATAGGGAGAAAATATACAATATGCTAAGTACCTCCAAATGATGATATTTTATATGATGACTTAGCAGAGGTCATTCAACAACTCCCTCAACCATTTCTCTTACTGGGAGATATGAATGGTAGACATCCTTTGTGGGGTGATGTTTTGGCAAACACAAGGGGCACTATTATCTCATCAATTGTGGAGAATGAGGATGTGGGACTCCTTAATACAGGAGAGCCCACGCACTTCCATGTTCAGACAGGTACCTTGTCATGCATTGACCTTTCAATTGCAAGCTCTAACTGCCTTCTTGATTTTAATTGTAGGACATTAGATGATTAGCATACTAGTGATCATGCACCAATCATTATAAACACCAACAAGGGTCCGCCTTTACAAAGATCGCCACGATGGAATCTTGACAAGGCAGACTGGGTTAAATTTTGTGAGCTAAGTGAAATTGAAGGGAGTGCAGAACAGTTTGAAAGTATTGATGATGCCATAGACCTACTGAATGGAACCCTCCATACAGCAGGAATCAATTCGATTCCCAAAACCACAGGACTATTCAAAAGATGACCAGTCCCATGGTGGTCTTCAGAATTAACAGCCTTGCACAGAGCCACCAGAAAATCTCCGACTAGATTGCGTAGACGCTGTACGGATGAAAATTTGATAACATACAAAAAGTGTAGAGCACAGTTCCGTCGTGCCATGAAAGAAGCTAGACGCCAATCTTGGGTGGCTTTTGTTTCCTCCATTAATAGTAGAACACCACCATTTTCTGTATGGAGGAAAGTAAAAAAGATTGCAGGCAAATTCACCCCAAACCCACCACCAGTGTTGATGAAAGTGAATGGTCAGTATGTGACTGAAGGAAATGAAGTTAGCAATGCCCTGGCTGACCATTTTTCAAATGTATCATGCAAGAGTGTAGCAGCTCCTGGTCACCAGTACAGGAGCATTAAAGAAAAGAAAATTTTAGATTTTGCAACAGGAAGGGAAGTTATATAATTCCTTTCACTGAAAGAGAATATGATTCGCCACTTTCCTCTTGTAACGATACAGCCCCTGGACCCGATGGAATTCCGTATGTAATGATTAAACATGTACATTTTAATACAAAGTTATTTATTTTAAGCATTATTAATAGAATATGGCATGATCATAGTTATCCAAGTGTTTGGGAACTAGCCATTATTTTAGCCTTTTTAACACCCGGTAAGGACAAGTTTTTAGCAGCAAACTACCGACCTATTGCATTGACATCTTGTTTATGCAAAATTATAGAGAAGATGGCCAATGCAAGAGTGGTGTGGTTCCTTGAAAAGAAGGGTATTTTATCACCGACTCAATGTGGATTCAGAAAAATGCACTTAACGACTGATGTGTTGATAAGACTTGAGTCCTCTATTTGTGAAGCATATGCTTCCAAACAGCGCCATGTGACAGTCTTTTTTGACCTTGAAAAGGCATATGATGCCACTTGGAGATATGGTATACTTAAAACAATTCATGAATTGGGATTGAGAGGAGTTTTTCAAGTGAGAGTGGGGGAGGCTCTATCAGAGGATAAGTGTCAGGAAGGAGGAGTTCCTCAGGGGAGTGTGCTGAGTGTAACCTTTTTTGCACTAGCAATTAATGAGATATCCTCAGTCATTCCCCGGGATGTTCCCTCAACATTATTTGTGGCTGATCTCTCAATATCATTTGCTGGAGCTTAAATGGCAATGGTTGAGAGAAAAATACAACTCTCAATTGACAAAATTATCCAGTGGGCCGATATGAATGGATTTAGGTTCTCGACAAGTAAAACTACTATTGTCCATTTTTGTCATATCCGGGGAGTACATCCAGACCCGGATATATACATTAAAGGTCAACGGATACCATGTGCAAGTGAAGCTAAATTTTTAGGTTTGATATTTGATTGTAGGCTTACATGGGTTTCTCACTTAAAAGCGTTAAAAGCTAAATGTCTCGAGGCTCTAAATATTTTAAAAGTACTGTCCCATACATCATGGGGGGGGGGGGGGGGGGGCAGATCGCAATACTATTTTGAAATTATACAAGGCCTTGATTTTTTCCAAAATCAGTTACGGATGTGAAATATACTCCTCAGCCACCCCAAGCCGGTAAAAGATATTAGATTCAATACATCATGGTGGTATTAGATTGTCCACAGGAGCGTTTAAAATCTCACCTATCCCAAGTCTCCTTGTTGATGCTGGAGAGTTACCTCTAGATCTTTACCGAATTTCTGCTATTATTCGGTATTGTTTTAGATTGCAAAGACTTCCTAATTCTTTAGCCTTTCAGACGGCAAGCCATGTAAGTCACTCAACATACTTTGAGTTGCACCCAAAATCTCCTCAACCTTATGGGTTTTGGGTGAAACAATTTTTAAAGTCTTGATATAATTAGAATTAAGGTGCTTCCATTTAAGGTATCCTCAACGCCTCCATGGAAATTACCAGAGATATCTTTTTGTAAATATTTCATTAGAGTTGAGAAGAATATGACTGACTTAGAATCCAGGTCTCTGTTTATGGAACATGTTGAAGAACATAGGGGATCAACTTTTATATATGCTGATGGCTCCAAATTTGATGCTGGCATTGGATTTGTAGTACATAGTAATGGTTTTAATTGTAGAGGTGCACTTCCTCTAACAGCTTCAATATTTACTGCCAAACTGTATGGCATACTAACCGCTGTTGAGAAAATAGCATTGGGAAAGGAGGGTAATTTTACCATTTTTAGTGATGCAAGGAGTGTCCTTCAAGCTTTAGAAGTTTTTAATTCTAGTAACCCTCTAGTTTTAAAGATTTTAGAATGGCTTTTTATTATTGGAAGGAGAGGTATAATGGTTCGATTTTGCTGGGTTCCAGCACATGTAGGTGTATATGGGAATGAGAAGGCAGATTCATTGGTGAATAAGGCAGCATCAGAGTTGGTGCCAAGAAGGTATCTAATTCCCTGTAATGACATCCTACCTAACATCAAGAAATTGCTTTGCAGTAAATGGCAACAGCACTGGGATAGCCTAGATGACAATAAAATGAGAGAGGTAACAAATGTCATATCTCCTTGGAGGTATAACATGATGCCCCGAAAATGGGAGACGTCTCTTTGTCGTCTCCGTATTGGTCACACTCAGTTGACACACGAGTTTCTGCTGAAGGGCCAACACCAACCATATTATGACGACTGTTTGGTACCTCTAACAGTGAGGCATTTGTTGATCGAATGCCCCAATTATAATAACTTGAGGAATAGATATTTATTTGAGGCTCGAGGTGAGGATGGCAGGTTCATCCTTGCCAAGATTCTTGGACATGATGTGTCCTACTGTGCAAGTGGCATTTTTAGATTTCTTTCAGAAGCAGGTCTTCTGAAAACTATTTAACTTTTACAATGACAAACTTTTAAGGTTTTAATTGAATATTCTTTTATTTTTTTTTTATATATATAGACTAAATGATATCGGCGTCATTGATCTTAGATGTCAGGATGCCTGGAAACTTTAAATCAATCAATCAATCCTTATTTTTGAGCACTAATATATTCAGATAAGAAAGCCCCCGGGTAAAGCCAAAAGCCAGATTGGCAGGGACGTCCACCCTTCCTAATGGGTGAGTCACCCCTAATAAATAGCGTGGTTTGTATTCCACTTACGGAACAAATGACAAATTCGTAGATAATTTGTATTTTTCCTAACTATACAAACCTTACCCCTTTATAGAAACTTGCCCGCCAGCCCTATCCCCCTTGAAGTCCTACCTCCAAGCAACTAAATCACAGGTATGTGAGTGGGAGTGGTAGCAAGCTACTCCCCCTACCCCCTGCTAACTAGCAGTGTGGGTAGTTAACCCTCGCTAAATTTTAATGGCTCGTCATTTCAGCTCCGCCGAAAGTACAGTATAACCCCCTAATAAATAGCTAAGTTTTGTATAGTTAGGAAAAATACAAATTATCTACGAATTTGTCATCTCCCTGTACATCATTATCTCATTTTCTTGTTTTTTTCTTTTTAATTTGGAAGCATTTTAACAATCGACAATTACAGTACCAACCTTTTTTTGTTTATATTTGGTTGAGATCAGCTGATCTGAAGGTCACAGTTCCGAATCGAGAGAATGCACAGATATGTATTGTTTATATGATTTCTTAATTTATTCAAAATATCTTCATGATGAATATTACATCAACACCAATATGTTACTGGATATCATAGTTATCATACAATTAGTTTATAACCATTATTAATGTTATTAGTTATCATACGATTACCTTCTCTCTCTTTCTCTGTGCGATGTGTGTGCATGCATGCATGCGTACGGCTAGTTCGTTTTTAAAGCTTCTTATGGTATTTAATTTTTAGTTCATCATTTAGCCTTCATATTTCATTAGACATTATTGTGTTTTAATATAGCATGTTTGTATTCTATTTTTCAATTTTGGGAGCATTTCAATAATCAGCAATTACTTCCATTTCATAGATATCATATGGTTTCATTTTACTTTGGTAGACGTCAGCTGATCTCAGGGTCATGCTACCATATCGTAGTTATGTGAATACGTGGAGTGTTATTTTTATCTATTTTTTATTCAAAATATCTTCATAATGAGTATTATATTAACACTAATATGTTATAGGATATCACAGTTTCCATAGTTGGATTATAGCCCTTATTTTTAATCTCTCTCTCTCTCTCTCTCTCTCTCTCTCTCTCTCTCTCTCTCTCTCTCTCTCTCTCTCTCTCTCTCTCTCTCTCCGTATTTTGAATTTTAATTCATTCAAATCATAACATTTCTTTAAACATAATTAGAAATTATTTATATCATTACTCGGTGTTTCGATTATGGCAATACTAATATTACTCGGTAATGAATCGAAAGGCAATCACTTGATTTGCTACTCGCCCTCTGCCAGGATTATGACATCATCAGACTTCTTTTCTTAAATTTACGGTAGGTAGTACTATTTTCATAACTGATTTCGTCTCTCAATATTCGATGATGGGAATAATAAGATTACTCGATAACATGCCGAAAGAAAATAATAAGGTTTGCTAGCACGCATTCTGCTTGAAATACGACATCACAAACTCGGCAAAGAACGACTTTCAAAATTTGTAAAACCCTTTTCTTTTTACTTGCAAGAAATGAAAGAAAATACTAACTTTCCAAGCAAAAGTATTTATTTTTTATAATGTAAAAGAAAATACATTATTACCAAGAAAAAATATGTCCTGTTAGTGCACAGTATTTTGTTTAGATAAATATCGATCAATTATCAGAGATTAAAGAAAACTACGTAGAGTCAGAATTACGCTACGTAGTAGTCATAACAACCGATGCAGACCCACAAAATACTTTGTATCATTACTTGATATTTCAATAATGGGAATTCTAATACTAATCGTTAGCCTTTTGGAAGGAAATATCTGTATTGCCTGGTCGCTTTCTGCCGGTAATATGACGTCACCAGGCATATGATATCAACTTTTTTTAATGCGTTTTGTATTGAAAATGGATACTGTATACAGTATTATTAATAAAAAAAAGAATACTAATTTACCAAGATAAATCAGTTTATTTCTATACAAGAAAATAGATTATTTCCTAGCAAATATTTGTCTCGTTACCGTGAAAAAACGGGTTTAAAGTTGAAGAGTCATAAGTCGTAAAGGTTGTAAGTCAATCTACCTGTATGTAAGAATGTTTGTACAGTAAATGTAAGTTTTAGCTTAGAAAGTGTTTTAAGACTGTATAATGAGTTTATAAGAGTGTTAGGGAAAGTTTATGAAAGCTTAAATTTATGGAGAAAATAAAATCAAAGAATTTTTTCAAGTAATAAAAAAACTTTATATTTCTATAACTACTTTGTGGTGTTTCAGGTATCAAGGTGCCTGAAACAGAACACCCTCATTACCCTAGGTTTTACCGTATATGAAACATTTATTTTAAATTAAACAAAATATTCACCTTATGCATCCATTGAAATTGAAATCTCTTTGAGTTAATTAGTTACTTACTTTGTAGATCACAAAAGGTATGGATGAAAAATTTTGTATTATAAGCAATTGTTTTGGTTGATAAACTATGGTATGTTAAATATTTTGAAAGTCAGCAGATTATTTGATAATTTGCAAATTACAGTTATTTTTTGGGGTGGGTGGGTGTGGAAATTTGTATTGTATGTGTAAATATGAGTACTTTGGTAATATCTTTGCAGAACATGCACAGCACTCAGCAGACACTGTCCACGGTTAACTTGGTTGGATTTAGACTCCTGTTCGCAAATAAGTGATATATCATTGAAAGCTCTTAGTGATGGCTGCCCAAACTTGGAGTGGATAAATGTCTCATGGTGTGACAATATTACACAGAATGGTGAGATTGTTTGTTTTTTATATACTGTACAGTTAACTGCTTGTTTTTTTTTGTTTTTTTGTTTAGCTGTTTGCTACAAAGCCAGGTCCTTTAGAAGTTTAATTTTAATGTAAAGATAGAAAGTATGTCATATTTAGCTAGGATGTGTACAAATTGCAGAGTGAGTCCAGTGATATCAGCAAAATTAGATCTTCATTTAATATGAGTTCATTGTTGAGAATACAGTATGTATGCTTTCTACATGTTTGGTATAACGAATGTCGTTATGTACCAGATTGTTCACTATTTTTCTGATGATTAGTTTGGAATCTGTATTTGAAAACTGTTTGTGTGAGTTGCCACATATATGCTTGAGAGTAATTATGTCCCGTTGTTTACTCTCGTAAACATAGTCTTTCTACGTGTTTCATAAGAGTTTTGCCTTTATTATACACAATGCCCCGATATACAAAGTTTTGATGAATGAATTTTCAAAGTTTGAATAAGATAATTTTGTCCTGTGCTTCGATTTACATTCTTAAAGTTTGAAGTTACAAATTTTTGATCAATAATTTGTAGCTATAAAGAATTTAATTGAAAAAAGTAAAAGAAAATGCTAATAGAATTGATAGTAATGTTATAATCATTGCATAAACCATACAGCCACAATAGAAACTGAATGGAAAAAAAGGTTTTTTTTTATGAACAGTTGAATCTGATAACAGCTGCTTCACTGGTATTTCTATCATTGTACAATAGTAAACAATTTTGTCATTATATTACAATGTTAAGTAGAATATGACTGATATACTTTTGCATTAGATACCCTTTGGTCTTTCTTTTTCTATGTCGGCTATTCCCAAAATTTGGGGAAGTGCCATGGTTGATATAGACCGTTATTTGCTCTGGAGAAAAGATCAAGTATATATACTGCCAAATACTGTATAGATAAGCTGTAGCTGAAGCGAAAAAAAAAAAAACAATGTTCATGGCTGCCAAGTTGTTTGGAGTTGGGAAAGCTCTGTTCAAACCTGGAAGGATAAATAAAAAAGTGGTGGTTTGATATAACATGATCTTATATAAAACTTTATGAAACTTCTTAGTTTACAGTAGTACAAGATGGTGTATTCAGATTATGGAAAGGTAAATCAAATTACACAAAAATTACCTAAGGAATTGGAAGCAAAATTAGAAATTTCTATGCTGTGTAATCAAGTACTGCTAACCTGAAAACTGTAAATTATCATGCATCAGCAACATGGATTAAACTCCGGTAAACTTGGATATGTCATTTAACGTTATAGTAAATAAAATATGAGAGAATTATTTTAAACAAAACTATCTACCATAGTATGATAAAAAATGGTAGTTTAAGCATTAATTTTTTCTTTTGGAAGATAAGAAATTTTTTTTTTGAAGTTTCCTTTAATCAAATGATCTGGAAAGCATAGACGGTAGTGTCATTCAACTTATTGCTGAAAACAATGGGAAAGATTACTTATTTGCAATACTAATAAGGGAGTATTATATGCATTATTACTATACACAGTGAAGTGATATATCAGTTTTATCAAAATCTTGTTTTAAATATTTAACTTAGCCGGTGAATATATAATAGCTGCTGCTCAGCGGCTCGACAGAAAACACACTCAAAAACTCGCGAGCGATCGCTATGAAGGTTGCAGGTGTGCCCACCAGCGCCAACTATCGGCCAGATACCACTCTTGCATGTAAACAAACCCTTCAATTCTTCTCTGTCGACCTTGACGACAAGACGTATCAATACTCGCTGTATAACCTGGAGTTTTCTCAACATATTTGGTGAAGTACTTCATTTTGGTTTGAGCTTTCGCAGTGCAGGTGTTTTTCCTCAACTTAAACTCTTGAACTCTTTATTGGACAGATTTAATTGTTGATGACTTGGATTGTTTTTTTGGACTTTCTTTGACTAATTCAAAATGGCTGACGCTTCACAAGCCCCTAGATTTCGTAAGTGTAATGCTAGGGACTGTAATAGGCGTCTTCCAAAGGCCTCTCTCGATCCACATACTGTGTGTTCCAATTGTCGGGGTAAAACCTGTCAATTGGGAGATCGGTGTGAGGAATGCGTGGGCCTTTCGGAATTCGATTGGCTCGAATACGATAAGTATGCACGTAGGCTAGAGAGAGATAGGCTCCCTGTCAGAGATCTGAACTGCTCTTTGCTCCCTTATCAAAGTTTTTGTTCCCGCAACAATTGGTTAAGGACATAGCTTCTTCACTCGTGCAGAAGGACACCCATGACTTGGTGGCGTCCTCTGCTCGCAAAGGGACTCCTTCGACATCCTTTTCTGCTAGACCTAGGATAGACACTCCGGCGTCCAGATTTATTCCGCCCTTTCGTGGCAGAGCTCCCAGCAGGGGAAGTACTCGTGCCGAGGGAAAGAGAGGAAAGAAGAGAGGAGCCAAGTCCTCACGGGGCAGAGTCTGACTGCCCGCAGCCTCAGACAGCAGTAGGAGCCAGACTGAAGAACTTCTGGCAGGCCTGGGAGAAGAGGGGCGCAGACCAACAATCTGTGAGGTTGCTCAGAGAGGGGTACAAAATTCCATTTGTACGCAAACCTCCTCTAGCGACTTCCCCCATCGACCTCTCTCCCAGGTACCGAGAGGAGTCAAAGAGACAAGCCCTGAACCTAGAAGTGTCTCTTTTGCTAGAGAAGGGAGCGGTGGTGAAAGTTTCGGACCTTCAATCACCGGGGTTTTACAACCGTCTCTTCCTAGTACCGAAGAAGACAGGAGGTTGGAGACCGGTGCTAGACGTCAGTGCACTCAACGTCTTTGTTACGAAGACAAAGTTCACCATGGAGACCACGAAATCAGTCTTAGCAGCAGTCAGAAAGGGAGACTGGATGGTCTCTCTCGACCTAAGAGACGCATACTTCCACATCCCCATACACCCAGATTCCCAACCGTTTCTGAGGTTTGTTTTCAACAATGTGGTATACCAGTTTCGGGCCCTGTGCTTTGGCCTAAGTCCTGCTCCTCTCGTGTTTACGAGGCTTATGAGGAATGTAGCAAAATTCCTCCATTTATCGGGAATCCGAGCCTCCCTGTACTTGGACGACTGGCTTCTCAGAGCCTCTTCCAGTCGTCGCTGTCTGCAGGATCTTCATTGGACATTGGATCTGACCAAGGAATTGGGACTTTTGGTCAACCTAGAAAAGTCCCAGCTGATTCCATCCCAAACTATACTGTATTTAGGGATGGAGACTCGCAGTCCAGTTTTTCGGGCTTTTCCGTCTGCCCCCCGAATAGAGCAAGCCCTGCTCAAAGTCCAACTGATGTTGAAGAGAGAACGATGCTCAGTCAGGAATTGGATGAGTCTAGTAGGAACTCTATCATCCCTGGAGCAGTTTGTCTCGCTAGGAAGGCTACACCTTCGACCTCTCCAGTTCCATCTAGCCTTTCACTGGAAAAAGGACAAGACGTTAGAAACGGTCTCAATCCCGATCTCCGAACCAGTAAAGGCATGCCTGAATTGGTGGAACGACAATATCAGTCTGAGAGAGGGACTTTCCCTAGCAGTTCAGAATCCAAACCACGTACTATTCTCAGACGCGTCGGATTTGGGTTGGGGTGCGACCCTGGACGGTCGGGAATGCTCAGGTCTGTGGACCTCAAGTCAGAGGAGCATGCACATCAACGGCAAGGAGCTTTTGGCAGTCCACCTGGCCTTGATGAACTTCGAGAGTCTCCTTCGAAACAAAGTGGTAGAGATCAACTCCGACAATACCACAGCCTTGGCATACATTTCCAAGCAAGGAGGCACCCACTCCCTGACGCTGTACGAGATCGCAAGGGACCTGCTCATTTGGTCAAGAGATCGAGGCATCTCCCTGTTAACGAGGTTTATCCAGGGCGACTTGAACGTCTTAGCAGACTGCCTCAGTAGGAGGGGTCAGGTAATTCCTACGAAATGGACCCTCCACAAGGACGTGTGCAAGAGTCTTTGGGCGACTTGGGGTCAACCCACCATAGACCTCTTTGCAACCTCGATGACCAAGAGACTTCCAATCTATTGCTCTCCAGTCCCAGACCCAGCAGCAATACACATAGACGCATTTCTTCTAGATTGGTCTCATCTGGACCTATATGCATTCCCACCATTCAAGATTGTCAACAAGGTACTGCAGAAGTTCGCCTCTCACGAAGGGACAAGGTTGACGTTAGTTGGCCCGCGAGAGAATGGTTCACCGAGGTACTTCGATGGCTGGTAGACTTTCCAAGGAATCTTCCTCTAAGAGTAGATCTGTTACGTCAGCCCCACGTAAAGAATGTACAGTAGGGTCCCGAATTATGCGAGAATTTGGTCGATTAATGACCTCGTGTAAATGGAAAATCGCGAATTTCGAAACACACAACTAACAGAAATAATTCCATTGCGGCCATGGCAACCAGCAATTTGCCTATTCAAATGTGTTTACTACCCATTTCCAATACTTTCTTTGTACTATACTGTATTTCTTTATAATATCAAATTGTTTTTGTAAATAAATAAAACATTTAATATACTTTAAAGTTCTAATAACTTGAAAAATGGTTAAGATTACAACCAGGATAGGTGTAAACACCATATATTTCCCGTTATAACACAACCCCAAATACAGACAAATTTTAATGTTTATCATATCTATTGTATAATACAACTGGTGAATAGCAAAACCATCACTCTATAGACTAGCTTGTTGTATGATTGAAAATCCAGAATTATCAAAATAAAGGCGATTTTATATCATGCGTTTCCTAAACACGCTAAAAAGCACAATAGAAAACGACAACCAATGTTTTGTTTACGTTTATCTCTGATCACAACGAAGAAACAGACGCATTTATACATCTGTGTTTTTGAATTGACAGCAATTTTACCAAGTATAGATTATATGTTGAATTTTTTATTACCAATGTTCTAATTATTTTTTATTAGAACTTTCAAATAAATGAAATGAATGCCATTTATGAAATGTTTTTCTTTATGATGCCGCCTGAAACGGAAACCTTCCATTTGTTTACGCTCCATCTTCGATCATAATAAACAAACGAATGCATTAAACACACATGATCTAAGTCATAACTAATGATATTACAAACATTTAGTAAACATTATGTTATTACAAATATTTTACTTACCGTATCCATATAAATTCCTAAATTCGTAGCAAAGCTGGAAATTTTTTTTCCTTATGCGTTCAATCCACAATAGCAAACTGCCGCTAATGACAGAGTGATAACTTACGATAATTCTAAACTGTTACGAAAGATAATTGTCCTTTCCATATCCAAAATACTTTTCCTAACTTCAGTTATAAGTCAACTTGTACCCACCTCAATTATGGATCCATATGCAAAAAAGGTAAAAGAAGAAATTACTAGGCCTATTTTTAAAGTCACCGAACAATTAGGTTACCGCTATAACGTTCGATGAGAGAGAAAGAGAGAGAGAGAGAGAGGAGAGAGAGAGAGAGAGAGAGAGAGGGATGGTTTTAAAGTACTAAACAATAAATATGATAGGTTATAACACATTGGTGTTTATGTAATATTAACTGTATAGATGGTTTGAATAAGTTAAGAAATGGTGTAAACAATTCTTTGTTATTGTATTCGCACGGAAGCTAGACATCAGCTGATGTGATCACAGCCAAAAGTAAAACAAAAATAAGTTAGCAATACTCGATTTTTAAAACACACCCGAAATTTAACAACATAAGTACGTGTTTTATTATAGCGCAATTGACATTTAAAGAGTAAAAATTTTCTGGAATAGAATGGTGTTTCCTAAAAAATAGTGGTTTGCGGACGAAATCGGTTACCGTATTTTAACCTATGATTGAAATGGATGTATACACGGTATAATTTTTTCGTTTTGTATTTAATTGACACTTCAAGAAAACCGATTTTGGTTTCTTCATCTATTTGTAAGTATTGTATAACGAGAGAGAGAGAGAGAGAGAGAGAGAGAGAGAGAGAGAGAGAGAGAGAGAGAGAGAATCAGCTGTTGTAATTGAATGTCGTGTTTTTGTTTCGTGTACCCCCTGAAGCGAGGAATTGATCGCCACAACTAACAATATTCATGTTAATTTCATTCTTAAACTAAAGTTGCCATATGAGAACTATGGTTTTATTTCTTACGGAGAGAGAGAGAGAGAGAGAGAGAGAGAGAGAGAGAGAGATTTCTGCCATCAAATCTCTCTCTCTCTCTCTCTCTCTCTCTCTCTCTCTCTAGATTTTATTTTACCGTCTACTCTACAAAACAAATGTTTGCAAATCAAATGTATACTGTTTAAAATATGACAAAATATTGACGACTCGTTACCGAAGTTTAGGCTATTCACTGCCGATAAACGAACCCAGTCTACTCGTGAAAACCTTGAACGCCCAGAGGGAAAAATAAGGCTTTTAAATATACTGTACTAAACAAAAATAATGCTTTAATATACCATCATTAACACTACCATTACAATTATCGTAAGGTTGGAGAAAGATAAAGATTACCGAGAACGTAACCACATTTCTGTTTACATTTTGTCAGCTGGACTCGCACAGTTAACAGTTGATTTCATTGTTGATGTGGAATTTTATCCTTAAATAGGCTATTCATTATGAAATTATGTTAATGAAATGTAATGTTAATATTGTTTTGTAACATTTATTATAAATCACCGTATTTAGGGCTACCAATATACTTAAAAAGACAATAGATTTGATACATTTTGTAGTGCTTGACTCGCGAACTTTGAACAGCCTCGCCGATACAGAAAATTTATTTTTGAAAAATAGCGATCGCGGAAAAGGGGAATCGTGTAATTCGAACACGCTTAATTCGGGACCCTACTGTACACCAAAGCCTCCCCGCTCTTCGTCTGACTGCCTTCAGACTATCGAAAGACTCTCTAGAGCTCGAGGCTTTTTGAAGGAGGCAGCCAGTGCGATTGCAAGAGCGAGGAGAGCTTCTACCATTAGAGTATACCAGTCGAAGTGGGAAGTCTTCCGAGACTGGTGCAAGTCAGCATCTGTATCCTCGTCCAGTACCTCTGTAGCCCAGATCGCTGATTTTCTCTTACACCTGAGAAAAGTTCGCTCCCTTTCAGCTACCACGATCAAGGGCTACAGGAGCATGTTGGCTTCGGTCTTTCGGCATAGAGGCTTAGATCTTTCCAACAATAAAGACCTACAAGATCTCCTTAAGTCTTTTGAAACCTCTAAGGAACGTTGTTTGGCAACTCCTGGATGGAACTTAGATGTGGTCCTAAGGTTCCTCATGTCAGACAGGTTTGAGCCATTACATTCAGCCTCCCTGAAGGATCTCACTCTCAAGACACTTTTCCTAGTGTGCTTGGCCTCGGCTAAAAGAGTCAGTGAACTGCATGCCTTCAGTAAGAACATCGGCTTTTCTACAGAAAAAGCCACTTGTTCTCTTCAACTTGGTTTCCTGGCCAAAAATGAACTGCCTTCTCGTCCTTGGCCTAAATCTTTTGATATTCCTTGTTTATCAGAGATCGTAGGCAACGAACTGGAAAGAGTGTTATGTCCTGTTAGAGCTCTTAAGTTCTATTTAGCTCGTACTAAGTCATTACGAGGTAAATCTGAGGCATTATGGTGCTCAGTCAAGAAACCATCATTGCCTATGTCAAAGAATGCTTTGTCATATTTTATCAGATTTTTAATACGAGAAGCTCATTCCCACTTGAATGAGGAAGACCGATCTTTGCTTAAGGTTAAGACGCACGAAATTAGAGCTATAGTAACCTCCGTGGCCTTCAAGCAAATAGATCTCTGCAAAGTATCATGGACGCGACTTTTTGGAGAAGCAAGTCAGTGTTCGCGTCATTTTACTTGAAAGATGTCCAGACTCTTTACGAGGACTGCTACACACTGGGTCCATTCGTTGCAGCGAGTGCAGTAGTGGGTGAGGGTTCTACCACTACACTTCCCTAATTCCAATATCCTTTTTAATCTGTCTCCTGAAATGTTTTTAATATTGTTTTTTATGGGTTGTACGGAAGGCTAAGAAGCCTTTCGCATCCTGGTTGATTTGGCGGGTGGTCAAAGTCATTTCTTGAGAGCGCCCAGATTAGGGGTTTGATGAGGTCCTGTTAGTATGGGTTGCAACCCTTCATACTTCAGCTCCTGGGAGTCCTTCAGCATCCTAAGAGGATCGCTGGGCTTCGTGAGGAAGACAGACTTACAAGGCAGAGTAATCGTCTAAGTCAACTTCCTTACCAGGTACCTATATATTTTGGTTTTGTTATATTGATAACTGTCAAAAACTCTTAGCATATACTGTACGCTGTAAACTTAATTAACTCTGGTCTCTACCCACCGCCTTGGGTGTGAATCAGCTATTATATATTCACCGGCTAAGTTAAATATTTAAAAATGATATTTTAATTATAAAATAAATTTTTGAATATACTTACCCGGTGAATATATAAATTAAAGGCCCTCCCTTCCTCCCCAATAGAGACGCAGCGGGACGAGAAGAATTGAAGGGTTTGTTTACATGCAAGAGTGGTATCTGGCCGATAGTTGGCGCTGGTGGGCACACCCGCAACCTTCATAGCGATCGCTCGCGAGTTTTTGAGTGTGTTTTCTGTTGAGCCGCTGAGCAGCAGCTATTATATATTCACCGGGTAAGTATATTCAAAAATTTATTTTATAATTAAAATATCATTTTATACCAAATACAGCTGTTCGTTCGTTCATTTAAGATTTCCCTACCTTATGTGGAACACTTTTTACTGAATGAATGAACAGCTCTGTTTATCAATCTACCATGGCACTTCCCCCAATTTTGGAAGTTAGCTAACATAAAAAAAGAAACAAAATGGGATTTTCTTCTCATCGGTCCTCTTTTCCTAATGAGGGACGCGGCTGAATTTGGTTGGTACTGCTAGAGTACTATAGCCCTTCTTTTACTACAAATGAAACTTCAAAAGCTGACTGCCCAACTGCTGCTTCCTAAGTGCTGGTAGCACCAGAGCCTATCTGAACTGCGTTACAATCGCTTGCCATTCTTTCCCATTTCTAACATGGTCTTTCGCCTCTTTCTCATCGATCCTCCTGTCACCGAGATTTAGATAAAAGTGATGTTTCATCTAAGTGAATCCATTAATAATGCATGCAATATTCACATATTGGTATGTAATTAAAAAATAAAAACAGAATATTAATCTTTTCCATTGTTTTTGTTGACAAGTTTCTGGACACGACCATCTATGGTTTTGGGATCAGCTGATTAAGGCAAACTTCCGAAGGATCTTTTTTTATTTCCTAAAAAAAGTTTAATGCCCAAACTATCATTTTATCATTCTGTGGTAAATAGTTATTCTTTGAAATACTTTTCTCTTATATTTTATTTACTATCAAGTTTAAGGGCATTTCAAAGTTTAATTTTTTATTTGCCAACGACTTTCACACTACAGTCGGCCCTCTTTCATCACAGGCTCTTTCTTTGCGGTTTTGTTTTTTCGTGGCTAAAAACAATTCAATACCTATTAAATAAGAATTCTTATAAAAATCACGATAATATTCAAGCTTGGCGATGATTTCATTTAGCCCGCGCTCCTTTACACTGGGAGCGCTGCTCACCACTACCTATCTCTACACTCAACTGGTCCTAGCTCTCTCTGTACAGCGTATATCCATTTACTGTGGTAAAAATTTACAGCTATACAGTAGGGTCCCGAGTTATGCGAGAATTTGGTCGATAAATGGTCCTGCATAAATGGAAAATCGCATATTTCGAGATACATAACAGGAATAATTCCATTAGGGCCATGGCAAACAGAAACCTGCCTATTCAAATGCATTTACTACCCATTTTCATTTGTTTCCATGCACTATACTGTATTTTTTTCTAATATTAAATTGTTCTTATAAATAGATTAAACAATTATTATGTTTGAAAGTTTTAATAACTTGAAAAAGATTAAAATTACAATCAGGAAGGGTGTAAATACCGTATATTGCCCTTTATAACACGACCTAAAATTAGTAGTAATTTTAATGACTAAGTCATATCTGTTTTATAAGACAACAAGAGAATAGCAAAACTGTATAGACTAGCGTTCGTTGTACAGTATTGTTTTTTTCATTGTTTTGTTTACGATCATCTCCGATCATGGCGAAATGAAAGCCTTTACAAATCTGTGTTTAGGTTATTATTTGCAGCAACATCTATCTTGCCAAATATTGATTATATGGTGATTTTGTTATTGTCAATGTTGGTTTACTGAATTTTTCTTAAAACTTCAAAATAAATGAAATGAATGTGATTTATACTAAACACATCGCCTAAAAACTTTCCGTTTGTAAACCAAGCACCATCGTCGATCATAATGAACAAACGAACGCATTAAGCTCAAATGATCCAGATGATAACTAATGATATTAAGAACTTTTAGTAAATATTATATTACAAATATTTTAATTACCGTGTCCATATAAATTCCTACAGACGTAGCAAAACAGGAAACCCGTTTTGTTTGTGTTTAATCAACAATAGCAAACTGCCGCTAATGACAGTATGATAATTTACGATTATTCTAAACTGTTACGAAAGATAATTGTCCTTTCCATATCCAAAATACTTTTCCTAACTTCAGTTATAAGTCAACTTGTACCCACCTCAATTATGGGACCATCAGCAAAAGAAAAAAAAAAGTACTAGGCCGGTTTTTAAAGTTATCGAACAATAGGGTTACTGCTATAACGTTCGATGTGACAGAGATGGTGCAAGATTAAAGAAATTAAGGAAATTTTGAACCATGATTGATTTTAATATAACAAACTTTGAGAAGCAACAGATTCCATTTATATTAGAGAGAGAGAGAGAGAGAGAGAGAGAGAGAGAGAGAGAGAGAGAGAGAGAGAGAGAGAGAGAGAGAGTGTGTGTGTGTGTGTGTGTGTGTAATGATAGTTTTAAAAGTACTAAACAAAAAATATGATGTTATAACACATTGGTGCTTATGTAATATTAACTGTATAGATGTTTTGAATAAGTTAAGAAATGGTGTAAACAATACTTTATTGTATTCATAATACGCGCATATTCTTGAGAGTAGCAACTAGACATCAGCTGATCTGATCACAGCCAGAAGTTAAACAAAAATAAGTCGGCAATACTCGATTTATACAACATTTCTGAAATTTAAAACAAAAGTACAGGGTTCTTAAATCACTTAACTATTTAAGTAGTAGCAATTTTCTAGAATAAAGTAATGTTTCCTAAAAAATAGTGGTTTGCTGATGAAATCGGATGTCATATTTTAAGCTACGATTGAAATTGATTTATACTCAGTATAATTTTTTGGTTTCATATTTAATTGACGCTTTTTAAGGAAACCTATTTAAGTTTCTTCATCTACAGTATATGTAAGTATTGTATAACATCGAGAGAGAGAGAGGAGAGAGAGAGAGAGAGAGAGAGAGAGAGAGAGAGAGAGAGAGAGAGAGAGAGAATTAGCTGTTGTAATCGAATGCCGTGTTTTTGTTTCTTGTACCACTTGAAACGAGGAACTGATCACCACAACTAATAATATTCATGATAATTTCATTCTTAAACTCTGGCTGTAATATGTGAACTAAGATTTTATTTCCTACACACACATAGAGAGAGAGAGAGAGAGAGAGAGAGAGATTTGAGATTTGAGGTCTCTCTCTCTCTCTCTCTCTCTCTCTCTCTCTCTCTCTCTCTCTCTCTCTCTCTCTCTCTCTCTCTCTTATGGAGAGAGGTTTTTATAATTACACCTTGTAGTATACAAAACAAACCATTGTAAAGCAAATCTATGCTGTTTAGAAAATGACAAAATATTGCCGACTTGTTACCGAAATTTACGCTATTCACTGCCGATAAACGAACCCAGCCTATGTGTGAAAACGTTGAACACCCACAGGGAAAACTAAAGATTTTATATATACTGTACTAAATAAAAATAATGATGGAATACCCTGTATACCATCATTAACACTACCATTAATATTATCGAAAGGTTAGAGAAAGATAAAGATTGCCGAGAACTAACCACAATTGTTTACATTTTGTCAGCTGGACTCGCATAGTTAGAAGCTGATTTCATTGTTGATACTGAATTTTTCCTTAAATAGGCTATTTATTATGAAATTATGATAATAAAATGTAAGATAAATATAATTTGCTAACAATTATTATCAATCACTGTATTTGGGGCTACCAATATACTTGGAAAGACAATAGATTTGATACGTTTTGTAGTGCTTGACTCGCAGACTTTGAACAGCTTCGCAGATACAGAAAATTTATTTTTGAAAACTACCGACCGCATAAATGGGGAATCGCATAATTCGAACACGCATAATTCGGGACCATATTGTATTTGAAATAAATCGATTTTGATTAAACTGTTTTACCACTTATCTCTATCCAATAATAATGCATGTAATATTCACATTTTAGTATCTTATTCTTAATTAAAAACATAGAGAATTATAATCACATGCATTGTTTACATTCAAATCAGCGGATCAACCCTGCATAGTCCGCCCTTAACCCCTATTTTTGGATCAAATAACTCCCTTATTATTAAGGCATGCCACTGCAGTATATTTCATATTTACTTAAAGAAACCATTATTGCTTGATATATCATTTTCCAATTAGTATACTAACTTCAGTTAACCCTTTTACCCCCGGGCTCTTTGGAAATTTCCAACCCTTAACCCCCAGGGGGTTATTTTTTTCCCACCATATTTTACAGTATATTTTTTTAAAATTGCTCTAACAGCCTTAATTTTTGTCATAGAGAGGTCAGGTTGGTCTCATTCTCTTGGAAAATGCCTGAATTTTCTCAAAAAATTATCAAAAATATGAAAAAAAAATTTCTTATAGCATTTTTTTGCAAGGACGTACCGGTACGTCCATGGGGGTAAAGGGGTGGGTTTTGTGAAACGTACCAGTACGTCCTTTGGGGGTAAAAGGGTTAATATGCTATTAGTATTTTATAGTTTTTTCTGTGGTGCTTGATTATAAAGCTTAGGAAATTATATATTACGGCTCAGTCAGTGAGTATTCAATAGAGACTTTGCAAAGAAATAAAGATTTCATTTGTTACACACAAACACACACAGTGATTGATTGATTGATTGATTGATTGATTGATTGATTTCGAATAAGAAAATTATATAAATAACACTATGTACGTATGGTAGCGTGACCTTTAGGTCAGCTGATGAAATGTTCCTGAAATTGAAAGATAACTTACAAACATGCTATAATAAACCACAATTAAACAATAATTTCTAGTGAGATATGAATGCTTCATAATGAACTAAAATTCAAATATACTGTATGAAGCTTTAAAAATCAAATAGCCGTACACACTCGCACGCACACACATACACACACGCACACAGAAACAGAGAGAGAACATATTTGTGTGAATAATAATAATGGCTGTAAACAAACTATGTGAAAACTGTGTTATCTTGTAACATCCGGGGGCTGATGTAATATTCATCATGAATATATTTCAAATAGATTAAGAAATATAAACAATACGCCATTCGTATGTGCCCATTATCTCGATGCGATAGGGAGCCCTTCATATCAACAGCACAGCAGATTACAACCAAAGGTAAAGAATTAATTTGGTAATTGTTGATTGCTAAAATGTTTCCGAAATTGAAAAATAGAACACAATAATGCTTTAGACTTTAGAGCATATGATATCCTATGGAACAAGAAAATTAAATAATCATACACAGTAAGAAAATATTGATAAGATATCACTTGGGTGATTGCTGAATCATAATGCAGCTTAATAAATCTACGGAAACTTCACTCTTTTATTCTACGACTACTTGTACTGTACTTTCATCATCGTTCGCAAGTGAAAAGTTATTTCTAATTTTTTTCATTAATTGTTTTCTAATTATAAGAGCAAATCAGTACATATATCGGGAATATATATAATTTGAAATGTAAAAAAAGCTTCACTTGGCCATTTTCGATATTATGACATGAAATGAAACGAAACATTCTGAAATGTGAACTATAATATTAGGGCTGCCAACCACATGGAATCTTCCTATGCAATAACAATACGAGAAAATTTGCCTCCTGGACTCCGAAAGGTTGGCATGCCTGAAAAGCCAAGGAAACGATGCTGCAACTCGTCAGATGACATACAGTGACTTCAGTAGTTAGCCAACTTCTCGATTAGCTGGCGTTTGGATGGTGGATCATCATTTGCAACATCAAGTAAATTCTAAACCTGGAAGATAAGGAAATTTTATTAGCTATACTAAGAGTCATGATAGAAATGCATAAAAATAATATCCTCCCAATCAAAGTTAGCTGTAAATTGAATGTAGGTCGGACAGCAGTATTCAGCAGGATCAAATGTTTCGACAAAGACAAAATTTCAAGAATTGGCCCAGAATAGGACGACCCTTATGCACTACTTGAGAGCAAGATAATCAGTCATCATTGCTAAAGTGAATTATTGTGTTTTTATTCCTTTTATACTTTATGATTCAGTTAATATATTTTCATCAATAACTATCATATGTAAGTCAAGTAGGCTCATGCCTAAAATAAATTTTCATACTAATAGACCTAGTATTGAGATTCAGTTCTCAATGAGTGCTTGAAAATTGAAACCATACTTAATTGATAAAGCATTTGTTCCAGCACAATATACAAACCTCCCGTTCTTTACTTAGGAGTATTTCTTTTGCCGAAGCTGAAATTAGCCTTTTATGAATAGAACTTCCCTGGCAGTTATATATATATATATATAGCTATAGTCTCTGACGTCCGGTAGAATTTTTCAAAACTCGCGGCAACCGCCGTGTGGTGGTTAACAACCCTTACAGGATGGTAATTGGAATCATTCCCGTTTTCTGTTCCTCAAATCATCTCTGCCGGTTGGACTAACAACATCGTTGGTCTGCCATTGGAGTTTTTCATTTCGCTTTCCCTGTGTCGCTGTACCGGACTTATTTTTAGTGAAGTACATTGATTTGGGGGTTTGGCAGTCGTGTTTGTGTTTATTCTGTTATTATTGATTTGTTTAATATGAGTGAGAAACTTCATTTTCGTGTGTGTGTAAATGAGGAATGCAAGGTGAGGTTACCCAAAGTTTCGGTAGACCCTCACACAGTTTGTTTGGGTGGCAGGGGTTTGGATTGTGCACTTGATAAAAGGTACAAGGAATGTGAGGTTTTGAGTGAGAAAGATTGGTTAGCTATGAAGCGCTATGTGCGCAAGTTAGAGCTAGATAAAGTAAGGAGGGCTTCGAGATCTAAATCTAAATCTGCTAGTGAGTGTAGTTTAGATATTTCCATTGACCCGTTGATTAATTCCTCTTTGGAAGTTGAACCTTCCCCTGAGGTAGTGACTCCTGCCCCTTCTACAGGATCGGTATCTGCGGATGACCCTTCGTACGCCAGGATGACGGCTGAGTTGAAGGGTATTAAAGATCAACTTTCAGCCTTAAAAGGTAAGAGTGAGAGTGAGATTAGTGCTTGTGAAAGTGCAGTGGAGGTGGCGACTGATCGAACCTGTCATTACCCTAGGTCTAGACCTCTACCAAGCTCCCAGGACCAAGGGAGAAGGTACGTCAACGACCGGAAGGGGGTGAGAGGTACGTATCCTCGGTCAGCCATCACCTCTGACAGTCCTGTTGCATTTTACCAGGCTGCTCTTGACCGCCACAAAAAGGCATGTCGGATGTGATGGTGTCTTCCCCGAACCCCTCTCCCAGACGCAAATGGCAGTATGAGGCTTCGAGACCAACCAAGAGGAAGGGGGCCGGGAAGGCAGGAGACGGGTGGAAGGACGAATAGAGGTTCGTTTAGATCCCGCTCCAAGAAATGAAGTTCAAGTCCTCCAGACAGCGATAGGAGCAAGATTGTCACTTTTTTGGCAGGCTTGGAAGAAAAGAGGGGCGGACGCCTGGTCCCTCTCGGTCATCAAGGAGGGATACGAGATCCCCCTTTTGAAGAACCCTCCGCTTTCAAATACTCCTCTAGCCTTAGTGGCTCAGTACTCGGATGCAGTGAAACAAAGGGCCCTTCTGAATCTGGTCGACCAGATGCTGGAGAAGGGAGTGATAGAACCAGTTCTGGAACTATCCTCCCCAGGTTTCTACAATCACCTGTTTCTTGTACCCAAGAACTCGGGTGGATGGAGACCCGTTCTGGATGTCAGCTCTCTGAACGTCTTCGTGGAAAAGACAAAATTTACCATGGAGACGACTCAGTCGGTGCTGGCAGCAGTACGTCCAGGGGACTGAATGGTGTCTGGATTTACAGGATGCTTATTTTCACGTCCCCATCCATCCGACTTCAAGGAAATACCTGAAATTCATGATCCAGGGCAAGTGATTCCAGTTCAAGTCCCTTTGCTTCGGTCTCAGCACTGCTCCTGAAGTCTTCACCAGAGTAATGGCGAACGTGGCAGGGTGGCTTCATCAAGAGGGGATAAGAGTATCTTTTTATCTTGACGACTGGTTGATACAATTTCGGTCGAAAGAAAAATGTATGGAGGACCTTCAAAAGACTTTCATGATGGCTCAAGAACTGGGTCTCATCATCAACAGGGAAAAATCTCTGACCGAACCGAATCGAGTCAAACTATTCTTTATTTGGGGATGGTTCTGAACTCAGTTCATTTTCGAGCTTCTCCCTCCCAAGAGAGGCAGACCAGGTGCCTCGAGAAGGTTCGAGAATTCTTGAAGAGATAGAAGCGCTCAGGGAGGGATTGGATGAGTTTGCTGGGAACCCTCTCCTCGCTCGAACAGTTTGTCTCTTTGGGAAGACTGCACCTCAGACCTCTTCAACACTTCCTCTCAAAGGTGTGGAACAGGAAGATTCAGGAAGACTCCTTTTCCTTCCCCATTCCAGCAGAAGTCAAGGATCATCTGATTTGGTGGCTGGATCCAGTGTTGTTAAGAGAAGGAATCTCCCTGTACAGGAAGAACCCAGACCTAGTGTTGTTCTCAGACACCTCGGAGTCAGGATGGGGAGCAACACTAGGAAGCAAGGAGGTCTCAGGCTCTTGGGAAAAGAATCAGACCGGATGGCACATCAACAGGAAAGAGTTGATGGCCATTCTGTTAGGACTAAATGCCTTCAAAGACTCAGTGTCAGGGAGGATAGTGGAGGTCAGCTCGGACAACACCGCGGCTCTAGCTTACATCAGGAAGCAAGTGGGAATTCACTCTCTGTCTCTGTTCAAAACAGCAAAGGAGCTCCTTCTTTGGTCAAAGGAAAACAAGATAGAACTGTTAATAAGATTCGTGGCGGGACAGAAAAATGTAAGAGCAGACATGCTCAGCAGGAAAGGGCAAGTTCTTCCCACAGAATGGAACCTCAACCAACAGGTCTGTTAGAGTCTGTGTAAGTTATGGGAGAGACCTTTAATAGACCTCTTTGCCTCCAACCAAAACAACAGGATCCCCACCTACTGCTCCCTAGTCCCGGACGAGGAGGCAATAGCAGTAAACGCCTTTTTGATGGATTGGACGGGGATGGACACACATGCGTTCCCCCCATTCAAGATCATCAATCTGATCGTCAGGAAATTCGCTCTCCTCGAATCAGGACGAATGATCCTAGTAGCTCCATTCTGGCCAACAAGAGAATGGTTCACGGAAGTGGTGGACATGTTGGTGGACTTAAGTCCAAAGCTTCTCAAACAGCCCCACTTCGAGAGGTATCGCTCTAAGACTGACTGCCTTCAGACTATCGAGAAGCTTGTCAGAGCGAGAGGTTTTTCTGCACAAGCTGCAAGAGCTATCGCCAGATCGAGGAGGGTCTCTTCACAAAGGGTCTACCAATCTAAGTGGGAAACCTTTAGAGCTTGGTGTAGGCAGCACAAAGTTTCCTCAACCACTACCTCTGTGAGCCAAATAGCGGGTTTTTTTTTGTCCCTCAGACAGGATGCTAAACTGGCCGTATCCACGATTAAAGGGTATAGGAGTATGCTCTCAGCTGTCTTTAGGCACAGAGGCTTAGATTTGTCTCAGAATAAAGACTTGCAAGACCTCGTGAAGTCCTTTGAGACAACTATACAGGCTCAGTTGAGGCCCCCGGCTTGGAATCTGGATGTCGTTCTGAAGTTCCTATGCACCAAGAAGTTCGAACCCATCTCACAAGCTTCTCTTAGAGATGCTACGAAGAAAACCCTCTTCCTGATGGCTCTGGCCACAGCTAAAAGGATCAGCGAGGTTCATGCTATTGAGAAACAAGTGGGCTTCAATCAGAATGGAGCAGTATGTGTGTTGAGGATTGACTTCCTCGCCAAGAATGAGAATCCATCAAAACGCTGGCCGAGGACTTTTGAGGTCCCTAACCTCACTAATCTAGTGGGTCAAGAGCAGGAGAGGCTCCTCTGTCCAGTTAGAGCCCTTAGAGCTTATTTATCTCAAACTAAGAATGTTAGAGGCACTTCTAATTCCTTATGGTGTTCAGTGAAAGATCCGCAAAAGCCCCTTTCAAAGAATGCATTGTCATTCTTCCTGAGGGAGACTTTAAGAGAAGCTCACCTCTTGTGTGAGGAGGAGCACTTCAGCCTTTTGAAAGTAAGGGCTCACAAAGTGAGAGCTATTGCTACTTCGCTGGCATATCGTAAGAATATGTCAGTTAGACAGATTATGGATGCAACGTTCTAGAGAAGCAACTCTGTGTTCGCCTCTCATTACCTCCGAGGTAAGAGTGGATTATGAAAGGTGTTACACCTTGGGCCCATACGTAGTTACAGCTTCTGTATTAGGCAAAGGAGTTA
Organism: Palaemon carinicauda; assembly: GCF_036898095.1. NCBI lineage: Eukaryota > Metazoa > Arthropoda > Malacostraca > Decapoda > Palaemonidae > Palaemon > Palaemon carinicauda. The sequence continues at coordinate 82,075,265 of NC_090732.1, read as the reverse complement.
TACCTCCCCTCAACCTTAGCTTTTGTATACCTGTGTTTGGGTCGGTGTTTTTATGGTTGTCTGAGGACTTTGACTTGTGGTACAGTACCCTCAGTCTAGCTAGATAGTTTATATGTATTCTGCAAGGTTAGGTGGTTACTTTTAGTAAGGTTGCATTTAAAAAAAAAAAAAAAAAGGGGGCAAAGGTAGTTCTGAAGTCTAGTCAAGTTGTTGGTCTCTCCCCTTTTGACAGACTCGATTGAGTTGTTTTCAGCATGACAGGTTTACTCCTGGCTGACACTCCTAAGGGAAAGTAACTCAAGAAGCAGGAACCTTTGAATTCAGCTACCTTAGCAGGTAAGGAATCAAGGTGTTTTTTCTCCTACAACTTTTTGTTGTTTTCCCAACGATGTTTACTGTCTGTCACCCTCCTCCAAATGTGTGAATCAGCTATATATATATATATATATATATATATATATATATATATATATATATATATATATATATATATATATATATATAACTGCCAGGTAAGTTCTATTCATAAAAATGGAGTTTTTATGATAAAACTAAGTTTTATGAATACTTACCTGGCAGTTATATATATATTTTAAGGCCCACCCACCTCCCCTCAGGAGACAGGTTGGGCAAAGATGATCTGAGGAACAGAAAACGGGAATTATTCCAAGTACCACCCTGTAAGGGTTGTTAGCCACCTAACCGCAGAACCACCACACGGCGGTTGCCGCAATTTTTGAAAAATTTTGCTGGACGCGAGAGACTAAGCTATATATATATATATAACTGCCAGGTAAGTATTCATAAAACTTTGTTTTATCATAAAAACTCCATATTAGGTTCACTACCTTGCCAATTAGTCCGGAACTTCCTTTGTGTCCCAAGGAACGTGTTCCTCTGCCTCAGAGGTTATCACCTCCATCAAATGAATCTCCTTCTAGAGTTCCCCATTAAGGACACTCCTCCTAGACCTCCTAGGAAAGGCCACGTCTTACCTAGAATATTAGAATTTCCTCCATTGGTGAGTACGTTTATCACCATCCTGCTGAAGTCTCTTGATGTGGCTCCTAGGATTCCCTTGGAACCCTCGTCGAGTTCGTCCTTTTGGAGTCAAAACCCTAGAAGGAGGTCGACGGGCGACACGGTACGCATATCACCTCCACCCTAATCGGGTGCTGAAGGTCCTCAAGCCTCTGACTCTTGTATGGCCAATTTACCGTTTATGCCAGTGAAGGTAAAGTAGGTAATAACTAAGAGACAGAAAAGAGGATGAGACGCCTACCTCCACCTTAAGCCGACATCATCTGCCCTAGGACGAATAGGGACTTAGACTCGCCCAGGGAGTTAACGATCTATCCGTTCAACCCTCAGGACATTGAGGCAGTGCCTCCGGACCAACATCCGGTTTCTTTACCTCCTCCAGAAGAGGAGTCTTCAGCTCCTACTGCCAAGGCTTCGGCTAGTGCCTCGAAAACCTCGCAGGTTCCCCCTTGTAAGATTGCGAAGGAACGTCCTGTGTGTTGGGAATCGAAGGACACCAAGACAAAACCCAAAAACGCTGCGGCAAGGGAAGCCTGAACGGCTGAGGCACAGAGACAGTTCCCTGTGGCGGGTCCATCCAGTGATACAGTTGACGACCCTGACCTATCCCAGATTATGAATGTTAATCTGGAGGTGGACGACCCCTTAGATTCTGATGACGAGAATTTTCCAAAGTCGACCAATTCGAACTATCACTCCGAACAAGATAGACGTGAGTCGGAGCACACCCTTTGGCAGGTCCTTGCTTGCATGAGGGCTGTCTATTCTTTGTTCCACCATCCAGTAAGGGAAGGATATGGTTCTCGATGAAATACTCGAGACCCAGAAGCCTTCTAGGTCCTTTTCCGCTTTGGCCTGGTCTAAGGGTTTGACAGCCGCCAAAAGAAAAGCTATCGCTCAGATAGGTAGAACTACTAGTTCCCTGAAGGCAGGTTCCTCCTCTTGGTCCCTTCCACTTCCTTTTGTTTTACAAAGGAAGTATTACGAGATAGAAAGGGAACCTCATTCCACCATATCCCTTGACCCTTCGATAGAGTCTGTAACGAAGGGGATCCAGACTCAAACCCTCTCCTCTCTTAATGCCTCCCTCTCGGCAGTTGAGCTCTTGAATGTAAAGAGAGATGTGAAGTACACCATGCAGGCTACTTTGTGGCTTGATCTATGGCTAGGATCTTTGGGCTTCATGGTCCTTTCCCACGATCTTTCAAAGGAGTCGACCAGGAAGACTTTGGAGTCCTTCCTGTTGTCAGGTACCCGAACTCTTTAGTTTTTATCGCACACGTCGTCAACTTATGGGCGAATGCCATTCCCAAGAGAAGGAATACCGTCATCGGAAAATTCCACAAGCAGGTGCCAAAGGTGGAAGTCTCCCGGTTGAGGAATTCTTCTCTCTTTGTTTCAGAAGAGATAGAGAAGGCTGCTGAGCGATGGAGGAAATCAAACGATTCTCTCCTCTATAGGGCCATGACATCGAGGCCCTATGGTAGACCTTCCCAGTATTCCCGGACTCGGCAAGCACCTTCCTCTTCTCACCCGTCAACTTCTAAGTCCTCCTGACCTTCAAAGGTGTTCAAGCGGCCCTTACCATCCAAAGGCCTGAAAGGGACCAAGTCCTTCAGAGGACAGAAGAGAGGTGGCCGAGGTGGTCACTCCCAGTAGGAATGGCATTGCTTTTCACCTACCATCTGTGGGAGGAAGCTTACAGTGCCACTGGCAGAGGTGGCAACTTCATGGGGCAGAACCCTGAATGGTTGAAGTGATAGCCCTAGGGTATCGCTTCCCGTTCATTCAATCTCTCCCTCCTCTGACTCAGGATCCAGTGTATATAAGCTTCTATGCGAAGGGATCCACAAAGGAGATGGCCATTAGGGCCGAAGTCCAGACCATGCTGCAGAAGAGTGCTCTCCAAGAGGTTGTGGGCGGGTCTCCAGGCTTCTTCAGTCAAATTTTTCTGGTGAACAAGGGGACTGGGGGCTGGAGACCAGTCATCGATCTCTCCCCTCTGAACAAGTTTGTGCAACAGACTCAGTTCAGAATGGAGATGGTTGACACGGTCATCCAAGCGGTTCGTCCAAGGGACTTCATATGCACACTGGATCTGAAGGACGCATACTTCCAGATCCCAATCCATCTGTCCTCAAGGAAGTATCGCGACAGCTCCTCAGGTATTCACCAGAGTGTTCGCCTTAGTGTCATCTTGGGCTCACAAGAACGGAATCTGACTTCTCAGATATCAGGACGACTGGCTGATCCTAGCAGACTCGGAGACGACCCTTCTTTTCACTGAGACATGCTTCTCGAGTTTTGTCAGTACCTGGGGGTCTTGCTAAATGACGAGAAGTCATTATTGCAACCTTCTCAAAGACTGGTATACCTTGGTATGACAATAGACACTGTCCAATAGAAAGTCTTCCCATCAGACGAAAGAGTACACAGACTGAAGGAAGTGGCTGCTCTTCCTCAGAAAAGAAGTTTTTCCAGCCTCTCGTTAGTTGAGTCTGGTAGGCCATCTAACCTCTCATCCGTCTTGTTCCAAGCGGTCGCCTCGGGATAAGATCCCTGCAGTGGCAGCTGAAGTCCATGTGGAGCCAACACTCCGATCCCTCTGACACCTGAGTTCCCATAACTTAGGATGAGGTGACAGATTTGAATTGGTGGATGGTAGACGGAAACCTTGGATAGGGCCAGAATCCTCTCGTTCCCCCTCCGGATTTGATGCTCTTCACAGATGCATTAAAAGAAGGGCGGGGCTCTCACCTTCTGCACCATACGATCTCCGGCCTTTGGTCAGAGTCTGAAAGGTACCAGCACATAAATCTTCTAGAGATGAGGGCAGCCTACCTAGCTCTTCATCAGTTCCAACAGATGCTGGCAGGGCACTCTGTGGTGTTGAGTGACAACACCACAGTAGTAGCTTACATAAACAAACAGGGCAGTACCTTTTTGCAGTCTCTATGCCATCTTGCAGTAAAGATCCTCAGATGGTCTGAAGAACATTCGGTGTGTCTATCAGCTCGATTCATTCCCGGCAAGAGGAATGTGCTCGCGGACAATCTGAGCAGAGCGACTTGGACAGTAGGCTATGAATGGTCTTTGAATCTCCAGATAGCCAACAAAGTCTTGACTTTGTGGGGTTCCCGACTGTAGACCTGTTCGCAACATCTCTGAACAGGAAGCTTCTGCTCTACTGTTCTCCAGTCCCGGACCCTCCCTCTGGCTCTATGGCAACATATATTTCAACAATGGTGGGATAACATCGACGTCTACACCTTTCCCTCGTTTTGTCTGATGAGAAGACTGCTCAATAAGACCAGAGCGTCCAAAGATCTAATGATGACCCTTGTAGCTCCGCTATGGCATCATGCAGAGTGGTTTCCAGACCTGCAACTTCTAGTAGATCTACCAAGAGCTACTTTGACGACCAGATCTACTCAAACAATCACACGCGAAGATCTTTCACAGAACAGTGCAGTCGCTTTGACTTCACGTGTGGAGACTATCCAGCGTCTCCTCTCAGAAGGTCTTTTCATGACAAGTTGCGGAACGAATGGCCGGTTACTTGAATAGCTCCTCAGCCTCGGTCTACCAAGTAAAATGAAGAGTATTCTGTGGTTGGTGTTATGGAAGGAATATCTCTCCACTTGATGCTATTATTCCAGTAATAGCGGAGTTCCTTGTATACCTTCATGAGAAAAAGCTCCTTTCACTCTCGGCGGTGAAAGGTTATCGCTCAGCCGTAAGCCTTGCCTTTAAGCTCAAGGGAGTAGATATTGCCTCTTCATTGGAGCTTTCTTTACTCTACAGAGTTATGAGATCACTGGCCCCCTGTGAGCGATTAGGCCTCCTCCTCGAAACGTGGTTCGCGCCTTGAGATCCTTTAAAGGACCTCCCTATGCACCATTAAGCCATGGAACTGACTGAAACGTCACTTTGATGACAGTGTTCCTGCTTGCTTTAGCCTCGGCAAAGGGAGTCAGTGAACTACATGGCCTCTCATATGACATCTGCCATTCAAGGGGATGGGGGAAGTGACATTTGGCTTCGTCCCTGAGTTTGTTAAAATCTCAAAATCCGGGGGTGCTGGACCATAGATTCGGGCCCTTTCAGGTTGCGAGTCATCGTTGTGTAACTAATAACCCAGATCAGTTATTACTATGCCCAGTGAGGAGTTTGAGATACTATTTTAGGTGCACTACAGCAACGTGGCCCTGACTAACACCTCTGTTTGCTAGCTTGGAGAGTAAAGATGAGGATCACCAAAAACCTGGTTTCCTCCTGGATCCGCTAAATAACCGAAAGAGCCTCAACTCCCAATCCTCCTCCTGGCTCGTCGACCTAGAGCCCATGATGTCAGAGGAATCAGCACTTCCCTGGCATTCAAACGCAACTTCTCCGTGTTGCAAGTACTTCAAGTGGGTGTGTGTGGAGGAGACAGACTACCTTCACAGCCCATTATAAAAAAAACGTGACTCACAGGAGAGCTTATATGTTCACTATTGGTCCTGTGGTGGCTGCTCAACAAGTGGTTTAAGAATACTTCAGGCTCCTTGATGGAAAAGTAGCAGTTGGTTGAGATCATTGGTTACCCGGGGTAAGACTGAGATGAATGAGAGAGTGTCAGGCTTTCCTTTCTTCATCTTCTCCTCCCTTGGGGTACAGCACCATGGGTACCTCTGAAAGCTGGCTTCAACATCTGCAGGTAATTATCACTTCCCTTGTACTGTATAGCCAAATATAAGTCATGAATTTATATACAGTAATGCCTCACAACAAGAAATTAATTCACTCTGGAGTGACTTTTGTAAAGTGATTTTTTTCGTGTTGTGAGACACATTTCAAATGCAAATTGTCGAATTTGTTCGAAATCCTACAAAACACTACATTAAATCTCATAATAAAGCTACAGTATAACCACAATGAAATACTGTACAGCCAAATACATTTGAATAATTCAATATACCTAAACTAATTGTTAATACCTGTAAATTAAGTTATTACAACATAATGTGATAATAAAGGAAAAATAATACAATACATACAGTACAATACTGTACATATACAACATATACAGTACCATATGTAGTGTACTACTATAGTGACCCCTGTTATAGACTACAGCTACATTTCTATTGTATTAACCCATTTTCTTAAACTTTTTATTGGGTGACTATTTTATTCTCAGCCTGTGTGGCAAATCTCTTTTTCTTTAAATGAAACATTTTTCGTAAAGTGAATAAAAAATATTCGCATCTTGTTTCGCACCTTGAAAATTTCGTAAGCAGATTCTTATGGGAAGAGAGGTATGACTGGACTGTCCACGTCCCTATTGCTTTCTGCAAGGTAAGCAATGGGATACGTCCTGTCTTCCTATATAAACTCAGGTGTTCATACAAGACAACAGCCTTTATTACACTGCATTGCACAGGCTGCTATTATACTCACTTTGTATATTTTAGCGAAGTGTCAAAGGTTTCCCTAGATCACAGTCATTTACAGTACTAGGTAGACCCCAGTCAATGTTCATGCCAGAACGAAGAATTCCACCCACATAAGAGTGAGTCATTCAAATAAGTAACGGAAGGTTTTTTTAGTATGGGAACAAGTGACAAATGTGAAGATAATTTGTATTTTTCCTTAACTAATACAAACCTGGAGTTATTTGTATAAATTGTCCCGCCATCACCTGGCCCCTAGAAGCCCTACCTGCAATGAAAAGTGACGTCTCTCACTGCTATGAGAGTATATATAGAGGCTGCTGGGCACTCCCCAGCCACACCCAGCCTACCCGCTCAAGTGATTAGGCAGGGTTGCCACCTCACAATTGAAGTCTAATGACTACCTTCCAGCTCTGCTGAAAGATAATCCAAATAATTAACTCCAGGTTTGTATTAGTTAGGGAAAAATACAAATTATCTCCGAATTTGTCATTTTAAATTTTTATAGTAAACAATTTTGAGTCCCATCTTTCAAAACATATTTTAAATGGTTTATTGGAAGACATTCTAGACTAGGTTAATCATCTTTGACCTGTTTGCATTACTTATACTGTACTTAAAATTATCCCTCTCTCTCCTTCTATTGCTCCCCACCTCCAACAGAGCGTGGGAAGTCAGGGGAGGTTCATTGAAGTAAAGTGAGTTTTAATAAAAAATTTTATCTTCGTTATATACTCGCCTATTGTTCATATATATGCCCACCCTCTTCCGCACTAAATCAGGGTATCAAAAAGTACAGATAATTTCGTCTTTGAAACAGTAAGAGACAAAGAGTATCTGGTGTGGCAGTTCAGGGCTTCTTTTCGCTTACTGCTAGAAGGTTTCACTTCTTTGTTAAGGGGATGTATTTATTTAAGGGAAAGAGGATAGGACAGTTATAAAGTTTAACTGGTAAAAGTCTATTGAACCAAGTTTCTGAGTATAGGAATAAGAAATTTCAATATTAAATTTTTTTTCTTTTTTCTGGTACAGTATATGTTTATTTAAATTGGGCTATAGCCCCAGAGAAAAGTTGTAAAGAAGATATCAAAGCAAAGTCAGAGAATGATGTACTTACGCCTGATTTAGCCAGACATACGTACACTTTGGCAATCAACTATCCTTACTACTGTAATTGTTCCAACACAGATACAAACCTTCGCTATTTATAGGGTATACTTTCGGCGCAGCTGAAAGACGAGCCATGATAATTACCCCATCCGCTAGTTAGCGGGTGGGGGGTAGGGTAGACTGGCTACCCCGCTCACTCACACCTCTCAGCTGAGTAACCACTTTACTTTATGGCTCGGTAGAGGATGGACATGCTGCCCTTCTCTCCCGCAAAGACTTGCCTTGATGTTTTTTGTTTATTTTTTAATTTTTATTTTTTGTTTTTCTTGTGTGATTTCATTTATCTTACATATATATGAGTGAATATATGTATAAATGGAAGTATAGGTTGTTAGATACATGTAACTTTAATTGCTGTTGACAATGTATCCAACTGCCTCCGCCGTAAGGGAGTTGTCATTGCCGCCCTTCCCTGCGACTGTTGGTCGGCAGGTTCTCAACACTGCCGTGTGTTTGTTTCATTACAGATTTAAAGTGTATAACAGTTCAGCTCCCTTTTGAGGAATTATCTTACAAGGAAGGTGACTTATTTCCCAAATAGTGTATTTTGTGCAATGGAGCATGAATTGTAATTGATAACAACTTCCTTTTTTCACAGGTAACAGCGACGTAGAACACAAGGCCGAGTGCTACGGCCGCCCTGTTCGTTATCCTGCGCTCCATGTGGTAGCTCGTGAGCTGCCCTCATTACGAGGTAGCATTCGCTGTCAACCTTCAACTTGATGTTCCTCCTTCGAGGGGAACTTCTCTCTCTCTCTCTCTCTCTCTCTCTCTCTCTCTCTCTCTCTCTCTCTCTCTCTCTCTCTCTCTCTCAAGAGAGAGAGAGAGAGATTTTTGTTTATGCCTATGCTTTTTTCCCATAGAGCTGGGAGAAAGCTTTACTTAGGCTATGTCCTCTTGCGGGAGGACTTCTCTCTCGTTTGCGAGAGAGATTTTTACGCCTATGCTTTTTTCCCATAGAGCTGGGAGAAAGCTTGCCTTAGGCGATGTCCTCCTTTGGCAGGACTTCTTTCTTGTTCCCGAGAGAGAGTTTCTTACGCCTATGCTTTTTTCCCCTAGAGCTGGGAGAAAGCTTGTTTTAGGCGATGTCCTTCTTCGGGAGGACTTAACTCTCGTTCGCGCGAGAGAGATTATTAAGCCTACGCTTTTTTTTCCCATAGAGTTGGGAGAAAGCTTGTCTTTGGCGATGTCCTCCTTCGGGAGGACTTCTCCCTCGTTCGCGAGAGAGATATTTTACGCCTACGCTTTATTCCCATAGAGCTGGGAGAAAGCTTGTCTTAGGCGATCTCCTTCAGGAGAACTTCCCTCTCGTTCGTGAGAAATAACTTGTAGGAGCTTGCTGATCCACCAGGGCCAGTGGCAGAGCTTTCTCCAAAGCAGGTTATCCCTTCGGGGAACGAGTCTCTCGTCCTCGAGAGAAGACCGCCTCCGGGCATCGGCGGTCCCCCGTTTACGCTTATGGTTCTCCTTCAGGGGCGGAGCGAGAGCCTTCTCTTAAGCGACATTCTTCTTTGGGAGAACAAACCTCTTATGCGGAGGTGTTACCTTGAACCTGCTGGTTCTCCTTGATCCTTCGGGGTCTCGTTCGATCACCCTTTGAGCTGGCGTGATCGTTGAGCCTTCGGGCTCTCGTCATGTTGATCCTGCGGGTTCTCATGACAGTAGAAGGACACTCGAAACCTTCGGGTTTCAGTTACGCTGAACCATTGGGCTCTCGTAACGATGGTAATGTTGAGCCTTCGGGAACTTGTTCCATCAATCATGCTGACCTTTCGGGGTCTCGTGACAGAGGAACCTTGGTTCCTCGTTACGCTGATCCTTCGGGGTCTCGTAACATTAGTTATGCAGAACCCTTGGGCTCTTGTAATTTTAGTCACTCTGACACTTCGGTGTTTTGTGACAGGGAAACTTCGGTTTCTCGTTACGCTGACCCTTCGGGGTCTTGTAACATTAGTTACGTTGAACCCTAGGGCTCTCGTAACTTTAGTCACTGAGACTTCGGTGTTTTGTGACGGGAACTTCGGTTTCTCGTTACACTGACCCTTCAGGGTCTCGTAACATTTGTTACGTTGAACCCTTGGGCTCACGTAACTTTAGTCACTGACACTTCGGTGTTTTGTGACAGGGAAACTTCGGTTTCCTGTTACACTGATCCTTCGGGGTCTCGTAACATTAGTTACGCAGAACCCTTGGGCTCTCGCAACTTTAATCACTGACACTAAGGTGTTTTGTGACAGGGAAACTTCGGTTTCCCGTTAAACTGACCCTTCGGGGTCTCGTAACATTAGTTACGCAGAATTCTTGGGCTCTCGTAACTTTAGTCACTCCAACAATTCGGTGTTTAGTGACGGGGAAACTTCAGTTTCTCGTTTGCACTGACCATTCGGGGTCTCACAACGCAGTTCACGCTGAACCTTTGAGTTTTCGTGACCATAGCCATAGTTATATGACAGAGTTTGCGGGCTCTTGTTGTGTTGACCGTTCGCGCTCTCACAACACAGGTTATCGTGAACCTTCGGGTGAACGTAGTAGTAGCACTCTTGCCTCACTGAGAGCTCTTGCGCGCAAATTGGCGCGCACGGATATCGGGCGTGCATGACCGGTTTGGCGTGCATGACCAAATTGGCGCGCACGACCGGAGTGGCGTGCACGACCAAATTGGCGCGCATGACCAAATTGGCGCGCACGACCGGATTGGCGTGCGCATGACCAAATTGGCGCGCACGTCCAATTGGGCGTGCAGGACCAAATTGGCGCTCACGACCGATGTGGTGCACATGATCGGATTGGAGCGCTCGACCATAATGGCGCGCACGCAATCAGTTGAAGTGCGTGAACAGCTCTTATGACAGAGTTTTTCGGACTCTCGTTGCGTGAAGTGTTCACGAGTGCACGAGAGTTTTACTCTCATGACAGAGTTTTCGAACTCTCGTCCCGTGAATTGTGTGCGCGCGCCCATCATCATCAAGAGTTTTACTCTGATGACAGAGGGATGTCTGCTGCCTAAGGGTTTACTAATCTCTATAGGTAACTATGACACAGTTCCTTTGGGTCCTGGTCACGTAACACGATTCCTGAAAATTCCATCAGGAATCAGCGACAGAGTTCCTGCGGGTTCTCGGCACATCCCTTAAGGTCGTGAGAAAGGAATTCACAAATAGATTCTGAACCCCTAGGTTGTCATCCGAATCTCTCTGTTTCCGTGATCCAGAGTTTTCTGGAAACTCTATGGTCGACCCCCCCTTTACGGGATGGGTCTTCCAAAGGTGTGACTTGATGCGTCAATCTACACTCCCAGCTGATTACTATATCAGCTAGTCTGGTTTCACCAGCACTGATCCTTTCGTTTTCGAACGAACCACCATCATCTTCCCACTTTGAGTGGTTTGGTTAGCAGACGGAAATGAGCGGGGAATGAAAAATTCCTTACATTCCAGTTCATTTCCCTGGCAGGCCTTGCCTGATTTAGACGGTAGTTTTCTCACTAGTGAGAAAGCGTTCGATGGCAACCCCTTTGGGTAAGTGGTTGACAGCAATTACAGTATGTCTGGCCTTCTCGAAGCAAACCCCCACATACGAGACTTCACCCTTTTTCGGGAGACTCGTTCCTGAGAAGTTTTTACAAAACTTCAATGGGTGTTAAAACTTCATGAAGACCGTAAGCCTTCCCGGAGCATGCACTCTAGACAAGACAAAACCGCGAGGTTATTGTCTTAAACTCGGTTCTACCGTTTGATGGAGGTAGCCTCCCCCGTCATTGGCACTCTAGACAAGACAAAACCGCGAGGTTATTGTCTTAAACTCGGTTCTACCGTTTGATGGAGGTAGCCTCCCCCGTCATTGTACCCTGGGTATAACGACTTGCCTTTTTACACGATAGGCTTCTGAGACTTTTTATTCTATCCTTACAGGGTTATTGTTTCGAACAATTAGTCCAGAAGGAACATTGTTAGCTGAAGTTAAAGAACGGTAGCAACAGTGTGGGCATCATTTCATTACGTTACGAACGTTTCAAACCCTGCCCACAGGTAAACAGACATCCGTTTCTGTGTAATGAACACTGGCTAGCCCCTCACATAAAGAGGAGGAGTAAACCAAAGGGGAAATGATTGCCTCTATAACTGTATATTTTGTTAGAGAACATGTTTGCTCTCATTCAAGAAAATATTACAGTTAGTCAACGATCCAAATTCTTTCGGCAATAATGTTGTGATTCGTCGCACATACAATATTCCCGCAACCGGATTCGTTGCAAACGTTTCCTGGAGGCAGAGAATACGCATGCGCTAGCGCAAATGGACAAGTACAGATATGCGTGCAAGCGATCTTTCTGCCAATAAGGGCTATATACATCTTCCAATTAGAACTCCGTTCTATTAAGTTGTATATTTATATCCCTTACTGAAACCAGGTTATTCAGTACATTACTTGGCTACTTTCCTGTAACAAGACATACGGCATTTATGTTCTGCCTCCTTATAGGCTTTTTTTCTTTCCCCCGATTGGAAGTCTTAGTCTCCTTCAAAGGATTTGGCTGGAAACTTCTCATAAGCATATCTGTTCCCTAGTAGGGAACATTTAATTTAAATGCTAGTTTACCGATCGGAGACGGAGAAGTATGAACGTTTTTTGTCCTAAGAAGGAGAAACCTCCGTTACGAACGTTTCCAATGTTCTCCAACTGAGTTCCGGACACGACTTTTAAGTCGAACTACGCATGTATGCTTGTCATGTGCCCAGTTCGGTGTTACTACTCCGTAGTAGACTTATGCTCTTTACCCACCCAACAATAGATTGAAGATACAGTACGTCTCAATCCCCTCTTGGGTTTGGTTGGATGCGTTCGGTGATTACCGTACAGTCTCTTGTCCGGAAAGCGATCTCTATGAAGATTCGCTATTGTAACATAAGCTGTACTGATTAACTGGTTTACCATTTGGTATGGGTCTTATTCGGCCAACCACACTGGATTAGTGGCAGTTGGAGGGAGAACAGGCTGTTCCCCTTCGTTGCAAGAACGTGCAATTAGTTACACGTCTCGACATCATCTCGAGGTGTGTTTATTGCTATGCACTCCCCCCCTCACCGCTGGACAATCCGCAGATGATGGCTGGCAGACGAGAGCTTCTGCAAAGAGGCCTGTCTTCTCGTCTTCCCTCTGGACCTGATGCTCTCTATAATGCATCAAAAGAGAGAGGGGGTCCGGCATATGACATACCATTCCATCCTCGTCTGTTGGCCCGATTCAGAAAGGTACCAGCATTCACCTCTCTTAGAGAACCATCTAGCAGTACGAAGCCTCAGATGGACAGAGGACAACTAGTTGCCCCCATCTGCTCACGTCATTCCTGGTATAGGAATGTGCTTGCAAAACCACCCAGATAGTGGGAGCCTAGTGTCTTGGAATCATCTTGTATCCAACAAAGTCATAACTTTGTGGGGTCCCCGACTGTCGTTATGCTCGCAGCGGCCCTGATCTTCAGGCTCCCACTTGACCGTTTCCCAGGCCCTCAAACAATATGTATTCCAAGATCGGTGGGGCAGCCTAGAGGTGTGCCTTGTTTTTTTCCCCCCCATTCGGTCTGGTGAAAGAGTCCTCAGCCAAGTTAGGACAAGCAGGATCCTATCAATGACTCCAATAGCTTCGCTATGGCATCCCACAGAATGGCTCCCAGACCTTGTGCAGCCCTTGACAGAGCTCCAATAGCTTTGGTATGGCAACCCGCAGAATGATTTCCGGACCTTCTACAGCTCCTGACAGAGTTCCGAGGGATCTTCCTCCACGGTACGATCTTCCTCCACGGCACGATCTTCCTCCACGGCACGATCTTCAAGCAGCCACATGCTAACACTTTCCTAAGCCGTAGCTTTGCTTCGACTTCTCGCCTGGGACGATCCTACACCACCCCTCTCAGAGAGGCCTTTCGCAACTGGTTACGGAAAAGATGTCAAGGCACCTCTGACACTTTTCAGAGTCGGTCTTCCAGGCGAAGTGTTTGGTCCTTTGTGACTGATGTCGTGGAAGGGGATTCTCTCCCCTCGATGCCTTTACTTATGCAAGTGTGAGATAACTTGTCCCTCGTCGGATCTCAACCTCCTCCAGGGAACGCGGTTCGGGTCCTTCAGTCTCTGAAGGCCCCTCTCTACGAACCTTAGGCCCAGCAGCAGATCGCTTCCTTACACGGAAGACGCCCTTTCTACTCACTTGAGCTTTTGACCAAGAGAGTTAGTGTGTTGTATGATCCAGCCTCTGATGTCTCCTACCCTAGGAGACAGGGAGAAGTAATCCTCAGCGGCGTCCCTGAGTGGATTACCAAGACTCAAATCTGAGTGTGGTGTACCTTAGGTCCAGCCCATTTCGAATAAAGAGTCTTCGTTCGGTAACCGGAAACCCATCAACTGGGGTTTTACCTAGTGAGGAGTCTGTGGGATTACCTTAAAAGAACGATACCAGCTCGCCCCGTGTGACGGCACTGTTGACCTGCACGGGGAAGGTCAAGAGGAGGACCTCAAGGATTTCCTTCCCTTCTGGGATCGTAAGGCAATTGAGGTTACTATTAATCTAGACTCTCCTCCATCCTAAGACCCAGAGCTCATAACGTCACTGGCGTTGCTACGTCCCTGGCGTTCAAGAAACTACTCTGTGGTGCAGATACTTTAAGTGGGCATGTGGAAGCGTCAATCGACCTTCACGGCCCACTACCTGCAAAGACGTAACCCACATGAACATGGAGACCTTTTCCATTGGTCCTGTGGTGGTCGCACAACAAATGGTCTAAACACCTCAGGCTCCTTGATGGACAAGTAACAAAGAGTTGAGGGCTGAGGCTACCCGGATTAGTCTGGGGTGAATGAGTAAGAATGCCTGGCTCCTTTCTTCCTTTCACCTTCTCTCCTCTGGGGAAAACAGCTCCGCAAGCCTCGGCATAGCTGACTTCACCTCGCTGCAGGTAAGACCCATTTCCCTTGTTCCTCTTAAGTATAGAAGAATACTTTGTTACATCTCCAATACCTTTTAGAGGGAGGGTATTGGGTAAGTCTTTAAGAACAATAGGTTCTGTACCAGAGTTCCTATTTTAGACAAGCCACACTGTTAGTTCCACTCACACACAAGCTTCTGCAGGCCGCTATCAGTGCATTACCTCATATCGGCACTTGATTTTAGCGAGGGTAGGGTCCCTTCTACTATCGATCACAGATCGAAATAGAGAGGACCCCGGGTCATGACCAAGGCCAGTTGGTGAGGACTTCCTCCCTCCTAAGAGTGAGTCACCCTATAAATAGTGAAGGTTTTTATCTGTGTCGGAACAAATAACAAATTTGGAAATGATTTGTATATTTCCTAACATACAAACCTGGAGCTATTTATACAAATTGGCCCGCCACCCTGTCCCCTGAGAAGTCCTGCCATAAAGCAAAGTGGTTACTCAGCCGAGAGGTGCGAGTGAGCGGGGTAGCCAGTCTACCCCACCCCCCACCCGCTATCTAGCGGATGGGGTAGTTATTCCTCACTAAAATTATCATGGGTCGTCTTTCAGCTGCGCCGAAAGTATACCCTATAAATAGCTCCAGGTTTGTATGTTAGGAAAAATACAAACTATTTCCAAATTTGTTATTTTATTGAAATGAAGCTGAATTTCAATTGATTTCATCCATCAATGTGCATACTATGATTTTAATTTTTTTTTTGCATGTAAGTACTGTAAACTATGTAGAAATGCTTCATAATGCATATCTGCAATGAATTAATCTCAAATAATCTGGTTCCAATGGGGACAATTTATTCACTGCTCAAACCAATCTATTTTAATGTCCTGTTAGGATGAAGTTAGTGATATTTTGGCTTCGACTGTATTAGAACAATAGAATTGTTTAGTAAATTTACTTTAGCAATTGATTACTTGGTACTCATCAACAGTGTTTTTTTATATTTTCTAATTACTTTTCCCCCAGGTGTTGATGCGTTAGCCCATGGTTGCCCTAAATTACAAGGTTTCGTAGGCAAGGGATTAAAAGCTCTCACAGATGCAGCACTTATATCGCTTGCCCAGTACTGTAAAAGTCTTGAGCACATCAACTTATGTTCAGCTGCCGTGAGTTTTGAATATTTTTCATGTTGCTTAACCCTTTTACCCCCAAAGGACGTACTGGTACGTTTCACAAAACTCATCCCTTTACCCCCATAGACGTACCGGTACGTCCTTGCAAAAAAATGCTATAAATTTTTTTTTTTCATATTTTTGATAATTTTTTGAGAAAATTCAGGCATTTTCCAAGAGAATGAGACCAACCTGACCTCTCTATGACAAAAATTAAGGCTGTTAGAGCAATTTAAAAAAAAATATACTGCAAAATGTGCTGGGAAAAAAATAACCCTTGGGGGTTAAGGGTTGGAAATTTCCAAAGAGCCTGGGGGTAAAAGGGTTAATATCTTTGAAAAAAAAAATACAATGTCAAAAACATGTATATAAAATTTGCATAGAGTATTCATCATCATCCTTATCAGTTCTTATATCTACAATTTTCTTTTAGGGTAACAGATATGGAATGAGTTCTCTTTCTTCACTTTCTTTTCTCAAGCATTTTCTGTTTAAATTTACAGCTGGTGTAGTAGTGCTATCTATGCATTCTTTTTGTTTGTCTAGCTACTTTTATTCCTACCATTTTGAGACTAACTGGTCCTCTCCTTTTGTCATCATTTGTCAACCATATGGGAAGTGCCACTTACAGTTATCGTTGCATAAACACTAGTTAATACTCAAGAGTCTTTAGCGTCCCCCCAGCTCCAGCTAAACTGCTGTCTTCCAATTACTCTCTCATCTGTTCCCCTCTCTATATCCCTCCTTCAATTTTCATTAAAGGACAGACCTGTGAGTGAAGGTTTAGGGGAGTTAAACATTTTTCAAACCAGTGTATTTTCCAATCTACATACATCTCTGCAAATTTCTTCATATGTAATCTTCACAATTATTTCATCCTTGAATCATGGTGTTTTCCAATAGTACTTCTCCAGAATCTCTTCCCATTTTTTTTTGTAATTCCTTATTTCTCCACTGCATAAGAGTATTTCCTTTATTTACACATTCTAAATTCTTCTTTAATTCACTGCGGGGATATTGTTATTTTACAGCAATCTAGTTATCTCTCTCCACTTTATCCAGGCTGTTTCTAGATTTTAGTATTTCATACTGACTTCTTAATAATTGCTTTCTTCAAGTAACAATTTTTTTCACCTCTTCTAAGGTCTGCTCTTACACCAGAGTATCGTCTCCCCTTTCTAGTTCCCATTTACTTTTCATACGTGTTAAGCTTGAGAAGTCTTTAGCATTTTTTGGGACAACATTGGGTACATTGTATATCCATATAGGTCTTGAGCAGTACCTGCATTCCCATTCTTTTGAAAGCACTATCCTTTCTTCCTTTTCAATTGCCAAATTTTCTTTCTGTTTAAGCGTACAATATTTCTAATCCTCCCCTTTTTTTGTTCTTTCATATACTCAACTGTATTACCAATTTTTCCATCCGCTTACTAAGGTCCACTAATAAATAGTGTAATCTCCTTGATTTTGCATGGTACTTGTGTTAGTTGCCTCATTATAGATATGACTTCTGGTGTTGGTATCTTGTATAATGCCGAACAGACAGTTGTCAATATTGATAACTTATTTTGCTTTTTCACTACTACTTTGTCCAATATTTTAACAGTATGCCTCAGCAAGCTCATTGCTTTTCAATTTGCAGTGCATCCCCTCTTCATCTGTACAATATAACAATGGTATCATACTTGTCCCATTCAACTTATCCCATCTCGTCCTTTTTCCTGATACCATATATTTTAGTCAGCTCTTCAATACTTTGTTCTCCAACAACATTTTAGCAAGTAGCATCTTAATTCTGATTGCCATTGGGTTATTCTCATCTTCTTCAGATGCCTCTTTTTCTGTTGGATCCCATATGTCAAAATCATCTGGTTTTGAATTATTCATAAATGTCTATCATTTAGTTGATTTACAGAACACTGCTGTTATTATTTTATGGAATAATGTACTGTATTTTTTTTTTCTCAACAGGCAATAAGTGACAGAGGAGTGGTTGCCTTAGCAGAAAACTGCATAAAGATTCGTTATTTATGCCTGAGTAACTGTGTACATCTAACAGATACTAGTCTTGTTGTTTTATCCCAGCACTGTACACATCTTGAAACCCTGGAGGTTGCATCATGCTCACAGTTTACAGACAATGGATTTCAGGCATTGGCTCGGGTAAGACTACCGTTTTTGCCATTTTTTTTTTTTGTGATATGTTTGGGAGATGAAGATAAAATAACAAAGACAAAATCTTTGTAGGAAAAGATATGAGAAAGAAACAAGCTGGACTTATAGGTTACATCAAAGATTTTTAGCTAATATAGTAGACTCTGGGAAACATTAAGAAGTTAATTTTTCAGTATTTTTATTAAACTTTGTATTAAGATCTTGTAAAGCTAATCACCTTTTAAATCCATGTATTCTGATACAGTAACCTCTTGTATATCTGTACTTGAAGCTTCAAGATGGATGGGAATAAGGTTAAAGTGCATTGAAGGCTAGTCTTAGTTAGGTTACCTGAAGTCATGGCTAAACAATAACTAGCTTTTGAAAATATCCTAAAATTAATAAATAATGTATAAAATCCAAGACACGAGTATAATTTATAATTAATGGGGACGGCTGGCTAATGCCAGTTTTTAAGGACAAGACTGACATTCATACCATTTAATAAGGTGACTTAGGACATCTCCAAACTGCATATGATTTTTGCCTCTGACCTCTTTTGCGACACCAGGACAATTTATCTTGAAAATTAGTGTTCAAATTCTATCTCCCGTGATAATTGATATTAAGATATGGGACTATTACCCTATATAGACCTGATGTAGACTTCCAATCAAATGAAGTTTCTTTCTTTTTTAAAAGTAATTTTTTTGCTAGATATGAATTTTTTTCATTATGGTAAAAAAAAATAAACCTGAAAATCAAGGGGAAAAAATTAAGAACAAAAATAATGAAAAAAAAGTTAGAAAATGAGCAACATTTGACTGTTTAAGGGGACCGTCCGCCATGGGGTATTGACATAACAACTTTTAGAAATCGAAAATCGTTTTATTGCTTCTATGTATGCGTAAACATGTCGTACATACTCCCCAGAAGTTTCCGCCAATTATTTTTACAAATAACGAAGATATAGAGGTTTTTATATGATGACGTCATCCTTACCGTGTCGTCTGCATGACTGAGTTTGACAAAATTATCTTTTTGTGTTAATTTTGCATATCTATAGCGATTTTTCACTTACATTTCGAGCTATCGTACGTCTGGCAGAAATGGAAGGCATTGGTAGAGTGTAGATGAACGAAATCTACGCCTACAATAACAGAAGCCGAAGTTTCCAAAGATGTATAGAAGTTATAATGTATGCGTTTGTTTACTTGAAGTTAGTATGTACATTGTGTTTCCACAATGCCCTCGGGAACATTATAGCAATGCCAATGTTACATAAGGTGATAGAAAGAACAAAAAGTAAGTGGAGAACAAGAAAAAAGAACCAAGAAAGAGGGAAACATGGATAAGAGTACAAAGCTGAAACCTGCTAACTAAAACACTGGCAACAATTAGAGATCGCTGGCAACTCATAACATAGGAATAGTAAACTGAGGGTTCAAATACCTCGTTTAGGGTGCATTTATGTAGGAATAAACAATAAAAGTTATCATAATAATATTATCTTGATTTCTTTTAGAAAAGAAGCGAAAGTTTGCTGCAAATCTTTGGGAGCTCATAACTCAAAAACATACTTATTCCCACTTAGGTACATTTTTCTCACTTATTTGTTGTTCGATGTTAGAGAAAAAGATATCGTTGAAAAGGAGAATAAAAATCCCACAATTCTGTCAGACAAAATTATGATTTTCTTTTTACATTTTTTTTACGATTATTTTCCGTCTAGACGAGGAAAAAAAAATAAAAATTCATTAAAAAAAACAGAAAGGAAAATCGAAATTCTGTCTGACAGAATTGTTCGGTTGTTAGAGTAGTTTTTGTGGTATAAGTTTCAATACAATTGGTATTATAGTAGTGGGGAAAAATGTACCTAATTTTTTTTTTATATCATGATTTTTGCTAATAAATCCAAAAGTTTTTGATCAAATGACTTGAAATTTTTATATGATGAAGGTATTATATATGTCTAAAACATATGTAGAAATGGTGTAATTTGGATCATTAGAAAAAAAAATGGCGGACATGGTGGACGGTCCCCTTAATAATGCCTCTAAGTTATATACCTAATTTCAATGCTATTTTTTTAAAAGTAAGGGAGATGATAGAATTTGAAGGTCAATAAGTAGAGTTTTGAGATAGGAGCATTCAAAGTTTTTCTTTATATTTTTACGATAAATCATGATAATTATGAATTTTATGTTTGCATTTGGATATTAATAAACCTAAACAAAGTTTTTTATCATAATTTTATCATAAATGAAGATCCATTTGCTCAATATCTTGCTTCTTTAGGCGAGATGGTTGCTCCTTCATCATCTCTCTCCTTCACTAACTCCGCTATTTTCACCGATATTACCCACTTCTGAACTCTTATTAGAGCGCATCTTCTTCTTCCTTATGTTAGCGTGATGTTGAAATTGTCTTTTCCTCTTTGGCATGATGAAATTCTTGCCGAAATTGAGATAAACAGACCTAAAAACGATTGAATGTCAGACGTCAAACTCTTGTGTACTCTGTGAAGTTTTTGCTAGAACTGAAGAATGAAGGGTGTAATTACCATGTAATACATCGTCTTGTGACTCATAGAATCTATACAGAGGCCATTGTCACAATTTGTTTTGTATTAAAATATAATAGTTATCAAAATTTACAATAACAGAAGAAATACTGCATTTTCTTGTTGGGAACAATGTTTTTGGTGTATTGAGTTACTTTTACTAATTACCTTGTAACTATGAAAGGAAGAGGAATTTTGAAAAAAACATTTTGTAAACGCATTCTCCATTGCCATACAAAGCTCAGTGAATATTTTCAGGATTTTGTGTTTTTCTACCTATACCCTCATATATTGGCATACCGGGCGGGCCCCTTAAAGTATGTTTATTCCTACGCAGATACAAACCTCCGAGTGATTTAAATGGGTTACTTCTAGTTCGTTTTTATATGACCAGACAATAATAAAAGAAAATTGGCTCTGTTGCTCCATGGTTGGTAACGATAGCAACCCCACTGCCCCTTGCCACGAGTGGGTGCCCGAGCTGATGATTAACACAGTAAATACTGCCTAATATTGTTTTAAGTTGATTTCAACAACAGTTTATAATCATATGTACAGTATATTTGCACACATGTACACTACCTACTGGGCACAGTAAGGTTACAGTACATTATTATGCTAAGGTAAAGTTTTACCCAGTTGTCATCATCTTACTGTTCTGTATAACAAATGTTGTTCCTATTTAGTAATACTGTACTATAACCTAATACTCGCTGATACTGTAGTGTATATTACTGTAATATATGTACAGTAATATTGTTACAGTATAGCTCAACTCTACTCACTGTAAGTGTTTGATGTTTTCGTGCAGACGACTCGTAGCCTACGCGTTTTCTTTAAGCATAACGCAACTTCTCATGTGTTGTCTCTTGCGCAGTATGTTATATCTATACTTTCTTAAACAGAAATACAGCTTATTTTATAAACTAAAAACTTAAATATCTCGATAATGATTGTTTCTTTTTGACAAAAAAAAAAAAAAAAAAAAAAAACAATGCATTAGATTACTTCAACAGCTGATCTCTCTCTCTCTCTCTCTCTCTCTCTCTCTCTCTCTCTCTCTCTCTCTCTCTCTCTCTCTCTCGTACATCTACATCACACAAAACACAGAGTGTAGTTAAATTCTTTACATTTTAGTGTATATATTAGGTCAAGTAACTAAATATAGCCTATTGTAAATTACATTGTACACTCTGATATCAGAAATGGATCGCATTGGAATTGATGTGATCCATTTCAGACATCATAGTGTACACTACTGAAATATTTGTTTGCAAATTAGTACCATAATGTACTGCTGGGTAAAGTATACAGTTTGACCTCGCTTATCGCGATTTTTAGGTTACATAGACAGTCGCGATAAGCGAAAATTTGCGAATAAATTTTATACTAGGGTGGGCTAGCTCCTAACCTAAAAAGTCACTGCCCCTTGCCACAAGCTAGTGCCCGAGCTGATGATTAACACAGTAAATACTGCCTAATAGTTTTAATTTGGTTTCTACAACAGTTTATAATCATATGTACAGTGTGCAGAACATTTGCGCACATGTACTCTATGTATTGGACACAGTAAGGTTACAGTACAGTATTGTGCTAAGGTAAAGTTTAGCGAGTCTTCATCATCCCCTTACTGTTCTGTATAGCAAAAGTTGTTCCTATCTATTAATACTGTACTGTAACGTAATACTCACTGATACTGTAATGTATATTACTGTAATATACAGTATGTACAATAATATTACTACTGTACAGCTTAACTGTACTTACTGTAAATGTTCGGTGTTTTCGTTCAGATGACTGTAGACTACGCCGCTACTTTAGAAGCTTGACGCAACTTATGTGTTGTCTCTTGCGCAGTATGTTATATATTCTTTCTTAAACAGAAATTTAGCTTATTTTATAAACTAAAATCTTAAATATTTTGCATAATCGTTTCTTTTAAATAAATAAACAAAAACTGTGCATTTGATCTCTTTTCAACAGCTGATCTCTCTCTCTCTCTCTCTCTCTCTCTCTCTCTCTCTCTCTCTCTCTCTCTCTCTCTCTCTCTCTCTCTCATATTCAATTTAGTTTCGGAAGTATTATTCCATTCTAGAAAATTACGATTTTTTATAAAGTTAAATGAGCTTTAAAAAACATATACCTTATATTACCGTGTAAAGGATGACCCCATGTAAAGGGCGAACCCCCAATTTTAAATATTAAACTTAGCCGGTGAATATATAATAGCTGACGTCTCCGACGGCTCGACAGAATTCAAAAACTCGCGAGCGATCGCCATGAAGGTAGCGGGTGTGCCCACCAGCGCCAACTATCGGCCAAATACTGCATATACATGTAAACAGCTCCAGTTCTTCTCTGTTGGTTCCATCGACAAGTCGATTCCACTCGCTATTATGACCTCGAGTTTTCTACCGAATTGGTGAAGTACTTGGTTTTGGTTTTATTGCTTTCGCCGTGTTGGATTATTCAATACTATCCTCAAAAGAAATGCTTTTGAAAAGAGAGTAAAAGTGTTTTGCCCTTGCTTTTATCTCTGGTTTTTTTCCATAGAGTAAAAATGGCCGACCCTTCCCTTACTGTACGGAAGTGTGTTTTAGGCTTTTAGCAATTATCTTATCACGTTATAAATTGTTGTTGTTAATTATAGATTTTCCTCTATATATTTTATATCTCACCCGCCTTTATTAGGCCTCTTCGATTAGCTTTCCATTTATAATAAACATCAAGATAAATTTTAATGATTTGTTTATATGCGGCATTACCTATTCCTCCCCTAATCCGAGAGTAGGCAGTCCTAACTTGGAAACCGAAGTTAAACAACGTTGAGCCCTTTCAACTTTTATTTTCGTTAAGTTTAAATCATTTGCTCTGTAAGAGTTATTAAATGAATATTTTTTAGTAGATATTTTATGAAAGATTTTCTTTAAATAGTCTTCGTGCTGTTTCAAAGATGAACTAACGTTTGGTTTATTTATGCTACGCAGTTTGCGCTCTATCGTTACGATAGAGAAAGAGAGAATCACGGTTTCACTTTGCAGAAAGAGTAAATCGATTCTGACGTTTTGTTCATTCTTCTTTCAAACTGAAATGTTTTAAATACTAATTTAAAGGAACTTGTTAATTTTCAATTTCTTAGTCCTTTCAGTTTTTTCCTTTGGTCAAATAACCTGTTTATTGACGAAGGGTAAGTGGGCTTTTCTCTTCTGTGTGAAATCAAGAGAGAGAGAGAGAGAGAGACGGAGAGAGAGAGAGGAAGAGAGAACGTTCCGATCTTTATTCTCGTCCCAAGCGAGTAACGTTGTTCTCGAGTCAGTTTTTTACTCTCGTCCCAAGTCTCTGTACGGGGAGAAAGGATAAAACGTTTTTAGTTTTTATTCTCGTCCCAAGGCACTGTACGGTGAGAGATTGAAAACGTAGTTTTTAATGAACTAGTGTTTAGTCTCCTCCCCAGTCACTGATCCTTTTAACTTTATATATTTCCGTTTTATTCGATATATATGTTTACTGTTTTTTTTGCTTGTATTAATGTGCTTACATTATACGACTTATTTTGCAATTATAACCTTTTGATGTAGGGGAGAATTGCGTGCTTCAGGTAGAAATCAGTTTTTATTCATGCCTAATGTGAAATTATTGAAAAATTCGATTTCAGTGAAGTAAGTGCAAAAACAGAAAATTGTAGTGATAAAGTGATAATTGCGCAAAGTGTTATCAGTGTTGCGACAGAGGGTTCGTCTGTTCGTGCCTGTCGTTCGCCTAGTCCGAGACCTCTTGCAAGCTCCCATGCCCCAGGGAGAAGTAATGTCGTAGGACTTATGGGTTCGAGAGGCTTTAACCAACGAACAGACGTTCCCTCTATGGTTTCAGGCGTGTCTCGTCAAGACCCCCCCTACCATAAGACGAGCGAGACGGTTTTCTCCTCGTCATCCGAAGGCTTATCGCGTAAGAAACCGTGGAACAAGGTTTCGAGACCCTTAAAGCGAAAGTCAGTCCCTTCAGGACAGGTCCAGCGTCCTGGTTGTAGCCATTGGGACAGCTCTGACCCTGTGCAGTCACCGGAAGACTGCTCGACGCCTAAACAGAAGCGTAACACAGGCTCCGAGAGTCTTAGTGTAGGCAAGGTTTTGCAGTCACAGACGTTACCCTCGTCTCTTACCGCACCCATTCCCGTTGATCCTAAATGGGTTATACTGCAAGACATGCAGAATAAGCTTGCCTCTCTTATGGAGGACTATTCTGCTGAGCAGGTTCACGATGATCCTCGCCGCTTAGCTGATCGAGATCCTGGCCGTCAGCCGCCCAAACGAGCCTTTGCTCGTCCTGTTGACGTTGACGTTACAAAGTCACGTCAGTCACGTTTTGTAGAGCCTCACTCAATGCAGTCCCGTGTTGACTTTCAGCCGCTTGTGGACGTTCAGCCGCTGCCGCATGCTCTTGTTGACGTTCAGGACGTTCGCCAACCAGCGAAGTTGACTTGTTTTGACGTTGAGCATCAAGCACCGCAGTCAAGAGTTGTTTTGACTGCTCAGTCTAGGCAGTCAAGGCAGTCTCGAGTTGACGTCGAGCGTCCTCCCGCACCTGTTGTTGTTGCTGGTCAGTCCTTTAAGCAGTTACATGACGTAGCGTCCTTGACTGCTACTGATGCTCCTTTGCGTGTGGACTCTGCTTGTCAAGCATTGCCACCACGGCAGGTCTCTCCCTTGCTTGAGACTCGGCAATTGTCGGACGAGGTTCCTTCAGATAAGGAAGTTGCTGATTCCCCTCCTACTGATATTCCCTTGGGGACTCTGTCAGACGGAGAGGAGCCTAAAGCTGCTCAGCCCTCTATGGACTTTAAATAAATCATGCTGATTTTTAAGGATCTTTGTCCGGATCATTTTGTAACTGCTGCTCCTCGTTCGCCTAAACGTCAGAGTTTACACTAGGCCTAGCTACTTCGAAGCCGTTGTTTTCTAAGCTAGTGCTCTCTTGCTCTTCTAAGAGAGCTTTACGTTTGCTAGGCGACTGGTTGATCACCAGGAGGAGTTTGGGGGAGATAGCCTTTGCTTTCCCTCCTTTTAAACTGGCTTATAGAGCGAGCGTCTGGTATGACACGGGAGAAGTTCTCGGCTTGGGAGTTCCTGCCTCTGCCCAGATAGACTTCTCAAGCCTCATAGACTCTCCCTGGCGCCTGGCCATGAGACGCTCCAAGATTTTATGGTCGGCTTCAGAGCTAGACCATCTCCTGTTAGGAGTTTTTTCGAGCGTTTGAAGTTTTGCTGTACAATTATGTCATGCATAAACAAGGCTATCAGGGATGGCTCCAATAATCTGACAGCCACGTTCTCTGCAGGAACAAGACTATCAGGGATGGCTCCAATGATCTGGCAGCCACGTTCACTGCAGGAGTACGTAAGATGCAAGTGCGCTCAATGTGTTCATTGTCAAGACAAACTTCACGATGAAGTCTACCAAGCTGTCTTGACAGCATTAATGGAAGGCGACTGGATGGTCTCTCTCAAACTTTAGGATGCATACTTCCACATCCCGATTCATCCAAACTTTCACTACATCTGAGGTTTGTGGACGGAAAAGTAATGTACCACTGTCGAGCACTGTACTCCGACCTCATTCCTGCTCCTCTTGTTTTTACAAGGCCCTTGCAAAATGTAGCAAGCTTTCTACATTTTTTGAGGATTCAGAGCCTCCCTTTATTTTGACGACTGGCTAATCAGGGCGTTCGTCATTATATCGCTGTCTGGAGAGCCTCTAATGGACATTAGACCTAACCAAGGAGCTAGGTCTCATAGTGAACGTAGAGAAGTCGTAACATACAGTATCCCATCCCAGACTATTCTTTTTTTGGGAATGGAGATACTGTGTATGATTTTTCGACCCTTTTCGTCTCCCGCAAGAATGGAACAAGCTCTGTTAAAAGTCCTTCACTTGCAAGAGAAAAACAGTTGCTCTGTAAGAGTTTGAACTAGCCTCGTGGGAACTCTTTCATCGCTGGAGTAGTTCACTCTCTGGGGAGACTCAACCTATGCCCTTTCCTATTTCACCTAAACATTGGAACAAGGAGAAGGGCTTAGTGAGTATCTCTTTCCCAATCCCCAACTCAGTCTAGACATGTCTGACTTGGTGGGACAGCAACATTAGACTTCGAGAAGGTCTTTCTCTAGCGATCAAGAACCCAAACCATGTGTTGTTTTCAGATGCAGCGGATTAGGGTTAGGGAGCTCCACTGGACAGTCTGGAAGGCTCGGTTCTTTGATCCACGGATCAAAAGGAACTCCTTTTAAGGCAGTAACATCTCTCCTTTGGCGAGATTTGTGCAGAAATGAATGTCTTGGCGGACTGCCTCAGCAGAAGAGGACAAGTCTTCTCCATGGAGTGGACGTTGCATAAGACTGTGTGCGAGAAGCTATGGATGACATGGGGTCTACCCACCATAGATCTTTTTCCTACTCTCTCTGACAAAGAGGCTCTCGACTTACTGCTTTCCAGTTCCAGATCCAGAGGCAGCTCACATAGACACTTTCCTGCTGGACTGGTCTCACCTGGACGTTTATGCCTTTCCACCTTTCAAGGTCCTAGACAAGGTGCTGCAGAAGTTCACCTCTCACGAAGGGACCAGGTTGACATTGGTTGCTCCACTCTGGCCCGCGAGAGAGTGAGTAACAGAGGTACTTCAATGGCTGGTAGACGTTCCAAGGAGTCTACCTTTAAGGATGGATCTCTTACGGCAGCCACGTAAGGAGTCTTCAGCAAAGCCTCCCCGCGCTTCGTCTGACTGCCTTCAGACTATCGAAAGACACTCAAGAGCTAGAGGATTTTCGAAGGAGGCAGCCAGAACGATTGCGAGAGCTAGGAGAGCATCTACCATCAAGGTCTATCAGTCGAAGTGGGAAGTCTTTAGAGACTGGTGCAAGTCATCATCCATTTCCTCTTCCAGTACCTCTGTAGCCCAAATTGCAGACTTTCTCCTACATCTGAGAAATGTTCGCTCCCTCTCAGCGCCCACTATTAAGGGCTACAGGAGCATGTTGGCGTCTGTGTTCAGACATAGAGGCTTAGATCTGTCCAATAATCAAGATCTCCTTAAGTCCTTCGAGACCTCTAAGGAGCGTCGTATGGCAACTCCTGGATGGAACTTAGACGTGGTCCTAAGGTTCCTAATGTCCGACAGGTTTGAGCCATTACATTCAGCCTCCCTGAAGGATCTCACCCTCAAGACGCTTTTCTTAGTGTGCTTGGCTTCGGCTAAAAGGGTCAGTGAGATCCATGCCTTCAGTAGGAACATCGGCTTTTCTACAGATAAAGCCACATGTTCACTTCAGCTTGGTTTTCTTGGCCAAAAATGAACTGCCTTCTCGTCCTTGGCCTAAGTCATTTGATATACTTTGCCTGTCAGAGATCGTAGGCAACGAGCTTGAAAGAGTGCTGTGTCCAGTTAGAGCTCTGAAGTTTTATTTAGCTCGGACTAAATCCTTACGAGGTGGATCTAAGGCTTTGTGGTGCTCAGTTAAAAAGCCTTCATTGCCTATGTCAAAGAATGCTTTGTCATATTTTATTAGATTTTTAATCCGAGAGGCTCATTCTCACTTGAGTGAAAAAGAGCGTTGCTTGCTTAAGGTTAAGACGCACGAAGTAAGAGCTATAGCAACTTCTGTGGCCTTTAAGCAAAACAGATCTCTCGAAGTATTATGGACGCGACCGTTTGGAGAAGCAAGTCGGTATTCGCGTCATTTTACTTAAAAGATGTCCAGACTCTTTATGAGGACTGCTACACACTGGGTCCATTCGTTACAGCGAGTGCAGTAGTGGGTAAGGGTTCTACCACTACATTCCCTTAATTCCAATATCCTTTTAATCTTCTCTTGAAATGTTTTTTAATTGGGTTGTACGGAAGGCTAAGAAGCCTTTCGCATCCTTTTTGATTTGGCGGGTAGTCAAATGTCATTTCTTGAGAGCGCCCAGATTAAGGGTTTTGATGAGGTCCTGTTGTGTGGGTTGTCGCCCTAGATACTTCAGCTCCTGGGAGTCTTTCAGCATCCTAAGAGGATGGCTGGGCTTCGTGAGGAAAGCGGACTAACAAGGCAGAGTAATCGTTAGAGTCAGCTTCCTTACCAGGTACCTATATTTATTTGGGTTTGGTTATGATATAACTGTCAAAAACTCTAAGCATATACGCCGTAAACTGTATTAATTCTGGTCTCTACCCACCACCATGGGTGTGAATCAGCTATTATATATTCACCGGCTAAGTTTAATATTTAAAAATGATATTTTGATTATAAAATAAATTTTTGAATATACTTACCCGGTGAATATATAAATTAAAGGCCCCCCCCTTCCTCCCCGATAGAGACACAGCGGGATGAGAATAACTGGAGCTGTTTACATGTATATGCGGTATCTGGCCGATAGTTGGCGCTGGTGGGCACACCCGCTACCTTCATGGCGATCGCTCGCGAGTTTTTGAATTCTGTCGAGCCGTCGGAGACGTCAGCTATTATATATTCACCGGGTAAGTATATTCAAAAATTTATTGTATAATCAAAATATCATATTTCCTTAAGAAGAAAACAAGCGTTTTTATTATATACTCCGTGTAACAGGCGGACGGCAATTCCGAAGCCAGCCGGTTAGTACACTTTATCACACATATTATATTCTTTATTCATAATAACATCTTTAATAAAAGCTCTTAGTATCACTGGTTATCTCTTGCATGTGTAAATGTGTTCGTTTGTTCATCATGATCGGCGATGAAACGTAAGCAAAACTTTTTCTGTTGTAGGCGGTGTTTTTAAGAAAAGCATGGCATAAAATCGCTCATATTTCATTTATGTTGAATTTCTACCCTATACACAGATGTGTAAATGCGTTTGTTTGTTCGTTATGATCAGTGATGGAATGTAAACTAAGCTATGGTTTCGGTTTTAGGTGGCGTGTTTAGCGAAAGTATGATATAAAATCATCTTTATTTAGTTTATGTTAGATTTCTAAGCACTATATACAGCGAAAGCATTTTAGACAAAACGGAGGACGATGACAGTGCTACTGTGCTGGTAGTGCTAACGAAAGCGATGAAGATTATCCCCAAGCCAATGCTGTCCTGATGAATTTTTTAAAACTTTTTAATAGGTCGAATGGCAGTGTTGATTTTGATGGTTTTTTATTTCAAGTTTATTGAATTAAGTTTTTTTTTATTTTTTTTTTAAATGTGTTTGCATCATTGTTTTCCTGCATACCATAGTGTAGGTACAGATAACCTGCAAATTTTGAGGTTTCGGACAACCACCACTACCACCATCTCTTTGCAAATAATGTAACCATTCCTAGTTGCCCGAAACATGTGATCATATCAGCTGATCTGATCACAGCACCCAAAATACTTAGCTTGATAAAATACACCCAATATTTAAAACAAAAGCACATAAATGTTTTATTAAAGAACAATCAACTATTAAATAATAGTAATTTTCTAAAATGCAATAATGCTTCCGAAGCATTATTGCATTTTAGAAAATTACTATTATTTAAATCTTTGTTTCTTTGCTAAGTCTCTCTTGAGGCTTTATAATCAAGCACCATAGAGCTTAAAGTATCGTGCATCGGCGGTAGCATGCCTTAATAATAATGGCGTTACTTACTTTTACTTACTTTGATGGCTGCTTTTCCTGTCCCATACAGCAGCGGAACCCCACTCTCTACAGGACCTCCACTGTCATTTTACCTTGTTCGTTCAGAGTATTTAACATTTCATATCATAAATTGTTCATTTACTGTTAAATCGTCACTGTCAAAAGACTCGTGAAATAAGAAAGTCTTCAGTTTCCTCTTGAAAGCCTCAATGTCTTCAATCATTCAAATGTTTCATGGGAGCTTATTATATAGTCTTGGGGCCGCATGTTCAAAGGCTCTGGAGCCTAAAGTAGACATCTATCAAGGTTCCAACAGTTTGAAGCCATCTGTAACTATTCTCGTATGGACATGATTTCTTGGCTGCGCAATGTGTAGCAATTCTTTTAAGTATTTGTGATGCCCGGTTCTGATATCTTGGTGGGTTATTGTACATATTTTAAATTCAATTCTCGCTTTAATCGGCAGCCAGTGTAAATCGATTGGTATAGGAGTGATCCTTTCTCTAGGTGGGACACCTTTTATCAGTCTTGCTCCTCTGTTTATTATGTTTTGTAATTTCTTAAGTTGCACTTTTGGTAAATTGTAGTAAATAGAGTTGCAGTTGTCAATCCTGGTAATAACACAGTTTATCACAAGTTTCTTTACAGAATTTTCGTCCAGGTACTTTTTTATAAACGCAATATTTCTTAGATGATAACCAGCAGTTTTTATTACATTATTTATTTGGGCATTTAGAGACCGGTTACAGTCAAGAAATGCACCTAGATCTTGAACTTTACTAGATATCGGCACCGAGTCATATTTATGTTCATTTGAATATCAAGTAAGTTTCTCACGCTATTTCTCTTGCCCACCACCATGAATTCAGTTTTGTTCTCATTTGATTTTAGTTGTTTAAATTTCATCCATTCTCTAACACTATCAAGGATTCGGTTTAGAGTTTCAGTAGTGTCATGTATATCATTTATGGAGAAGTAAAATTGTGTGTCATCTGCAAATAGTTTAAACTTCACACCATGCCTTTGTAGCATTTTCGATAGACCAATAATATAGATGCAGAATAAGATTGGGCCAA
This sequence comes from Palaemon carinicauda, assembly GCF_036898095.1. NCBI lineage: Eukaryota > Metazoa > Arthropoda > Malacostraca > Decapoda > Palaemonidae > Palaemon > Palaemon carinicauda. The sequence goes on along the minus strand of NC_090732.1, from coordinate 82,044,096 downwards.
GTACACTCCCCTGGGGTACCCCTCCGTTTAAGGGTTCATATGATGAATAAGAGTTTCCAATTTGTACACAGTAATTTCTACCAACCAAGTAGTCTTTTAGGTATTTGAAGGCTTGATCTTCAACGCCGATGGACCGTAGATCATTTACTATCAGTTCATGCACCACTGTATCAAAAGCAGCACTGAGATCGAGCAGTATTAAGATACCACATTTTTATTTTCATCCATCATTTCTAGCATATCATTTACAACAGAGCAATTGGCTGTCTCCGTAGAGTATAGTTTTCTGTAAGCAGAATGGTTGTCAGGCAAAGCTTCTATTACTTCTAAATGGCTGACTAGTTGTTCAAGAATTACATATTCAAGCACTTTTGAGACAAAGGATAGATTTGAAATAGGCCTATTTGAGCTGAATTCTTGGTAGTTCAGTTCATTTTTCCGAAATGGTGTGACTATAGCCATTTTCTCAGATTTAGGAAACTTACATTCATCAATGCTTGCATTTGCTATTCTCATTATTATTTTGGCTAGACTAGAAAAGTCTCTCTCTCCAATTACTTCAGATATTGGCATAGGATCAATCAGGCAGTTTGTTTTCTTTGCTCTCTTGATAATTCTGGTGATGTCATCTTGTGTTATGTTGTTAAATTGTATTAATTTTGTCTGTGTGCCTGGTGTCTCATTAATCTGATGTTGAGTATTTACAAATGACCTGGTTATGTTTTCAATTTTGTTTTTAAAGAATACTAGAAAATTATTTGCTAGTTCCTGGTCACTGTATCCATCAGGTAGCATCTTTTCTTTCACATTATACCATTCATTAGACGATATAACTTATTTGTCTGTTGCTGCTTCGAAGATCTTTCTCTTATAGTATTCACTTTTTTCCTTCTTAGTAGGTAGTTATATTGACACGCAACAGTTTTGTATTCTACCCAAGTACTTTCAGTGTTTAACCTATTCCACTTTCTTTCTTTACGTCTTTTTTCCTCTTTTTTTTACCAAAGTCTCTTCATCAAACCAAGGAGATTAGTCTTTTACGGTTATAGTCTTTTCCATCGGTGGGCACATGGTATCCTATCCACTTTCACTTACTTTATTGTAAGTGGTCATAGGACAGTTAGCACACTTAGCACATGGTATCCTATTCACTTTCACTTACTTTATTGTAAGTGGTCATAGGACAGTTAGCACACTTAGCTCCTAACAGACGTTGGTCATCATGATCACAGGGAATGTTGATAGCATCATTTATTTTCTTTGTAACTTCTTCAATAAATACGGTAGGAGAAAAATTTGATTTATGTCTAAAGTTTATTTCCTTTACTAATGCATGTTTCTGTAGAGGTAGACTAAACGTAATAAGTTTTTGTACTGGGGAGATAGTACATTTCTATTTGACTTTTATATCAGATACAATATTATTCATGTCATCACTTAGAGCTATGTCTAACGGATGCCCAGGTAAAGTAGTTGTACAGTCAACATTATTCAATAGTCGACATGATTCTAGTAACTCACTAAATGCCAAAGCGTCTGGATTTGATGCGTCATCCAAAAATTTAAGTCTCCACAGATAACTAATTCGTTTTTCTACATGATGATCATCTCAATGAGAGCACCGAATTTTATATAAAAGATGCTTGAGTTTGTTCTAGGAGGTTTGTAGATTGTTACAAAGGGTATTCTTCTATTTTTTGGCGTAAATTTTATTTCTATATATTCAAAGCTTGTTACACTAATTTTTTTCAACGTTTTGAGATTTGAGTAACTTTTATGAATAAAGAGTCCGACACCCCCACCAGACCTACCTTCTCTCGGTATGTGAAAGAAGGCATGTGTGGGGGGGGGCGTCATTTCAGTGATCTTTGCCTTATCCAAGTTATTTAGCCTTGTTTCAGATGGTGCTAGTATATCTAAATATTTCTCGTTTATTAATTCTCGAATTTGAACAGTCTTATTACATACAGATTGTATATTTACATAGCCACAGTTTATGACATCCCTAGTAACCATGATCAGTATTTTTCGCAAGTCTTTTCAATTCCAAGTCAAAAGCATTGCAGTCTCTAGAATTTACTGTATGGTCACTTGGTCTGTTTAACTTTGTGCAGTTTACAGTGAGCCCTCGCTACTTCGCGGTTCGACCATCGCGGATTCACCACTTCGCGGATTTTTTTCATAACGCATGTATATATATATCGCGGATTTTCCGGAAATTTCGAAAATACCGCGATGTGACCGATGGTGCAAGATTGGAGAAAGTAAGGAAAATTGAATCATGATTGATTTTCAATATGAATGAAACTTTGAGGAGCAACAAAGATATCATTTGTTAGAGAGATAGAGAGAGGTAAGGAATGGGAGGTAGTGAAAAGTAGCCCACAGAGAGAGAGAGAGAGAGAGAGAGAGAGAGAGAGAGAGAGAGTGTGTGTGTTGTTTTAAATGTAATAAACAAAAAAATTTGATAGGTTATAACACATTGGTGCTTATGTAATATCAACTGTATACTGTAGACGGTTTGAATAAGTTAAGAAATGGTATAAACGATACTTTGTTAGTGTATTCGTACACTCTCAAGAGCGGCAGCTAGACGTCAGCTGATCTAATCACAGCCAAAAGTAAAACAAAAAGAAGTCAACAATACTCGATTTTTAAAACACACCCGAAATTTAAAAACAAAAGTACACGCTTTCTTAATGTGCAATTAACTATTTAAAGAGTAGCAATTTTCTAGAATAAAATGATGTCTCCCAAAAAATAATGGTTTGCTGATGAAATCGGATGCCGTATTTTTAGTAACGATTGAAATGGATGTAAACTCGGCATAATTTTTTCGTTTCGTATTTAATTGACACTAAGAAAATAATTTTAGTTTCTTCATCTATATGTAAGTATTGTATAACACGAGAGAGAGAGAGAGAGAGAGAGAGAGAGAGAGAGAGAGAGAGAATGAATCGGCTGTTGTAATCGAATGCCATGTTTTTGTTTCGTGAGAATTTCATCGCCACGACTATAACAACAATATACTGTACTGAACTTTACAGTATTATACAGACTACTGTAATATGAGAAAGTAAAATATTTGTAATAACCTATTTTATATGAAATGGGGGTACTGTACTTTTTTTTTGTTTAAAATTTACATTTACGTACGTAAAACAACTCTCTCTCTCTCTCTCTCTCTCTCTCTCTCTCTCTCTCTCTCTCTCTCTCGTAAATTGTTTTCCTGCTTTGCTACGTATGTATGATTTTATATAGATACGGTAAATAATATTTGTAATAACATACATGTATTTTCTAAAAGCTTTTACTGTAATATCATTATTTATCACTTTCATCATGCGCGTTAAATGCCTTCGTTTGTTTACTGAGCGTACTTTATGACGCCGTCGTTTCAGGCGGCGTCATAAAGAAAAACATTTCATTTGGAAGTCCTAAGAAAAATTAAGTAAAACATTGGTAATAACAAAATCAACATACTGTACTGAATAATCAATATAATCGATGCAAAAACTAACCTATACAGATGTGTAAATGCGTTTGTTTCTTCATTATGATCAGAGATAAACGTAAACAAAACATTGGTTGCCATTTTTTATCGTGCTTTTTGGCGTGTTTAGGAAACGCATGATATAAAATCGCCTTTAATATTTGTGCCTGTTTTAGTTTAGGTTACTGTAGTACATGCATTAAGTGTTCTGTACATTAAAGGGTAGTTTGTTAAAAGTACTACGTACAAGGGAAGGTTTTAAAAGTCTGAATATACATGTTAAATAAATACGTAAATATGGTGTCACTACTTCGCGGATTTTCACCTATCGCGGTCGGGTCTGGAACCTATCTACCGCGATAAACGAGGGTTCACTGTATACTCTTTAACACTTCTGAATAACACTCCCTGGTGGAGTGTCCCCCTGAACATTTCCCTCTGACTTTATCTTCATTCTTAGACTTCCAATCTTTTTCAAAATGTCCATACCTCTGACAGTGGTAGCAGGTGATCACGTGGTACCTATCACGTATGTTATAGATACCGCATCGTAACGAAACTTTATTCCCATTATCATGAATAGCCCTCCGAACTTCGGGATCACATTTCAGCACATGGTGGGTGGTTCTCCCCGAGGCATTTTTCTTCAGGACTACACTTATCTTATCTTCTATATTTTGGATATGGTCCAGGCAGCTATTTCTTTGAATCAAAGCATTTACTACATCATCTTCATCATTGTATACATTGCATATCATTATTTTGAGTTTTAGTTTTTCGATTTTTCTCGTTTCAGTGTTAGCCCCCAATGTCTGAATTTTGTTTGCCGCTTCTTCTCTGATCATATTGTTTGCAAAGTTTACAACAACCTTTCCATTCGTAGTTGACCTCGTATTAAGTATAGGAATATTTTTAAGTGCTTGTTCAACCTCACGTTTTCTTTCAGTAATTTTAGTTGTATTTGTTGATTTAATTATCAACAGATTTTTTTCCTCAACTTTGTCAGCAAATGTCGGTTTCTCCGGTTTTGGGTCTATCAATGTTTGAAGTGTTGCTTTAATTGATTCCGCATTCATGGCAAGATTGTTAACTTTCTCTGTGAGGTTGGTGGTCTGGGTGGAATTTGCTATGTCTGCGCCAAGGCTCGCAAGTTTGTTTTCCAAGTCATCTATTTTCTCATCTTGTTTGTTCAGGGCCAGATTACTCATGTTTACATCTTCCTTTAATTTTGATATTACTAAATTGTTTTGTCTGGCATCACATACACAGTGAGGGCATAAGCAATCTAGGTTATTCCCCAATCTCACTGATGCCTGTCACTATATGCGCACATCTCTTATGGTAGAGTCTGTTACATTCACACACTATCCATTTTTCCGTTCTCCATCTGTTTCATTATATTTGAAGCAGATATAGTTAGGAGCAGACATGGTGTACTGTTTCTTATCACTTAGGTTTCTCCATAAAATTAATTAATATCTTTTCAATGATATTCTAAGCGAGAAACACAAAGCTAAAACATGACTCACAACATGGATAATAGAGCTCGACACAACACATCCACACTCTAGCACTGACAAAGATAAGAAAATTGAGGTTGATGATGGACTAGGCAGTGTTGATCAGCTGATTTGAATATAAACAATGCTTGAGATTATAATTTGTTATGTTTTTTAATTATAAATACGATACTAAAATGTGAATATTACATGCATTACTATTTGATAGAGTTAAGTGAAACACCAGGGAGAGAGAAGGACGAAACAATAGGACAAAGAGACGCGACAGAGGGAGGTGGTAGCGTGTGTGCGTTCAGATTGCCCTGGCCTTTCTGTAGTCAAGTTCCTTCTTGCACATTCACTCCAGCAAATCTACGCTAATTCAAATAAATTAGCGAATCAATGAATTTGGGAAATGCGAGAAGGAATGAAAAATAGGAATGGGAATACATGGAATGAGGGATATGAAAGGGGTTTAGGATGATTAATAAGATGAAAATGACAAATGAATGCCAGAAAAGAGAAAATGAATAAAATTGTGAAAAATAAAGAGAATCAAAGAGAGTTGGAACGATACATTGTAGATGTGTGTGGGAGAGCAAAGTAAATGTATGAAAGGGATTTGGGAAAAGGATTAAGGATAATTATAATAAGTGAAGGACAATAATTATGTGAAGGAGATATCATACTAATATGCATGATAGGTTACATCAGTGAGGTAATTCTGTGAAAGTGAATGGTCATATCAGTGGGATAATATTGTGAAAGTGAATATAAGTTGATGACAGACTACGCAGAGTTGATCAGATGATTTGAATGCTTGAGATTATAATTCGCTATGTTTTTAAGTATAAATTTGATACTAAGATGTGAATATTACATGCATTATTATTGGATACAGTTAAGTGAAACACCAGTTTAATCAAAATCTGGTTTATTTCAAATATAGCTGTAATTTTTTACCACAGTAAATAGATGCACACTATAGAGAGAGCTAGGATATTACGCGTAGCGCTCCTAGTGTAAAGGAGCGCAGGCTATTTGAAATCATGGTCGAGCTTGAATTTTATTGCAATTTTTATGAGAATTTTTATTTAATAGTTATTGCATTGTTCCTGGTTATCCCAATGCTGTTGCCAACTATTAGAAATCAAATTTTTAATGTTGGGTAAACAATAACCAAAATTGTTTTTTTTCTCCTTGGCTGCGAAAAATCGAAACTGCGAAGTGAGAAAACGCGATTAACTGGGTCTGACTGTACAGTACTGTATAACATGGTAGATAAGTTTGATTTAGAATATGGATGGTTTACTTTACTGTACATACGAAAAAACAATTTATCACGATAAAACATTGTGTAGCCTTACATCTACATACGTCTCTCTCTCTCTCTCTCTCTCTCTCTCTCTCTCTCTCTTTCTTTTGTGTGTGTGTGTGTGTCAGATTGACAAGGACATCCACCCTCGAGTCACCCCTAATAATTAGCGTAGGTTTTTATTCCAGTTAGGAAACAAAATGACATATTCTGAGATACTTTGTATTTTTCTTCACAATACAAACCTTTAGCTATTTATACAAAATTAACCCGCCGACCCTATCCCCTTGAAGTCCTACCTCCAAGCAAAGTGAGCTCAATCACAGATGTGTGAGTGGAAGGGGTGGCGAATCCCCCCCCTCCCCAACCGAAAGGGAACGAGAGGCGTTATCGCTCGTGCAGACGTCCCCTCGAGCGTAGCTGTTGTCGCATCGCAGGACGCTCATCCTCTCCATGGGAAAGGTGAGGTTAGTTTGTTATATTCATCTTCGGATGACGCTACGCACAGCAAGGGCTGGCGTCATGTTTCCAGAACTCTTAAGAGGAAAGGGGATGTAGTGGCTCAATGTCACGATCCTTCCCCACAAGCGCCTGGCTGTAGTCATTGGGACATTCTAGAGCGTTTTCTTTCGTCTGTCGAAGGTTCTCCTGCGAAACGTCCTGATAGGATGTCAGAAGTTGACAAAGGTTTAGTTCAGCCAGATATGGATCTTATTCCTGAGTCTGGTGTTACGGTACATGCACCGCCGCTTCCGTCAGACTGGTTTCCGTCTCCTGAAAAGTTGGCGCGTCACGCAAGCGATGAGGAGGGCGAGTTCGCGATCGAAGTTTCTTCACCTGTGTCACCGCATGTTGATCCTAATTGGATTATGCTGCAAGGCATGCAGCAGCAGCTCTCATCCTTTATGCAGTCTTATCAGCCTGCTGTTAGCAAAAATGTGGTTTGTCAAGATTCTGATCATGACGTGCTGTCGCACAGGCGGCCAACTAACAAACACAACGTTGAACAGCGTGATAAGGCTTCTGTATCTCATCAAGTTCCTGCTTCTCTTGATACCAAACGTCAAGCTACTAAGCGTGACATCGAGCGTCGATCTTCCAAGCGCGGCAACAATCGCCAGGCAACTAAGTGTGACGCCGAGCGTCAAGCTAAATGTGACGTCGAGCAACAGGCACGTGACGTCGAATGTCAAGCAAACCGTGACGTCCAACGTCAGTCAGATGCTGTTTGACATGCAGTCGGACGTGACATCGAGCGCAAGATTAGCGAACGTCATGTGGACGTAGGCCATACCGAACGTCTTGATCACGCGCACCGCAGTGCCGATTCTCATGTTCGCGAGCGACAAGATGCTGCTACGGCGGTTGGAGTTCTTTCGGAGGAAGAACCGGATGATCATTTTTCCCTGGATGAACTCTTGGATGTGGTCTCTGAGGAAGAAGAGAATAAGACACCTCAACACTCTGTCAACCTTAAAAAGATTGTTGGTCTTTACGGAGTTATTTCCGGATCATTTTGCTCCCGTAGCCCCATGGTCATCTCCTTCGGAGTTTACCTTAGGAAAAGCAGCGGAGGGAGAACATCGCTTTTTACCGGAAAAGCAGCGAGAACATCGCTTTTTACTGAGATGGTACTCTCTCGTTCTTCAAAGAGAGCATTAAAGTTAATGGGTGTTTGGATGCAATCTAAAAAAGACCTAGGCAAGTCAGGCTTCGCTTTTCCCCCGACCAGATTAGCTTCCAAGTCTAGTGTATGGTACGAGACAGGAGAGTTCTCGGTTTGGGAGTTCCTGCCTCTGCCCAGGGCGACTTCTCAAGCCTAGTAGACTCTCCTCGTCGTTTGGCCATGAGAAGGACTAAGATCTTATGGTCGATGTCTGAGTTTGATCATCTCCTCAAAGGTATCTACAGAGCATTCGAAGTGTTCAACTTTCTCCATTGAACTCTGGTAGCCTTGGGAAGAAAGTTTCTGCACTGAAGGATCCTGACACTGGTAACTTTATACATGTAAAGTCGTGTATGGATAAAGCAATTAGAGATGGCTCGAATGAGTTAGCAGCCCTGTTCACAGCTGGGGTCATTAAGAAAAGAGCAACTATGTGCTCTTTTCTTTCTATGGGGGTCACTCCATTCCAGAGGTTGGAATTGCTGTTTGCACCGCTTTCTCCTTCTCTGTTCCCTCAGGAGCTAGCAAGAGAGGTTGCTGCCGCCTTGACCCAGAAGGCGACCCACGACTTAGTCTCCAAGACGGCAAGGAAGGTTCTTCCAACTTCCTTCATCAGCCGTAGACCGAAGGAAGAGACTTCCTTTCCTCACGTATCACAGCCATTTCGTGGAAAGTCCGTCGGTAGGCGTAGCTTCAGATCCGATGGAAGAAGGTCTAGAAGTAGAGGTTCTAGATCTGGCCGAAGCAGTGTGTCACTGCTTTCGCCTTCGGACAGCAGTGGGGGCTTTGCTAAACAACTTTTGGCAAGCCTGGGAGAGAAGGGGAGCGGATCCTTGGTCCGTTCGTGTTTTAACGGAGGGTTACAAGATCCCGTTCATTATGAAACCTCCGTTAGTTTTAGACCCTGTGGATCTCTCTCCCAGATACAAGGAGAAGGAGTCGAAGAGGCAGGCTATGCACCTTCAAATGTCTCTCTTGCTAGAAAAGAAGGCAATAGAGAGGGTGCGAGACTTGAAATCACCAGGGTTTTTACAACTGCTTATTCCTGGTTCCCAAGAACTCAGGGTGTTGGAGACTAGTCCTGGACGTAAGTATCCTCAACGACTACATTCAGAAGACAAAGTTCTCTATGGAGACTCAGAAGACTGTGCTTCCAGCAGTAAGAAAGGGGCGACTGGATGGTCTCATTAGACCTCCAGGATGCTTACTTTCATGTTCCGAGCCATCCAAGTTTCAAGCGTTACCTGAGGTTCATGTACAGGAAGGAGGTCTTCCAGTTTCGGGCCTTGTGTTTCGGCCTCATCACCGCCCCTCTAGTCTTCACGAAGATCATGTTGAATGTGGCGAGTATCCTCCATCCAAGAAGCTTCAGAGCCTCCTTGTACCTGGACGATTGGCTCCTAAGAGCTCCCTCTTTCAATCCTGTCTGGAGGATCTGCGTCTGACATTGAGTCTGTCAGAAGAGCTAGGGCTTCTTGTGAACTCAGAGAAGTCCCAATTGATTCCATCCCAGAAGATTCTCTATTTAGGGATGGAGATTATGAGTCTGGCTTTTCAGGCTTTTCCGTCACCTTCAAGGATACAGCTAGCTCTCCTAAAACTTTGTGTTTTTCTAAAGAAACACATATGTTCAGTAAGAGAGTGGATGAGTCTCCTGGGAACCCTCTCTTCACTAGAACAGTTTGTTTCTCTGGGAAGACTAAATCTACAGCCTCTTCAATTCCATCTCAATTTCCATTGGAACAAAGAGGACAGCCTCAACACGGAAAGCATTCCCCTTATAGAACCAATAAGAAAGTGCCTCCGGTGGTGGAACAACCTAAGCAGACTTCAGGAAGGTCTCTCTTTGGAGCAAAAGAACCCAGACCTTGTGTTGTTTTCCGACGCCTCGGACTCGGGGGTGGGGAGCAACACTGGGAAAGTCAGAGATCTCAGGTCTGTGGACAAGGGAACGGGAGCCTCCACATCAATCAAAAGGAGCTGTTGGCAGTCCTGTTGGCTTTCAAAGGTTTTGAGGAGTTAGTGTTAAAGTAGTACAAGTCAATGCCGACAACACCACAGCATTGGCATACATAGCTAAACAAAGCGGGGACTCACTCGAGGTCACTTTTCGAGATAGCAAGGACTCTTCTCGTGTGGGCAAAGGAAAAAAAGGTAACCTTGTTTACAAGATTCATACAGGGAAAGAAGAACGTGATGGCAGACAGTCTCAGTAGGAGGAATCAAGTTCTACCCACGGAGTGGACGTTGCATCTGGATGTATGCGAGAAACTTTGGCAGATTTGGGGTCGTCCCTTCATAGACCTGTTCATGACCTCAAAAAAATGAAAAGGCTGGAGACATTGCTCACCAGTTCGGGACCTCGAAGTGACACATAGACGCGTTCCTGATGGATTGGTCTTACCTGGATGTGTACGCATTCCCACCATTCAAAGCGCTGTACAAGGTGTTACAAAAGTTCGTGTCTCACGAGGAAACCAGGTCGACTTTAGTGGCTTCCTTCTGGCCGTCAAGGGGGTGGTTCACAGAGGTACTGGAATGGATGGTGGACGTTCCAAGAAGCCTGCCATTGAGAATAGATCTCAAACAACCTCACATGGCAAGAAACTATCTAAACCTCCAAGCTCTACGTCTGACTGCCTTCAGACTATCGAAAAACTCGCAAGAGCTAGAGGATTTTCGAAGGAGGCAGCTAGGGCTATCGCTAGAGCAAGGAGGACTTCTACCATCAAGGTTTATGAGTCCAAGTGGTAGGTTTTTAGAGAATGGTGTAGAGCTAAATCAGTTTCTTCATCCAGTATCTCTGTAACACAAATTGCCGATTTCTTCTTAGACCTTAGAAGAAAGCACAACTTTTCCCCCTCGACCATCAAGGGGTACAGGAGTATGCTGGCAGGTGTCTTCAGCTGGGCTGTGGAGTCGGAGTCGAAGTCGAGGAGTTGAAACAATTTTGAGTTAGAGGAGTTGGAGTCGTTAAAATTTTCCCGACTCCGACTAGATCTAAATTGCTTTATAACATTAATGCAGTATATACTCGCGTAACATAAAAGTTTCAAAGACTAATTTTGAAGCTAAATTCAATAGGGTCGCATCATACACAAGATATAGTATTAGCATATGCACTCTTGGACTAGGCTACGTCATTGTTCAAACTGTATATCCATTTACTCTGGTAAAAACATACAGCTATATTTGATATAAACCAGATTTTGATCAAAATAGTGTTATAATTAACTGTATCCAATAATAATGCAGGCAATATCCACATTTTAGTATCGTATTTTCAAATAAAATCATAGCAAATTATAATCTTCCCCGTTGTTTACTGTTATATAATCTTTTCCACTGTTTGTGTTTCCAAATTGGCTGATTAAGGTAATCTACTGAAGGATATTTCATATTTCTTAAAAGTAACAATTATAACTTGATCTATCATCTTCCAATTAGCAAACTAGTATCAATTTGAAATACTTCTCTCATATTTTGTTTACTTTTGAATTGAATTGCATATAGAAGTTAACCGGAGTTTCATTCAAGTTGCTGATGCACAATAATTTATACAAATATACTGTATATGATTTTTTTTACCTCTGTGGTGCTTGATTATAAAGATTACAAAATTATTAACTGTATCAGGTTTTACCAAAATTATATTCTCTGTTTTTAGACACTGTAACTTCTCTTCAAAGTGTGGCTTTTACATTTAATGGGATTTGCAAATTCATAAGTTCCCACTAAATTTAACTTTGTTTCCTCCAGTTTCCTACACAGCTTTCCCTGATGCCTAACAGAATAGTGGCTATGAATACTGTTTGTTTTCTTGTCTTCATTTACAGTTGTTAGTTTATATTTAGCAGTATATTTTCTTGATCTTTTCTCCACAGTGAAAAAAAGTATGATGTCAAATTGTCAGTCTTATGCTACTTTGTTTACTGTCGTACAGTGCTATACTAGCAAAACAACTGCTATTTGATTCAATTATTCATAACAAAACAACAGTTTTTTTTCTTCTTTTTGGTAAGTTATTGTGGCTGTATGAGTTTACACAATGATTAATAACGTTACTTTCGATACTTTATCCTTATCTCTTAATTTTCTAACCCATTGAAGTGAGAGATGTGATAAAGAAATAATGTATAAAAGTTAGTCTGTTGTAATTTGGTTTCTCAATAATTGTATCAATCCCTGGAATGGGAAGTAAAGGATAGATTGTGTACAGTAACAAAATGTAAGCGAGCACATTCATGTTAGCAAACACATGTCTTTCCATCAGAAGGGATTTTATCAATTCAATCAAAATACTGTAGTTCATTGCATTCTAACACTCGTGCATTCAATGGCAATTTTGTCTTAGATTATATCCGATATGATGAACTTATAAAGATGGACTGAGGGAACCACCGTACTATCGAAAGAAGCCCCTAGTCAAGATGAACATGAGAGAGAGAGAGAGAGAGAGGAGAGAGAGAGAGAGAGAGAGAGAGTATTCTTATGATGATTAATATTAATGATGATTAACATTAATGGCTATAAACCAAATGTATGAAAACTATCCTATATCATATTGGGTGCTGATTTAATGTTCACACAGAGAGAGAGAGAGAGAGAGAGAGAGAGAGAGAGAGAGAGAGAGAGAGAGAGAGAGAGAGAGAGAGAGAGAGAGAGAGAGAGAGAGAGAGAGAGAGAGATTGATTGATTTTCTTATGATGATTAATATTAATGATGATTAACATTAATGGCTATAAACCAAATGTATGAAAACTATATCCTATATCATATTGGTGCTGATTTAATGTTCAGAGAGAGAGAGAGAGAATGTGTGCTAATTTATTGTATATTTTCAATATTTATATGGTAAATTATATAGTATATTATCTTAAATTGATGGCCAATGTGTAAAAATGGTAAATTTTGTGAGTTTGGTGTATTATAAGAATGCATGAGTGATGCATGGAATGGCATGTAAGAAACAACATACAAAAGGAAAAGAGGCACTCTATGAACTAGCAACACTCATGTCAAAGCTACCAGCTTTGATATGGAATTAACGAACCAGAGGCGCCTTAACCGCCAGTCAAAGAAACTAAAAGCACTGATGGTGCAAAAGTAGACTTTGATTCTTACTTTGAGCCAATAGAACAAACACATGTTAAGCTTCATCGAAGTGAAGATGCAACAGACACCAAGATGATGAAATTAAAACAAGATTTCTCTGATGCTTGGAATGAAATAGAAGAGTTTGATCGATCTATGAAAGTGACAGTAGAAGAAGCCATCCAAGCTTATCCAAAGCTCATCCGTGATGTAACTAGACCTCTGACAGCAATGTCATCCACCCAAGTCAGTGTTGAAAGACTATTTTGCACTGAAAATAATCAGATCAGATCTAAAGGTTTCCATGAAGGAAGACCTGACTAAGATCATTTTGTTCCTAAGAACATATTGTATGTTTAAATCTTATCAAATTCCATAGGAGTTCAGTAATATCATTTTCATTCTTTCATGTGTGATTTTATTTATTTAGTTATTTAGTGACTTTATACCACTAAAAGAATTAATTTGAAGTTTCAGTTTTCATTTAATATTGAACATTGAAAATGTTTACCAAGGTGGAGGTGGCTTTCTTAATAATACAACGTTTGTTTGATAAGAGTTCGGGTTTATTTTTCCTAAATAGGTGTCGTCATCAGTTTAATTTTACCAGGACTGTACAGTGGACAATAATTATAAAAAGGCACTTACTTAGCCACAGACATGACGATAGTATACTAACATCTTATAAAAAAAAATGTTTTCTGGCAATTAACAGGGTATAATTGATTTTGGAGTAAATATTGTATAAAGGAGTAGGAGTCGGAGTCGGAGTAACCAAAAAGAGAGGAGTCGGAGTCGGAGTTGGAGTCGAAAGGTTTTGATACAGACTCCACAGCCCTGGTCCTCAGACACAGGAATTTAGATCTCTCAAATAATAAAGACCTTCAAGATCTTCTCAGATCTTTTGAGACTTCTAAGAAGCATCAACAAGAATCACCAGCCTGGAATTTAGATGTTGTTTTAAAATTCCTTATGAGTGACAGATTCGAGCCTTTACACTCGGCTTCTTTTAAAGAGCTGACTTTGACGACTCTTTTCTTAGTAAGTCTGGCAACAGCTAAGAGAGTCAGTGAAGTTCACGCTTTTAGCAAGAATATTGGCTTCAGAAACGGAAAAGCCATATGCTCCTTGCAACTTGGATTCCTGGCCAAAAACGAACGTCCTTCTCATCCACGGCCTAAATCTTTCGAGATTGCTAACCTCTCTGATATGGTTGGTGAAGAGTTGGAGAAAGTCCTGTGTCCTGTTAGAGCACTGAAGTTCTATCTGGACAGAACTAAAGATTTAAGAGGCAATTCAGAAGCTCTTTGGTGCGCAGTCAGAAAGCCTGCGTTACCCATGTCTAAAAACGCCCTATCATTTTTTATAAGACTTTTAAATAGAGAGACTCACTCACACTGTGATGAGGCAGATCTTAAGCTGCTGAAAGTAAAGACTCATGAAGTTGGAGCTGTGGCAACTTTTGTAGCTTTTAAACAAAATCGTTCTCTGCAAAGCATCATGGATACAACCTTTTGGAGGAGTAAATCTGTATTCGTCTCGCATTACTTGGAACGTGTCCAGACTCTTTATGAGGACTGCTACACTTTGGGACCATTCGTAGCAGGGAGTGCAGTAGTGGGTGAAGGATCTACCACTACATTCCCCTAACCCTAGTACCCTTTTTCTTCTCTTGGAACTTTTATATATTTTTATGGTTGTATGTGGAGATTGGTCGACAATCTTCTGCAATCTTTGATTTAGTCAGGTGGTCATTTTGTTACTTGAGAGCTCCCGGAACAAGGGTATTAGTTGAGGTCCTGTCAGCATAGAGGTTATTTACCCGTTTGACAGCTCCTAGAGATCCTCAGCCCCCTGGATGGACTGCTGGATCTCATAAGGATAACAGACATAATGAGGCAGAGAATCATTGAAGTCAGCTTCCTTAACAGGTAAGAACCCTTAAGCTTGTTTTAATTAACTCTTAAGTAATATTCCAACAATGTTGCTGTCTCTAACCCTTTACCAAAGGTGTCAATCAGCTATTTTTATATAACCAGCGGGTAAGTTTAATGTTTAAAAATGATATTTTCATAATAAAATAAATTTTTTTAACATACTTACCCGCTGGTAATATAACTTTTATTCCCACCCTCCTCCCCTCTAGAGACCTATGGGCATGGACAATCTGGAGAAGTATGGAATGGTTCTGTATATATCCCGTGAGGGCGCTAGTGTACACCTGGCAACTCTATCTGCAATTGTGCGAATTTTTGATTGTTCCAACACAAATACTTACCTCGAACTACTTTCTTAGGAGTTACCTGTAATCTCCTCTCTACCGACCAGAGTTTTGTGTAGTATACCCTACGCCCGTTTTCTATGGAGGGCTAACCCGGGAGTAAGAGAACGTGCCCCGAGGGTAGTCCTGAGCTAGGTCGGCGTCAGCTTGGGTCCCGTTAGCCAGTAAGTTCTCTGGTCGGGTTGTGATACCATCACGCCGCTCTTGTCTCTTACGACCCTTTGTGTCCGACTCGTGTGTCCCGCGTGGTATCTCTGTGCTTATCCCTTGTATTCTTGTGTGTTCACTGCCCTTCCTTGTGCTTCCCAAGTGTATTCCTTGTTGATTCCCTTCGTTCCTGTGCCTTGTGGTTGTGTGCGATGGAGCAGATCCGCCGTTGTCCTGGGCCTAGAGCCGGAAAGTCGTGTGGAGCGTTCCTTTCCAAGCCCGAAGTTGACCCTCATTCCCTTTGCTCTTCCTGTAGGGGCAGAATGTGCTCGCCATCGGATACGTGCATTGAGTGTGTTAGTTGGAGTGAGATTCAGTGGGTGCGTTACGGCACTAAGAAAAAGTCGCCGAAACGTTCGCCCAGGAAATCTAGCATCTCTTCGCCGTTACCGTCACCCAGTGGACGGTCCGACGGGGCTTCTGTCTCGTCTTCCCCTACCCAGAGTAGGGGACGAGGTAAGTCCGTTGCGGGGAAAGAGCCGAGGGCCCTTCCCCAGGAGTCTAATGTGTTTGAAGTGGGGGTTGCTGGGTCTTCACAGGCTAGTGGGGAGCCTGGTAGTGCTGTGTCTGGGGTTCTGGAGACTCTGCCCTTGTGCTTGGGGGGCACGTTTCCTCCGACGACCCCTTGTGGTGTAGTAATGTTGTGCCTGTTTCTTCGCCCGCTTCGTGGGCCTGTGTTTCAGGTTCTTCAGCGGCTGTTGACGCCCAGGGTAAGTTGGACTCCACGGCAAGTGAGCCCTTCGGGTGGAGGCTCCCTAAAACGCCAGGTAGGTCCCCAATGCGGATGGAAGAGGGCCTGGATACCTGGTTCCCTAGTGTAGTGCGCCCAACCTCTTTTCCAGCTCCTCTGACGGCGGTTCCAGAGTCCTTCCTACAACCCCCGACCTCTGGTACGCAGTAGGTTGCGAAGCCCTCCGTAGCCCCGCTCCTGCCCGTCGTTCGGGTGGTACAGTGTCGTCGGGCTCTTCAGATGTTGGGGCTTCGTTCTCTTCAGAAGAGGAAGCGAGGAGGAGACATCGGTGACGGAGGGAGCGGTCCAGGAGCAGGCGTTCCCGCTCAAGATCCCATTCGAGGTTCAGTAGAAAACGGTCCCGGTCTCCACGGAGGAAGTACAGGAGGAGTAGGTCCCCCGATGGTGATTGGGTCTTCGTTCCCCGTAAGGCTGAGTTGCAGCGTTCCCCTGACCGGCAGTCCAGGGATTTTTCGCCGCGAAGGCCATCCTCCAGACGCAGATATAACCCTCGCAGGGAGAAATGCAAGAATGCCGCTTCAGGCAGGCGTAAGTCCGCGAAGCTTCCGGCTCACCCCGCCTAGTGGGGGGAACCGTGCTTCCGTGCGGGCAGCCTGGCCGAATCAGCACAGCTGGTTCGGCCCTCGGACTTAAAGGAACGGTTCCCTCCGTCGGGTCAGCCCACGGGATCCGCGTCCTCGTCCCCCAGAGAGAATTCACGAACGGTAGTCCTCGCCGGCACGGCGATGCCAGTTCTGACCCCCGAACCTGGTGCGGAGGTTCCCGCCGGGGCGGACCGGTAAATGCAGGGGTGTGCCTGTTGTTTCAGAACCAAAGCGCCCGGTGGGAGTGCCCGGTAACCCGGCTCCTCGGGATCTGGCGGAAGGTACTGCTGACGGTAGAGAAGGTTCCCCGACCGAGGACTCAGCGTATCGGAAGGTAATAGGCCTGATTTGAAGGCATCATCGGATTGAGGAACCGGTCCCAACCGACAAGGACTACTGGAGGTCCAGCCTGACCCGCTTGATGCAGGCACCCGTCCAACAGAAAACCTCCCTGGCCCTGCCTGTGGCCCGAGATCTCGTCCTGGGACAGGCTCATGTTGATAGAGTTGTGGCAGGCAATGCCGAAGCTCCCAAAACACAGAGCTCCTCGAAGTTGCTCCAAGGACTCAGGACACAGAGTAGGTTCTATGTGCCAGAGGGACAACGACCGAGAGCCTGCAAAGTGGAGCCTGCCCTCGACGTTCTGGGACAGGGTGCCCCGGAGGACAGAGCCTCTTCAGCCCCGATTTGCTTTTCGCAGTCGGAGGCTGCGATGATGGAGGAGATGTCGAAAGACTTGGTGCACGTCTCCTCTTGGTTGGACTGGTGGGCTTCCACGCTGGTAGGTGTTCAAGCCACATATGACTTAACGGACCCGGAGCAACAAAACCTCCTGAGGGAGCTTATCATCTCCGGGGGCAAGACCCTGAAGTTCCTTACGTATCAGTCCCTTGCCCTTTCAGCGAACTGGGTTCTTCGCAAAAGGGACACTATTCTGGCGAAGCTTTCCCGGAAGGTCCCAGACAGGGAAGCGAGGGCCATGAGGAGCCTTCCTGTGTGGGGTGACTCCTTGTTCCCCTTGAAAGAGCTAGAGGAGATTATGGAGAAGGTGGCTAAACGAAAGGAAGTGAACGCTCCCAGGACTCAACCAGTAAGGAGGCCCTCCTACAAGAGGTCAGCATCAGACGGGCCCTCTACTTCTCAGGCCCCTCCTAACCTGACGAGGAGAGAAGCCCCTTCTTCCTCGTGGGCTTCAGCGCCACAGCCCCCCCCCGTAGAGGAGCTCCAGCAGCGTCTGCCTCGTTTAGAACAGGGTATTCTGCCTCCAGGAGAGGCCGTTCAGGCCACTCCTCCAGGAGGAGGTAGAGTGGGAGGCCCCCTACTCCTGCCCAAGTCTCAGGTTGGGGGATGCCTCAGACGACATTGGCAAGCATGGAAGGCTCACAGAGCGGAACCCTGGACAGTATCCGTACTGAAGGAGGGGTACAGGCTACTGTTCTTAACGGAACCCCCCCTTTTGATTCCGGCCAGCCTGTCGGAGGGGCTGGCACCCAAGGACCCGTTGAAGAGGGCGGCCCTTCAAGAAGAGGTGTCCACGATGTTGGAGAAGGGCGCCATGGAGGAGGTCCTGCACCCAGGACCAGGTTTCTACAGCCGACTTTTCCTGGTAGAAAAGGCGACGGGGGGGGGGGGGGGGGGGGGGGAGACCGGTGATAGACCTGTCAGCTCTCAACAAATTTGTGCGCAAGACAGATTTCAAAATGGACACTCCGAAGTCGGTCTTGCTGTCCTTGAGGGAGGAAGACTACATGATGACCATAGACCTCAAGGACGCATACTTCCAAATCCCGGTCCACCCCTCAAGTCGGAAGTTTCTCCGGGTGAAATGGGGTACCCAGATCCTGCAATTCAAGACCCTCTGCTTCGGGTTGTCGACAGTTCCCCAGGTATTCACGAGAGTCTTCACGACAGTCTCGGTGTGGGCTCACGAGCGAGGTATTCGCCTCATCCGGTACCTGGACGACTGGTTGCTTCATTCCTCCTCAGAGGACGTTTTGAAGGAGCAGGGTATAAAACTTCTCCAGTTTTGCAAGGGTCTGGGTATCATGATCAACCCAGAAAAATCGAACCTATCTCCCTCCACCAGAATGACCTATTTGGGGATGACACTGGATTCCCGACTAGTGAAGGCTTTTCCGTCAGAGGAGCGGGTAAGCAATCTAATAAAGATCCTTCTCCCTTTCCTTTCGGGGCAACCCAGGAGGGTGAAGGACTGTCAAAGGCTAATAGGTCATCTGGTGTCATTGGAGAAACTGGTTCTCCAGGGGAGACTCAGGCTCAGAGCCGTCCAATGGAACCTGAAGAACTTCTGGAACCAACTGGACTCGCCCCAGAAATTAATTCCAGTCCTGCCAAACACAATACCCTCCCTGGAATGGTGGCATTGCCGGTCGAACACGTTCAAGGGTATGCCCTTCGTGACCGAGCCTCCCGAGATGCTCCTATTCACAGACGCCTCCAACCAGGGATGGGGAGCCCATCTCCTCAACGAGACGGCGAGAGGAACCTGGATGGACGAGGAGAAAGGCCTACACATCAATGTCCTAGAGTTGAAGGCAGTCCAAAAAGCTTGCCTGCACTTCATCGATCTACTAAGGGGAAACACTGTGGCGTTGATGTGCGACAACGCCACAGTAGTAGCGTACATAAAGAAGCAAGGAGGCCTAAAATCAAGGGAGTTGTGCGATCTCGCCCTAGAGATCCTGGATTGGGCGAAGGGGAACCAGATTGTGTTATTGGCAAGGTTCATCCCCGGGAAGAGGAACGTCCTAGCCGACGGTCTCAGCAGGATGGGTCAGATAGTAGGAACAGAGTGGTCCCTCCTCCCAGAAGTAGCCAGGCTCATCATTCAACGGTGGGGTTCCCCGGTGATGACCTCTTTGCAACCAAGCTGAACGCACAACTCCCCGTGTATTGTTCTCCTGTCCCAGACCCAAAGGCAGCCTTGGAGGATGCATTTCAGCACAAGTGGGACAACCTAGACGTGTACGCTTTTCCCCCCTTCACGTTGATCAGGCAAGTGCTCAACAGAGTAAGGGCTGCCCGGAACTTAAGGATGACTTTGGTAGCTCCCTGGTGGCCGGAGAGAGTGGTTCGCAGACCTAAAAGACCCGGCAAGCCATCCTCCGTGGCCACTCCCCGACAGGCCAGATCTTCTACAACAGCCACACTTTCTCAGGTTCCACGACAACCCACAGTCTCTACGCCTTCACGCCTGGAGACTATCGAGCGCCTCCTGAGGAAGGAAGGATATTCGTCAGGAACGGCTAAGAAGATGTCGCGATACCTGAGAAGGTCGTCGGCAGCGGTCTACCAAGCGAAATGGGCCTCTTTCACGAAGTGGTGCGCTTTGAAGAGCATCAAACCCCTGAAAGCCTCAGTCCCAGATATCGCAGACTTTCTAGTATATCTCAGAGACGAGATAGGGATGTCAATTCCAACTATAAAAGGAGTACGACCAGCCTTGGGTCAAGTCTTCCTTCTGAAGGGCATCGACCTGGGCTCCTCTAGACACATCTCTATGCTTATCAGGAGTTTTGAACAGTCCTGCTCCCCCGAACTGCTAGGGTGCCTCAGTGGGACTTGGCTAGGGTTCTGAAGATGTTAGGTAGCCCCCCGTTCGAACCAATGAAGGATATTGTAGACAGGGATCTCACTCTCAAGACGGTCTTTTTGTTGGCCTTGGCCTCTGCAAAAAGGGTAGGTGAGATCCATGGGCTGTCTTATGACGTCTCTCATTCGAAGGGGTGGAGAGAGATCTCCCTCAAGTTCGTCCCTTCGTTCGTGGCGAAAACCCAGAACCCAGCAGTCTGGGATCCTAAATTCGAGGGGTTCTCTCTGCCAGCTATTCCTAGGACTGGGAATCCAGAAGATTTGAGGTTATGCCCTGTCCGTGCCATTAGGAAATACCTTGAGAGGACTGCACATCTCCGGCCGGGCATCAAGAGCCTTTTCGTCTCCACAGGTGTTACAAAGAAGCAGGTATCGAAGAATACCATATCCTTTTGGTTGAGACAAGTTATTGCCAGGGCCTACAAGGAGGAGGGACTGGCCGTGCCAGGTACTCCTAAGCCCCATGACATCAGAGGACTGAGCACTTCCTTAGCCTTTGAGAAGAACATGGCAGTGGGCCAGATCCTTCGGGCGGGCACCTGGTCGAACCAGTCGACCTTTACTGCCCATTACCTCAAGGATTACTCAAAAAGGTCTTTAGACGGGTTCTCCATTGGGACAGTCATCTCCGCGCTCCAAGTGATTTAACGGTGAAGCCCCAGGCACAATTGTGGATAGCAAAACCAGGAGACAGGTTCGTTCCTTTTCACCCTAAGCCCTGTTTCCTATCCCTATCGAAGATAACCACACTTATGTAACCAATGAAGAACATGTCTCTGCAACTTTGTTACTGGACTCAACATCAGGAGATTTTTCAAAGGGTGAGTACTTAGACACTAACGTGAGCTCTTTGTGTAGTTTACCCTACCGTTCATTTCCCAGTTTTTAAGAACCTAGTTCATATCTAGGCTACTTGGCGTCCGCTTTGCTGGGTCTGAAGGTCAGGAAGCCACTCCCACCTCCTAAAGTGTAAGTCTCCTAAGAAAGTAGTTCGAGGTAAGTATTTGTGTTGGAACAAATAAAAAATTTTAAGTAATTTTTATTTTTCCTAACATACTTACCGAGAACTACTTTCAGGTAATGGCCCTCCATACCTTCCCCGAGTGACTTTCTGCCCTTGCAGGGATTTGTTGCAACATCCGAGGAACTTACTGGCTAACGGGACCCAAGCTGACACCGACCTAGCTCAGGACTACCCTCGGGGCATGTTCTCTTACTCCCGGGTTAGCCCTCCATAGAAAACGGGCGTAGGGTATACTACACAAAACTCTGGTCGGTAGAGAGGAGATTACAGGTAACTCCTAAGAAAGTAGTTCTCGGTAAGTATGTTAGGAAAAATAAAAATTACTTTAAATTTTTTATATTTCTGCCGGACGTCAGAGACTAAAGCTATTTTTATATAACCAGGGGGTAAGTATGTTAAAAAATTCATTTTGTTATGAAAATATCATATTATATAAGTTGTTATCTGAGATTTCCAAACAGATACTCATTAGACAATATCATAGAAATTAAGAATGACTGAGAAACTGAAGTTAAAGCACAAATGTGCAAAGTGCCAAATAAACAAATAGTGCATAGACTTCAAAGAAGAGTGTGCTGCAAACATGTACCATAATATTGTATGCCTGTTCTGTCAGCAAGAACAGGAAATAGAAAAATTGAAAAATGGAAACCAAGGACTAGGAAAAGAATTGATAGAAATAATGTTCAAGTTCCAAAAGTTGGAAATAAGGAACAAAGTCTTAGATGATGTGATAGAAAATAGGATAGTATCCAAGGAATACAAAATAAGGTCAAATGAAGGATAGAACCTAGAGATGAGATAACCAACAAAAACAGAGTTCATAAAACCCACTAGAGGAAGGGTAGCTAAGGTCAAGAAGACTCAACAACAGCCTAGCAATGTAACTACCACCAAAAACAGATTACCCCCTAGCAGAGGAAGAGGAAGATGAGATGTTGTTAATTGGAGAGATTATGGTGAAGGACCAAGGGGAGCACTTTGACCTCTAAAAGGTGCCAATGCACAGAAGATAGAAGTGGTCAGGAAAACTATAACAGAGAACAAGAAGACCACTATAATTGTTTAGACAACCAAAAATGACCTATTCCTATGAAAGGATACTCCTGGCCAAACAGAACTTTTGGTTAAACAGCTAGAAAAAACTGTTGAAATGGCTAGAAACAAGACCAATAATGCTATAGTTATAAGTATTATCCCAAGACTCAGGAAGACCATAGGGATAAATGAAAAGGCTTAAGGTTACATGCCAGAAAAAGAAAGTGAAATTTATAGACCTTTGGGATACTTTCTATGACAGAAGAAAATTATACAGAAGAGATGGAACACACTTTAGTGAAAAAGGCAAGAGAGCATATGGAAACCAACTTAATTTCCACCTGTACAATTACTTAATCAGAGTAGACCAAGAACAAACTAGATCCTTAGAAAATTCTCCAACAAATAGAGGAATTTTGGTAGAAAACTTGGATAATGCAGATAAAAATAAAACACTAGTAAATCAGGGAAAGTAGCAAAGCCACAGAGGAAGATGAAAAAGATAGAAAATTTCCTCAAAGTGGAACAGATTCAGTGCTCACTTAGAAACAAAATGGAAAATTTCAGGGCAGTGATAGCTAGTGAGGAACTAGATATCATAGGCATTACCGAGACCTGGATTCAAGAAGAAACAAAGACTTTAATGGAGAATACAAAATCCCAGGTTTCAAGCTTTTTAAGAAGGATCACCTTACCAAAAAAGGTGGAGTGGTATTGCTCTATGCTAGAAATCACTTAAACCCCACAGAAATTAATTAGAAACCGAATGTGAAATGACAAATATCAACTCCATAGAAAAAAAAAACATGTCCACACAAGTAATATACAGACCACCACATCAAACCCAAGAACAGGCCAAAGAGCTGTGTAGACAACTTGGACAAGAAGTTAACAATAAGCTAGCTGTCCTAAATGGAGACTTCAATGCAGCAGTAAACTGGGACACTATGAATTCTACATCATACACAGAGGGACGTAGGCTACCAGAATTTGTCAATAAGGAATTCCTCTATCAGTGTGTTGATAAACCAACCAGGGGAAATAGCATACTAGATATTGTGCTAACGGCAGAAGAAAATTTAGTATCCTGTGTTTCAGTGGGCAAAAATATTGGCAAAAGTGACCACAAAATAGTTAGGTTTTGGGTATTCCTCATCTGAAAGAAGGGAAAATTATAAAAAGTTAGACTACAGACATGGTAACTGGATAAAACTGAAGGATACAAGAATTTAGAATACAATGAAACAGGGAACATAGATACGCAATGGGACTCCTTTGTAGAAGTATATAAAGAAAAAAGGGCTAAATGTATACTGCATAGAAAAATTTTACCAAATGGAACTCCACAACCTAAGTGGTTCAACAGAGAAATAAGAAATAGCTAATGCAATAAGAAGCAGAGACAGGAAACATAAATCAATGGGTTCACAACCTTCAATTCATGAAATTTCCAAGCATAAGCAGTTAAGTCAAAAAGTAGAAAAACTGGTTGGAAATGCCAGGATCAATGAAGAGGTAAGAATGGCTTCAGCTAGTAAAGGAAACCCCAAAGAATTTTCTGCATATGTAAACAGTAGAAAGCCAGTCAAAAACATTAGCCCATTAAGAGATTCGAGGGAAATCTTGTAACAAAGGATTTGGGAAAAGTTAAACTGATGAATGCATATTTCACAACCGTATTCACTAGGGAAGAATCAACGGCCCTCCACGAACCATCTAACAAATATGAAGGGCCACAACCATTGAATAGAAATACATTTTCAATGGATGATGTCAAAAATAAAATAAAAGGACTTGATAAATCTAAGGCACCAGACCCAGATGATATTCATCCAAAAGAGATTATAGAACTAGAAGAAGAGATAACCCCACACTTTTGCAAAATGTTCCTAAAGACAGCCAACAAAATAAAGGCACCACAAGGATGGAAACTAGGCAATGTTCCTCCAATCTACAAGAAGGTACCAAAAGAAGGACCTGGCAACCACAGACCTGTGTGTGTCTAACTTCAGTGCCTTGCAAAATTTTAAAATAAAACATAGTAGATTCAATTGTAGAACAGAAAAAAACAATATTCTGATAGACAGCCAACATGGATTTAGACAAAAGAGATCATGTGTGACAAATCTTCGAGAATTTTTCCACATGTTCAGCATTTACGACAAAAGCAGGGTAATAGACATCATATACTTAGACTTTCGAAATGCTTTTGACAAAGTTCCTCATAAAAAATTATTGGTCAAAATTAGAGCATTAGACATTACTGACCCATGGACTTCCCGAGTGTAATGATCTCGGCAACTTCAGATTGAGCAACAGGTTCAGGATTTTCAACATTTTTGGAATCGTCTTCAATTTGATCTGCGTGCAAACCTTCGAAATCTCGTGCGGAGACGGTATCAGGCCACAGCTTCTTCCAAGCAGAGTTCAAGGTGCCCCTTCCAAAATTGACGAAGGGTGAGGTTTGTGCTCTCAATGATTTTGAAACATCTCTTGAAGAGATATTTCGTATAAAGCTTCTTGATATTTGAAATCACTTTGCTGATCCATTGGCTGGAGGAGAGGGGTGGTGTTTGGTGGAAGATAGAGAATCTCAACGAAGGAATATTGTGCTGCAATATCTTCATGGAGAGAAGGAGGGTGAGCAGGGGCATTGCCCAGCACCAGCAGACATTTCATAGGGAGGCACTTCTCTTCCAAATACTCTTTCACAGTCAGGCCAAATCGAATATTTATCCACTCGATAAACAATTGTCTTGTTACCCAGGCTTTTCCATTAGCCCTTCACAACATGTGTAGATGTTCCTTAATGACTTTGTGCATCTTGAAGGCTCAAGGAGTATTGGAGTGATACACCAGCAGGGGTTTTACCTCGCAATCCCCACTGGCATTTGCACACAGTACAAGAGTAAGCCTGTCCTTCATGGGCTTATGCCCAGGTAGCCTCTTTTCTTCTGCCGTGATGTACGTTCGATGAGGCATTTTTTTCCAAAAAAAGCCCAGTCTTGTCTCAATTAAAGACTTGTTGGGGACTGTAGCCTTCCTGGACAGTCAACTTGTCGAACGTCTTAACAAAGGCTTCAGCCGCTTTCGTGTCCGAGCTTGCAGCCTCCCCAAGATGCATCACTGAATGAATGCCGGAGCATATCTTAAATTTTTCAAACAACCCACGTGAAGCCTTGAACTCTGGGGGTTCCTGCTTCGATGTTCCTTCTCCTGCATCGGCTTCGGCCTGAGCAAGCACGAGATCAACGAAAATGGTGCTGGATTTCTGGCAGATTATCGCTTCGGTGATAGTGTCTCCAGCCATTTCTTTGTTCTTTAGCCAGACAAGCAGCAGTCTCTCCATCTCATCGTGGATGTGGCTGTTCTTGCTGGAGAAAACAGTGACGCCCCTAAAAGGTGTTCCTGCTTTGATAGCTTCCTTCTGCTTCAGGATATCGGCCATATTCCTTTGCGAGCACACTTAACCGCATGCCAGCCTTGTATTTCTTGATTATTTCCATCTTCATCTCCATGGAAAGCATCATCCTCCTCTTTCCTTTTGACATCAGCGGCTTTCTTGGGACCCATGGCTAATAATGTACTGTAAGTATCACACACGATAACAGAACTTACTGTAAAACTGTTACGAAAGCGAAATCACAAACACTAAGTCAATGCGTACGATACTGCTCCGGGAACGAAAAGACATAGGAACGTCAATGCGTAGATGCACGATGGGATCAAGTACAGTAGATGCTGACCAATAGGAAAGCAGGATCTCACGGTGGTAACTATCATCCGAGTAGTGAGATAACCAATGGGAACACAGGAGGATGGTAGCGAGTTTACGGGCTGGTGCCGCACGAATTTTAAAATCAGTCTCGGATACGGTCGGGCTCCCTTTCGTTGTCCGAAACATTTTTCATGACCCGAGTCGTAAAATTCTTCGCATCTCCTTTCATGAAGTGAAAATTTCGTAAGCCGATGCTTTTGTAGCTAGAGGTTTGACTGTAAATGGATATACAGGTACAGCTAGAGCTAGGGCAAGCTGGGTGGAGAGATAGGTAAGTGATGGGAAGTAATCCCAGAGTAAAGGACCGTGTGCTATTTGAAATCATTGCGCCGGTAGAGTTTATATCGCGAATATGTGATTTGTTATTTAATAGGTATCGGTTTCTCTGTGTAGTAAGTAAAGCCGCGAAGAACCCTCATAAAAAGAAGCTTAACTGTACTGTTATTTAATGAAAATGGAAAAATTTACAAGACAATGTGGCAGTGTTTGAAAACCGAGGAAATACTTTTATTATAATAAGATATAATGAAAGACTTAATGAAATTCGAGAATAAGAAAAATTAATATTTTCCTAAGCTTTATGATCAAGCACTGCAAAGCTAAAACATATAAATCAACATGTATTTGGCAAACCTAAAATTGCAGTTGAACTCAACTGTAAATAAAGTAGAAAATTGTTTCAAATAAAACCATTTAGATTAGTATGCTAAATTAAAAAATGATAGTTAAGTAATAATTGTTTCTTTAAAGAAATGAAATATATCCTTTGGTAGTTTTGCTTCAATTAGCTAATTTAGAGAGCAGAGACAACAGAGCCAATCAACTTATGAATGTAAATGAAGGAAAAAGATTAAAATTCACATTTTTTATTTCAATATATTTCCAATTTGTGAATATTGAATGCAGTCATGAGTTACCTATCAATAGAGAACAATACACAGAGCATTTAGTTAAAGTATAAATAAAGTGTCCACATTATATAGGACCTTAGATTACGTATCTACGGTTGGCTAAATCCCGCTTTCACCGACGTGACAAGAATTACTCACCACAAATCACTATACTGTACTGTATATTTATATTAATTCCCTTTTTAAACTCAGGCTTTTTAAAGATAATAATGCATAGTTAGTACATTATTCATTTTAGGTAAAATACCATTAATTTTTTCATAATAAATTTATGGAAAAAATTTGGGAACTTGTTTCACATGACTCACTCACCATGTATTCTTATGGGAAATTTTTTTTTACATATGTAAGAATTTAGTAAACATGCCTGCTTTCAGAAACTAATTAATCATGAATAACGAGAGCTGAACGTATTATTTCAATTATTTTGGTTATTATTATTACAAGCTAAGCTACTACCTTAGTTGAAAAGGCAGGGTGCTTTAAGCTCAAGGGCTCCAACAGGGAAAATAGCCCAGCAAGGAAAGTAAGTAAGGAAACAGATTGAATAGTTAGCCTGAGTGTACTCTCAAGCAAGAGAACTCTAATCCAAGATAGTGAAAAATTATGGTACAGAGTCTGTTGTACTTCCCAAGGTTAGAGAAGAAGGGTTTGATTTTCTAGTGTCCTAGAAGAGCTGCTTGGCATAGCTGAAGAGTCTCTTCTACCCCTATCAAGTGAAAACTTTACACTGAATAATTACAGTGCAGTAGTTAACCCCTTGAACAAAAAAGAATTTTTTGTTCATTTTAGTTTTGTCAGGTGTATAAGGAAAGAGAAGAACATGTAACGAATAATCCAGAGGAAAAATGAGCTGTAACAAGATAGGGATCAGATTTAATAATATCTGGCCCATCAACGGACCCATTAACACTCTAGTGAGAGTATATCAGCAGGTGGTTGGTGCCTTGGCCAACTTAATGGATATGGCTATGTCTGCAGGACCAGGTCCCCCTATTTTTCCTAAACCCTGATCAGAACTGCCGCAACCTATTCCAGAAAGCAGACTGTACATGCAAAGCCCTTTTGATTTACCCAGTCTGATCCTTACAGGAAGGGGCTGTGGAAGAAGGGAGGGGGAGGGAAGCACTGATGGTGTTACCTTTCTCATGCTGCCTAGAGTAGCGGGACTCTTGTCATGACATTGGGTATTATTATTAAAAGTAGGAAATTTACCAGCCCAATGAGTCTAGCTTGATTTTACAGAGCTGGGCTGATTAAATTAGGAAGGAAGAAATATTATTAAATTGATAAAAGAAAAATATTTAATGAATATGAGATAAAAATGTGATAAAAGGGATTTTGACGAAGGAAAAATCTATTTCTGGGGAGATATCTGTGTCGCCCGGTGAAAAGGTCCTTCTTGTCACTTTTCTGATATAAATAACTTCCAAATATACCAGAGAATGTTAAAGCATGGAATGCAGAGGTTACTACCCTCGTGCGAACACCCTTAGGGCGTCGTGTATAAAGATAGGGTGTGTGAAAACCACTATTCACACGTCGTCTTCCATTTAGATAATTCCTTCGCCAATAAGGGATGAGCCGTTACAGCGGCACTAACCAAACCAACCTGAAACACTCCACCGACGCCCGACTCAAGCGCCATCTACACATCCTTCTGTATGAAAGATGGCTTGGAAAGGAAAGGGACGGGGAAAAAAATAGGGAAGGGTTTCACCGGGCGATACATATCTCCCCAGAAATAGATTTTTCCTTCGTCAAAATCCCTTTTCTGGGTCGATCTGTGTCGCCCGGTGAAAATATACCAGAGAATGCCTTCCAAGCCCATAAGAATCAAAAAAGGTAAAATAAAAAACGTCATGTACAAGTGGAAGTTACTATATTAAATAAATATAATACAACGAACACAATTCCCAAAAACCTTAGGTATAAAAATGGTAAAAAAAAGGTATGAATGGAACAAAGTAAAGTAATACCGCATAATCAAATAAAGAAATGTAATGTCACAATCACAAATCTCAAAAGCCTTAGGTATAAAAAGGTAGTAATGCTATGAATGGAACAAAGCGAAGTAATACAGTATAACCATAATATGAATAATAAAATAAAATGGCAATGGTATGAATACCTAAGGATAAAGTTATATACATTTCAAGAGGTAAGCAACCAACATCAACAAGGCAACAATGGCATAACGAGAGATATGGGGCTAAATCTAATCCACCGAGGTGAGAGGCATCGTGGTGAGAGTGGCAGGTAGGAGGGAGAAGGAAGAGAGTTGGACGAAAAAGGAAGAAAGGTAAGAGATTACTCTGGGGAGATGACACTCCCAGCTGCAATAGTAGGAAATTTTAGGGCTGTAAGTTCTTTAAATAGTGGCGTTTAAAAACCATAGGGGATTTCCAACCTGTATACTTTTTAAGTTCATCAAAATCCATATTTTGGAAATAATTGATGGAGGTTGCTACTGCTCAGATATCATGTGCATATGGAAAGGATTCCGGGTTAGCCTGCTTGATGAAGTAAAGTATTTGCTGTCTAATACCTTGGGTGGAGATAGTACCTCCCTGTTCCCTGACAAACAAGGGACCAGATGAGCGTGAAGCAGTTCTAGCTAAAAAGGCCCGAAGAGTCACAACTGGACACAGAAAAGCATCAAGTGGAAGAGGGATAATCTTCCAAGGGGACCATCTATTTTGAGGGTCCTCATTTTTAGCTAGGAAAGCTCTATCTGGGGATAGTAGTACCTCTCCTGATGGAAGGAAATCTAGGTTTTCAGGATTACGGGAGAGAGCTACTAATTCTGAAATTCTGGCACCTGAGGCCATGGCTGTAAGAAACAGGGTCTTCCTAAGAAGCGAAATGTAAGAGCAGGATTCGTTATCGGTGTCTGAAGCTAGCTTTAAGACATCGTTTAAAAACCATGAGACCTTTTGTGGGCGAACAGAAGGTCTAAGCCTAGCACAGGCTTTTGGAATGGATGAAAAACATGAATCCGCTAGGTTAATATGGAAGCCCACTTGAAAAATCTTTTTCAGGGCTGATTTAATTGTAGTGATAGTACTAGCGGCCAAGCCCTTGTCAAACAGGGACCTAAAAAACGAGATGGCCAAGTTAGGGGTCATTTGGATATCGTCTGAATTCTTTAGAAATTCTGCTAGTTTCTTAACAGCTGAGTCATATTGCCTAAGCGTTGAGTCCCTTTTGTCCGATTCTATAAAGAGGAAATTGTCCGGGTCGATATTACATCCTTGTGGGCTGCAAATTTCATGAAATCCACAAAGTTAGGGTTTGTGCTATTCTTGAGGAATCTGACACAGTCTGAGTTTGGACAACTTGTGTCAACTTGGGGTGTGGAATCCGGAAGGGGCGAAGCTTCAGCTCCAGAAGGAGCAGAAACCAGTTGCTCTTCGGCCAGTTGGGAGTCACCAAAGCTACCGCTCCTTTGAAGGAGCGGAGTTTGGGTAATACTTTCATTAGAAGATTCACCGGAGGGAATAGGTAGATCTTCTTCCAACAGTTCCAGTCCAGGGTTAATGCGTCTGTGGCATAAGCCTGAGGGTCCAGGTTGGGGGCTACATAGCAAGGGAGTTTGCGGTTGAGGTGCGTCGCAAACAAGTCTACTTGGAGACCCGGAGCTAGTCTGGAAATCCACTGGAAGGAATTTATGTCCAGAGACCATTCCGATTCCAGTGGTTTCGTCCTGGATAGGGTGTCCGCTATAACGTTCTGGACTCCTGCCAGGTGTGTGGCTGACAGGAACCAGTTCCTTTCCTTTGCCAGGGTGAAAATCTTTACCAGGATCTGATTCAGGTTGGGAGATTTTGATCCGCCTCTGTTTATGCAGTGAACCACTGCTGAGCTGTCTGAGACTATCCTGACATGAGATGTCTTTGGGTGGGATAACCGTTTTAGGGTTAGAAAAACTGCCATGGCTTCCAACACGTTTATGTGGAATTGCCTCATAGTGGGGGACCATGATCCCTGAAACATCTGTTGTTGGGAATAGCCCCCCCCCCCCCCCCCCCCGGCCACTGAGAGATGCGTCTGTGTGAATCGTCACTTGAGGGGGAGCGGGGGAGAACTGCAGAGGAACTGATTTGGATAGGTTCTCTGGTTTCGACCATGGTCGGAGTGTCTTTATTAGTATTGAGGGGATCGTTGAGATTTTGTCCCTTAGCCGAATTGTTGCTCTCTTCTTCCAAACTCGGTTGATGTCTTTGAGTTTGGCTTTTAGTAAGACGTCTGTTACTGATGCGAATTGTAGTAAGCCGAGAACTCTTTCTAAGGCTCGTCTTGACATCTGTTTGTTCTGGATGAACCGTTTTGTTTTTGAAGCTATCTCTTTGTGACCTTTTTGGGTGGAAGAGATAGTTTGTGCTCTGTGAGGTCCCAGTGAATGCCTAGCCAATCGAATTGACTTGCGGGTTGTAGACGTGATTTCTTTAAGTTGACCTGAAAGCCCAACTTGCGCAGGAACTGAACCACTTTGGCTGTAACCTTGTGGCATTCCTGAACTGTTTGTGCCCAAATGAGCCAGTCGTCCAGGTAAGCTATCAGCATAATTCCCTGGCTCCGGAGCTGTTCTAATACCGCCTCCCGCAACGAATATCCTAGGGGCAATGTTGAGGCCGAATGGCATCACTTTGAATGCGTAGGACTTCTTGCCTAGGCGGAAGCCTAGGTAGAGAGAGAAGTTCCTTGCCACTGGGACGTGATAATAGGCATCTGTAAGATCGATAGAGGTGGTGACGGCCCCACGGGGAAGTAAGCTCCGCACCTGAGAGACAGTCAGCATGCGGAACCTGTCGCAGAGAATGTAGGAATTCAGTTTGGACAGGTCCACAACTACTCTTAAGGTCGTCAAATTCTTTTTCGGAACCGTGAACAGGCGTCCTTGAAATTTCAATTTCCGTATTCTCTTTATGGCTTTCTTCTTTAAGAGATCTTTCGTGTACTCTTCCAGAAGGGGGGTGGGTTTCTGAAAAAAGGTTACTGTTGGAGGTGGAGAACCTTGTGACCACTTCCAGCCCAGACCTTTGGAGACTATACTGTGGGCCCAAGGACTGAAGGTCCATTGGTCTCGAAACCTGTATAGTCTCCCTCCTACCTGATCCGTCTCACTGATTGGGGTTAAATTTCGCTCCCCTACCTCCCCGGGAACCTCTGGCTCTAGGTCCGCCTCGTTGACGGAACGGACCTCTCGCCCTGTTGCTTCCGGGCTGCCTAGGGTATCCTCGAAAGGATCCGGAGGCTTCAAAAGCTTGGTTGAATGCAGGGGAGGTCATCCATGTAGCCATGGAAGCAGGTTGGGCGCCTTGAGGAGCCGGAACAAACACGATCTGTTGAGGAGGGGTGGATTTGGAGGTAGACGGGGCCGGAGTCTGTGAAACCGGAGATTGGCGATGTTGGCCACGACCAGGTTTATATGGAGAATGAAATCTTTGCTTCTTTTTATTGAATGTCTGCCTCATCACAGGTTCAAACTTACGTTTGTTAGAAAGGCCCCACCTGACTTGAAGGTTTTGGTTAGCCCTGGCAGCGTCCTGGAGGACTTTATCCACTTCTTCCTGTGGGAAAAGAGATTTACCCCAACGGGAAGAGGTAATACAGTAAGCCTATTAGGCTCGTGCCTAATCGAAGCCTCCGCCAGAACATATTTCCTGCAGCTGGTCCTCGCGGTCCAGAAGTCATGCAGGTCTGACTGAAAAGTCTGCAGGAGACTCTTCGCCAGTACCCGAAAGACTGGTTCTTCGTTATACAGGGAGGCTATCAACTCCGAGGATGTAAGCGAGTTAAGGGATCTCGCTAGCCTATTCCTCGTCTCAAACTCCGCTTTCAGCAGGTGATCCGGGAGTTTGGTGAGTCTCTGAAAAGATGGAGGAGGCACAGTCTGGATCCAATTTACCCACCGTGAAGGTGGTCGGAGCATCCCGCCAAAAGTCGCTTGGAGCTGGCATAAGGAGAGAGGTAGGGTCCGTCTCCTTAAGGGTTGGCATAGGGAGGCCGTCCTTAGGGCTTGAACTGTTAACTCCGCTACTTTGTCAGTGAGAGGAGCAGGAACAGTCGAAGGCGAGGTAAAAATTGTGTTCGAACCCTTATGAGGGGTCAATTTAGAGTTAATGCACCCCCATTCTGAAAGGGTACGAGCCCAGACAGCTTGGGCTTGCTCTTTTGGGAAAATTACAGTTTCTTTAGGCACCTTGTCCATCCTGACTAGAGCATGTTCCCTTAGTCGAACGAACCCGTTAAAGGGAAACTGGAGGTCGGGAGGGTAGAACTCCAGGTCCTCCAAAGGGCGGGTACGTAACCCCTCTAGAGTCAAGGTGCCATCCAGGTACGGAGCATGCCGAGTGAACCGTTGTTCTTGTCGAACGGGGCAGCTTAGAGGTGTCAGGGCCTACAGGCGGAGCTGGGTGTGATCCAGAACGGAGAAGGCTAGCGACCATATCCTTGAGCTCCGTCATTACAGCTGAGTGCTTCTCTAGCCCCGTGTTCACCATCTCTTGGACCATAGACACAAGAGTAGCCGGGTAGGGGTCAGGGTGACCAACCGGAGCCGATGTCTTGCCCTTAGCGGACTTACCCTTCAGTCCTTTAGAAGGATGAGGGGTTTTTGGCATTACTGGAATGTCGGCGGAGGTGGAAGGTCCGGGGACCGGGGATAAGGCTGGAGGCGTAGATGATGTAATGGGTTTGCTGTTTGGCTTCTTTAAAGGCATAACTTTGGGACAGACCGATAAGGATCCCTCCCAAGGCGAAGCTGAGGGCTTGTCAAAGCCCAGGAAGGAAGTGGAAGTAGGAGAAGAAAGGAAAGAGTCTGCCAGGTCCTCTACACCACTTACCTCTTCATCCATCGGCTCAAGGTGGATATCTATAGCCGAGACGTCGCCGGAAAGTTGGTGTTCCTCCGAAGCGGGTAAGGCTGATCTAATCGCCTTGATGAGCGGTGTAGAGTCTTCGGTAGGTACGGCGGCCGACGGGGATCCTGGGAAAAGCCGGGAGGTCATGTCCTCGTCCAGCATGTAAGGGCAGCCTTGAGGGGCGTTTCTTCCGAACCCCGAAACCCAGGTCCGGAGGCTGGACTTGGCCGCCTTGATGGACTCCTCGTCAGCCTGAAAAAGGAGGGTAGAGTTAGAAGTAGAAAGGAATGGTTGAAGTAACAGACTCAGGCTACGAAAAATTTATTACTCGTCCATGATCGAAGAATTCCCAAAACCAAAATAACAAGAATATAAACGGTAATATTGAGAAATCTTACCTCATCGTTGAGGAGGATGGATGAGAGCTCGAAGCAGAGCAAACAGGACTCTGGGAACCAGACCATATAGGGGGTTTGGCCTGCTTCCCGGGCGAAGGAGATCGCGCAGTGCGCATGAGCCCGGCAGACGTCGTGGCCCACCGGATCCGCAAACGTCGCCGAGCAGCCCTTGGAGGCACAGCGGACTTTCTGTAAAATAAAAGAATATATAAGTACATCAACTCCCGAAAATGTTCTAACTTAACCTAAAAGGTAAGAGAGAAAGTTGGCATGCATAGAGCAAAGACCAAGGGAGGAGTCTGTATCATGTGTGTTAGTAGGTTCGGGAAATTCATAAGGAACCGGAGCTCCTACGTAATTACTGTATGAACTATAATGAATTAGGCATAGTGACGTAAAGATGGAAAGCTCCTTAGAGCGCCGGAGTTCCAGGATAGGGAATTCACGAGGCACCGGAGCTCTTAAGTAATTACTGTTGAACCATTAAAAGTTAGGCATAGTGTCGTAAAAAATGAGAACTGTAGTGCGCCGGAGTTCCGGGGGCGGGGGGATGTGGCCCTTGATATATAAAAGATCTCCGGTAGGTAACCTAGCGGAGTTAAAAAAGGGGGCGGAGAAATAACTAACATTGTCGTGTGAAGGGGTCGTAGCCCCGAAGTCAAAGGTGCTGAAGGCCAACGAGGGGAGGGTTTCCCAGTCGAAGGGGAGCACCGGAGTAAATTAGGTAAGTAATGTGTTCCCAGCTCAAGTACGTTAGCGGAAAACCATGGCGGAGCTCCGGGTTAACGGGGTCCGGACCCAAGATCCCCTGGCCGGAGCGGGGTCAGGTGGGACTATGAGGGAGAGGGGGAACAAGTTGGCGGCTCGAGAGCAGGCCAAGTGAAATAACCTAAATAGGGAAACTCAAACACGACAGGACCTACGTAAAAAACAAAACACTAGCCTACTAGAAAGAGCAAAGTAACCTAACAAGTAAATGTATAATCTCAAGCGAGAGAGAGATGGGGAGAAACCCTGATCTGTGAGGAAAATATTCCGAGACAGTAATGTAAAACTGAAAGCTGGAAACTCCAGCCTCTCTCACTCATAGGGTACCAAGCTCGATCTAGAATAAACACGAACCTTAAACGATAACACATGTAAAACATAACTGTCAGTAGTAGTACATAGAATTCAAAATTAAAGTTAGCAAAGAATAGACGAAAGGGGCAATAAAAGAAACTCTGACAAACAGAAGACTAGCATAGACATGACAATCAAGTCCAAAATGAACGTTAAGCACGAAGGGAAACCTCGTAGCAAGTCAGAAGAGCCTACCTAGGGTAGGGAACTAAACTGTAATAAAACGCCGAACGCTATTCTTCGCTAACGTAAAAACACGGACTCGGAAGCGACTCAATAAGTACTTAAAGGTAAAAGAGGGGTTCTAAAACTAGGGCACAAGGCCAATTAACCTAACATAAGATTAATAACAGAACCTAGCATGACAAAATTACCCGAAGGCATGTAAACAAAGCGTGGTGATGAAGCGTAGAAGACGCTGTACGGCAACCAGCCGATCGCACTAAAACACACGCAAAACGTAATTAAGGCGTACAAGCCCGGGCAATAAACAATGCCAAAACAAACTATGGTACTTAAAATTGGTGCAGGGGGAAGGAGAGCTTCAGCCATGGCGAAGTAATCCAAAAAACCGAGAAAAAGGGCACACTGAAAAACAAGGGTATCGTCGCGACACGAGTCCAAAAGAAGGATGTGTAGATGGTGCTCGAGTCGGGCGTCGGTGGAGTGTTTCAGGTTGGTTTGGTTAGTGCCGCTGTAACGGCTCATCCCTTATTGGCGAAGGAATTATCTAAATGGAAGACAACCTGTGAATGGTGGTTTTCACATGCCCTATCTTTATACACGACGCCCTAAGGGTGTTCGCGCGAGGGTAGTAACCTCTGCATTCTATGCTTTAACTTTCTCTGGTATATTTGGAAGTTATTTATATCAGAAAAGTGACAAGAAGGACCTTTTCACCGGGCGACACAGATCGACCCAGAAATAGAAATTTAAATCTTATCCATAAAACCTATACAGTACTTCTTAAAAACATTACTCTTCATGTCTATCGGCCCCCTTATCTCGCTTATTGATAGAGTTCTTATCCCACCCTCCAACATCATCGAAAGACCTGGCCATGTGGACAGAGAAGGGATGTTGTAGAAGAATGCTATTGAAGTCGTTCGAGATGAGTCTCTGGGCTTCTACAGTTGACTTGTCCTGGTGGAGAAGTAAACTTAGGGCTGGAGATCAGTCAGCGGCCTCATAACTGAACGTTTGTGCATAAAAAAAAACTTAGTATAGGAACAGTATGTTTTCTGTTGATTTCCATCAGATGAGGGAGACTTCGTGCTTTCGATGGACCTGTGTACTGCTTTTCAAGGTGTTGACTTGGGTGTTCACCTTAGTAGCAGCTTGGGCCCACTTGCAAGGGACACGTCTGATGATGTATCTCAACAACTACATAACTAGATGATTATGGCCTCTTCAGTGAGTCCCTTGCTATAGGATCAAGATCAACTTTAAGTAATTTATGATGATTTGTTGATTATGATAAACTGGGAGAAAATGAGTCTCATACCTAAGCAGAGGTCGAAGTACTTGGGCATGCTGATAGATACAGCAGCAGTGAGAGCCTTTCCATCAAACGATTGCATCAGCAAGCTTAAGGAGGGAGTAGGACTGTTTCTGTTCAAGACAGAAAGCCCAGTTTGGCACTGGCAGAATCGTCTCGACCACTTTTCTTCACTGGAGAAACATGTTCCTCATGGGTGGCTCCACCAGTTCTCTTCAGTGCTGTTTGAAAGATTGCTAGTCCACCTCGAGGGATCTCCCTTTCCATCCTGTTACAGTGGGGCAGGAGCGGGCTGGAGGTTTGGTGACTGAATGAGGAAAACCTCACCAGGGAAGTCCCACTCAACTTCACTCCTAGATGTGGAAATTTACTTAGATGCGTCAAAGGAGGGGTGGGGCGTACACCTGAATGACTTCATTGTCTTAGGAATGTGGTCAGAAGGAGAAATGCATCTGCTCATCAATCTTTTTGGGCAGTACAGGGCATGTCTGTCTACTCATCCCTGTGATAGACTGATAGGAGGTTGCTGGAATCATCTTCGCTCTTGTACAGGACTAGGCAGATTGACATTTTTAGGGAAAAGAGGGGGGAGTTCCAATCTGCCAAGCAGCAAGTCTCCCTTTTTTATAGGATGAAAGGTTTGTAAATGGGTTGAAGTAGATAAAAAAATTTTAAAATTTTCTGTACTTTCCATAGTTATACAAACTTATGTCCTTTAAAGTTAAACTTCTCATCTTTCATTCCTGAGCCGAAGGTCAAAGGTGAGATGAATCCAGGAGGTAGAGGGGAGGGGCTTCTCACCCATGCTCACTACCTGTCATTAATTACCTTGTAAATAAATTCAACAACCATTTCAGCTCTGCTGAAGACGTGTTTATCCTATTATAAAGGACTTGAGTTGATATAGCAAGGAAAAATAAAAGTTACCATTCAAATTGGTTATATTTAAAAGATCCAGTGATCTCATACAACTTATTAATAAAACTGAGCTTCATGTAGGCAGATATGGTCTGTTTTGTAAACAGTTATTACACTTTATTATACTTAAGGATGGAGATATTTTAATGTTAAGGATTATAATAGAGTTATGATGTGCTCTCTCTCTCTCTCTCTCTCTCTCTCTCTCTCTCTCTCTCTCTCTCTCTCTCTCTCTCTCTCTCTCTCTCTCTACACTGTATATGTAATGGTGCTCTTTTATCAATATCAATTTCAGACTTGTCGAATGCTTGAGAAAATTGACTTAGAAGATTGTGTTCTCATCACTGATGCCACTTTAAATCATTTAGCTTCCGGGTGCCCAAGACTTGAGAAGCTTGTAAGTATTTTATATCAGTGCATACCTTTTGAAATATAATTTTATGTAATATTTATTCTCTTGATTTAATTCTTATGATTTCTATGTATGAGACACAACCCATTGTTGTTACATTTCAGTTCAATTTGAGATATTTCATGCAGTTAAGCTTGTAGAAGAATCTTGCAAATATTGATTTTCTATGTAGAATTTCCTTTAATTTTGTCAGTTTCTTTACTTTTTGTATCATCAACTCTCGGAAACCTTGGGAATATTGGGTTTCCCTCATTTGTTCTTTTATAATTTTTTGTCATGATTGTGTTTATGTGTGGATACATGTATTCTGCATGTGGTTTCTTACATCATATTTGTTCCGTAACTGGAACACAAACCTACACAATTTATTAGGGGTATTATTTTCAGTGAAGTTGAAAAGATGAGCCCTTAAAATTTATCGATGGTTAACTATCCATCCTGCTAGTTAGCGGGTGGTAGCTTGCTACCCTTCCCACTCACACACCTGTGGTTGAGCTCACTTTGCTTTTGGCTTGGATGGTGAACGGTCGTTGCTGCTCTTCATCCTCGCAAATATTTTTACTGCCATTAATGCTATTTTGCTTTCTCTTTTCAGTGTTTGCGTGTGTTGACCTCTGCCAGCCATGCGTACCTGTCCAGGGCCTGAGGGCCGCTCCTGCGGTACCTTTATGTCCGTCGAGAACACTGATCTTCACACCCTTTGTCCTACTAGCAGAGGTCAACGGTGTAATGCGGATAATGAGTGTACTGAGTGTCGGGAGTGGTCTGCCTCCCAGTGGGAAAGGGTGTGGTGACAGCGAAAGAAGAAGTTTAAGCGGGACTCTTCTCCTTAGAAGGTTTCTTCGAAGTAGAAGAACACAAGGCTTCTTTCTCCGCTTCCCGACCTTCCTCTGAAGCTCCTGCATATTCAGTCTCCTTGGGGAGGGACTGTTGAGTAGAAGCGCAGGACCTTTAACCCCTGGACAACCTCGGTCCTCGAGATACGGTGTTGCTTCCCCGCGGGCTGGTGTCCGTGGCTTTTTCTCTTCATCTACAGGTTTGGCCATCCTTGGGGGTTACTGGGTCCGCCCTATAAGGAAGCCCTTCTGCAGCAGCTTAGCCTTGGTGCTAGCGCGCAGCATTCGTCAACCTAGGGGTGGATCCTCTGGCCCTTGTCGAGGTCGTGGTGTCAGAGGTGTCGTCTGCTGCCCATCTTGCCGACGTTCCTGCCTCTTCTGACTCCTACGCCGTTGCAAAAGACTACACTCCCCCCCCCCCCTGCCGAACATCCATCGAGGCGGAAGCAAATTCCTAGGCACGTCTCCCTTGCGAGTGTTTCTCCCCCTCGGGGGAGTTCTTTCATAGAGACTCCTCTTCATAGGACTGCTGCTGAAGGTTGGCTTGCTGATCCCCCAACCCATACAGGGCGTCACTGTGGGTATCGTTCTCGTGCTCCTCGTCCTCTTCGCCTCAGTGGTGCTCCTTCACTATTGGTGATGAGACACCTCTTTGGATCTTCAACCTCATCATCACAACCCTCTTCTTTGGAGGAGCCTCCTCGTCCTACCTCATTTGCTTCTCAACATTCGCCTGCCTCCGGACCTTCTTCTGACGACTCTGCTGCTAGTCCATAAACATCGGTTCTGGAGTCTCTGCCCCGTGATCCCCTTCGGAGGATGTTCGTCCTTCTGAAGGATCCATTCTTTCGCCAGCTTGACATGCTGCTGCGGCCCATCTTCAACTCGCCGACCTTAGACACTGACCACCTGCTCATCCGTCTCCTCTCCTGTCTCCTGGTTAATGACTTCCTACCGCTCGTCACCCTCCATCTCGCTGTCTGCCTGGCGAGTGGTGGCGTGCTGGTGAGCGCTGGTGCATTAGCGAGTTGGCGAACGTTGGCGCGATGGAGATTGGTGTGTAGGCCATTGGCACAATGGCCTACACACCAATCTCGCACGCACCAACCTCCCGCACACCAATCGCCCTCATGCCATTCTCCTACGCACCATTTGCCTGCACACCTTTCACCTGCACGTCATTCACCTGCTCACGTCTCTCCGACTTGACCGGTTGATCCTGTTCGACGCACTCCTGATGACCATCGTCGACCTACCCTTCGCTCGGCAGCACTCCAAGCTCCTCCCAAACACTGTTCCCCCAAGCAATGCATTACTTTGGACTATCGCTCTCCTGGACACGCGACTGCTGCCCCTAGCCAAACTTCAAGGAAACCTCCAGAAGTTTCTGCCTTTGGTTCTCTCCAGCTCTCTCCACAGCAACATTCACCAAAACGTCAGCGTTCGCGCACGTCAACGGATCATTGGACAGGACATTCCCATCGTCAGTCGGTGCCTACACGTCAACGATCCCTGACACGTCTTCCTGCTCCAACGCGCCAACGTTCGCCAGCTCGCTAATGCACCAGCACTCACCAGCACGCCACCACTCGCCAATGCGCAAATATGCCTTCTCCGAGCTCTCCCCGTCAACCGTCACCGTTTAAACAGCGTTCGCCAACACATAGTCATGTTCCACCACCTTGGCAGACACAGACAGAGGACGATTCTCATTTTCCTCCTCCGACTTCCAGGAAGTCTCGGCATCAGATGGAGGAACAGGTAGGTGTCCAAGAGGACAGGGAACAGGAATGGAAAGGTAGGTGTTCGCCATCCAGACCATCGGCCCTCTCACCGAGGAAGGGCAGAGTCTTTTCCCACAAGTCTCAGTCGCCCCATTCCCCTCCCCATAAATGCATTACAGCGCAACTGGCGGGGAAACATGGAAAGGGCACTTCCGGGGAATTCAAGATTCCGTAGATTCCGGCGCCTAAGGCTGACTCACGAATGGTTTCAGAGAAGACTCCCCGAAGGGAACCTTCGGTTCTCTTCCCATCGGGAGATCTTTCCAACAGCGCCAGCGCCATCAGGGCAGTAGTGCAAGCTTTCGGGCCTGCCCTCTCAGCTTGCTCTGCTGAAGCCTCTGCTAGCCTTCAACACTCTTCGGCACTAGCAGATTCCTGGCAAAGAACCTCGGCTGCCTCTCCCCCGAAAAGTAATAGAGGGGTCTCAGATGCCATCTCATCCTCTAGGGTGAAACTGACCCCTGTAAGGCCATCAACAGTAAGGCCAAGCCTTCCTGGTTTTCCTTCCATGCGCTCTCCTGGCTCACCACCACCCCAGTCAAGGGAACCCCACGAGGAACATGTGTCAGTCTCCTCCCTTTCACCTTCGGAAGAAGACTCCCTTTGTGAGGAGAGCACTCCACCTCCGGAAGAAACAAGGACAGACCAGCCAGGTATTCCATGTTGGAAACTTACTTTCTGCCTCGCAAGGAGTCGAAGGATTCGGAGATGTTACCAAACTCCTCCTCGAGGACTGCCTGACCCATAGGAATTGTCAGTCATCCTAGAGATGACCGTGACCCACCCCGAGACGAGGTCTCAGGAGTAGATGAAGGAGACTTCGCTGCCAGTCCCACCTCAGAGGGGGGAACAGAAAGAGCCAGAGCATGTGTTCTGGCAGGTTCTGACTTTTATGAACGTTTTCAACGGGTTTGCCGACCCAGAGATACCCCCTCCAAGAGTGCAAGGACACTGTCGTAGACGGTGTCTTTGGTACTGAAAAGCCCTCAAAGTCCAGTGCAGCTTTGCCCTGCTCACCAAAGCGCAAATGTGCCTACTCCGAGCTCTCTCCATCAACCGTCACCGGTTAGACACGTTCGCCAACGCGTAGTTGCTTGCCAACGCATAGGGATGTTCCACAACCTTGTTAGGCACAGACAGAGGACGATTCTCATCATCCTCCTCTGACTTCCAGGAAGTCTTGCCATCAGACAGAGGAACAGGTAGGTGTCCACGAGGACAAGGAACAGGAATGGAAAGGCAGGTGTTCGCTATCCAGACCGTCGGTCCACTCACTGACGAAGGGCAGTCTTTTCCCACAAGTCTCAGTCGCCCCATTCCCCTCCCCGTAAACGCATTACAGCGCAACTGCCGGGGAAAGATGGAACGGGCACTTCCGGGGAATTCAAGATTCCGTAGATTCCGGCGCCTAAGGCGGACCCACGAAAGGTTTCAGAGAAGACTCCCCAAAGAGCACCTTCGGTTCTCTTCCTTTCGGGGGATCTTTCTAACAGCACCAGCCTAGGGAAAAAAAAATTCTTTGTGGTTGTTTACCCAACATAAAGAATTTGATTTCTAATAGTTGACAACAGCATTCGGGATGGCCAAGAACAACGCAATACCTATTAAATAAAAATTCTCATCAAAATCGTGATGAAATAGGAGCCAGGCGATGATTTAGGGATATTACTTTCGGCTAAGCTGAAATGATGAGCCATTAAAATTTTGCGAGGGTTAACTACCCATTCCGCTAGTTAGCAGGGGTGGGGAAGTTAGCTTTCTACCGCTCCCGCACCGGTGATTTAGCTCACTTTGATTTTGGCTTGGATGGTGAATGGTCGTTGCCGTTCTTTATCCTCTCCAAGTTATATTTTGGACTGCCATTAATGCTTTTTGTTTGTGTTGACTTCTGCCGACCATGTGTATTTGCCCTGACCTTGAAGGCCAGCCCTGCTGTACTTTCATGTCGGCTGTTGACACTGACCGCCACACACTTTGTCCCGCCTGCAGAGGTCAACGATGTGATAGTGGTAATAAGTGTAATGAGTGTCGGGAGTGGTTTGCCTCCCAGTGGGAAAGGTTTTGGCGATGACGGAAGAAGTCTAAGCGGGATATTTCTCCTTCGATGGTTCTTTCAAAGGGGAATATACCCAAGACCTCTTCTTCTGCCTCCTGACCTTCCTCCGAATCTCCTACTCGTTTGGCCTCTTCCGAGAGGTTGCTGAGCAGTAGCGTAGACTCTTTAATTTTTGGCCAACCGCTGTCCTTGAGAGATGGTGTTGCTTCCCCTAGCGAAGTGGCCCTACCTCTCCCCCCCCCCCCCCCCCGGGTGAGGCCTTGTCTATGTCTTCAGTGTTACAGGTGTGGTCATCCTTGGGGCTTCTAGATCCGCCCTTCTATGACTCCTTCCTGCAACTTATCCTCCGCAGTGCAAGTGTGCAGCCGTCGTCGACTTCAAAGGTGGATTCTCTAGCTCTTGGCGACATTGTGGTGTCAGAGGCATCTTCTGTGGCCGCTACCGACACGCCTGCCCCTCCAGACTCTCCAGCTGTTGCTGCCGACTACGTTTCCCCCGTTCCTGTTCATCCTTTGAGGGAGAAACTAAGTCCATCGTTGGTCTCTCCTGCGAGTGTTTCTCTACCTCAGGGAAGTTCTCTCATAGAGAATCCTCTTTGGAGGACTGCTGCTCAAGGTCAGCTTGCTGATCCAACGGCCGCTAGAGGGTGTCTCCGTCGCATAGCTCGCCCTCCGCTTCACCTTAGAAGTGGCCCTTCA
Organism: Palaemon carinicauda; assembly: GCF_036898095.1. Lineage (NCBI taxonomy): Eukaryota > Metazoa > Arthropoda > Malacostraca > Decapoda > Palaemonidae > Palaemon > Palaemon carinicauda. The sequence continues at coordinate 82,000,255 of NC_090732.1, read as the reverse complement.
TCATCGGTGAAAAGGCGCCGCTTCGGCTCTTCAGCCTCGTCTTCGCAGCAGTACCCCGCAGAGGAGCCTCCGCTGAAGTTGTCTTCTGGCCCTCGACCTTCACCCGTCCCTGGTCCTTCTCCTGACGACGCTGCCGCTAGTCCTTGGACTTTGGCCCTGGACTCTTCTGTGAATCATTCACGATCCCCATCAATGGATGTTTGCCCTTCCACAGGGCACATCCCTGTTCCTGTTCGACCTTCCAGCCAACCTGCTGACCTGCCGTCACCATTCCTGTCTCCTGTACATCCTCTGAATTTTCTACCTAAGCGTTCAGCTGCGCGCCATCGCTCTCCAGCTCTCTCCAAAGCACGTCAGTACCAGCCTGCACTCCAATGCTTTCCAGAGCGTTTTCACTCTCCAGTGCGTCAGTGCTATCCAGCACTTCGACATTCGCCTGATCGCCAGCCTTCTCCTGCTTGTCCTCAGTGCCCTCCAATGCCCCAGGCGCTCTCCAGCGCAGCCCCACCGTTCCAAAGAGCAGCGTTTGCCAGCTTGCCAGCCAACCTATGATCGCCACCAATCAAGCTTGTCAGCGCTTTCATGTGCATGAAAGTGCTCTCCAAACCGATAGTGCTCTCCTATAGGTCACCGCTCTCCCAAGTGCCAGCGCTCCTCTGCGCATCGGGGCTCTCCTGTGCCAAAGCTCTCTCTTTGAGGCTCGCCGGCGCTCTTCAGCTCGCCAGTACTCACCTGCGCGCCAGCGCTCTCCTGTGCATTCACCAAAAACTGCGAACCAGCATCCTCCTGCGCAGCGCTGTACTGCGTGCCAGTGCTCTCCTACACATTCTCAGGAATATGCGCACTGCCTTTCTGCGCGCTGGCGCTCTTCTGTGCACAAGTGCTATCCGGCTCACTACTGCTCGCCAATGCTTCAGTGCTCACTACTGCTCGCCAATGCTTCAGTGCTCACCGGCGCACTTGCTCCACGGCCATGAGCAGGTTCTACAGGCTCCTAGGTGTAAGGAACATCGAATCGACAGGTCACCATCGCCTCATTCCCCTCCCCGCAAATGAATTACAGCACGACCGCCAGGGAAAGGGGAAGGTGTCTCCACAGAAGGGTTCAGGTTCCCGAAGCTGCCTTCCTTTAAGGCGGGCTCATCAACAACAGAGACTCCTCGCAGGGAACCTTTGGTCCCTTTCCCTTCAGGGGATCTCTGACAGCGTCAGTGATTCAGCAGCCGTGGTTCAGTGCTATGGTCAGAGCAGTGTTGCAAGCTTTCAAGCCTGCTCTATTTGCCAGCTCTTCGAAGCATCCTACAGCTCCAGCAGACCTACTGCAAGGAACCACAGCTTCTTCTCAGAGTCTCAAATGCGGTCACTTCCCCGAGGAGAGAGACTCCAACCGACAGGTCTCACTCTCTGCAACCGAGATCCTTAATCAGGAGAAGGTCACAAAGTATGCCATGCAGGCTATTTCGTGGCTAGAGGTTTAGTTAGGGACCGTGTGAATCCTGGTACAAACTGAGGATTTCTCCAAGGAACTTACCAGGAAAGCAATGGAGACTTTATTGCTCACAGGCACCCTCACGATCGAGTTTCTCGCCCATAAGTTTAAAACTTGTGGGCGAATACCATTCTGAAACGTTGGAATGGGGTGTTTGAGAGATTCCACTAGCAAGTCCCAAATGCTGAGATCACCAGGCTCAGGAATTCCTCTCTAGAGGGATCCCATCTATTTGAGCCTAAGGACATGGAACATACTGCTGAGAGATGGAGAAAGTCCCATCAGGAATCCCTCCATAGTGCTTTGACTTCCAAGCCCTATAAACAACAGCTCCTCAGCAATCCTGTCCAGCCAAGACCATGATGAACAAAACAGCAGCTTAGACAACAGTGTCTAAGAAGCCCTTTCCTGTCTAGGACACGAAAGGCACTAAGTCCTCCAGGGGAGGAAAATGTCCTAGAGGGAGCAGCTAAGTCCGCAAGCGCTAGGATAGGCACTCCCCCTGCTTGTCCACCAGTAGGGGAATGCCTACAAAGTTGCTTGGACAGGTGGAAGCAACTCGGGGCAGAACCCTGGACAATCTTTGTGATTCGTTTAGGGTATTGCGCCCCGGTCATAACATCTTTCCCTCCCCTGACTAGGAATCAAGTGTCAATAGACTCTTTTGCGAGGGGATCAGGAAAGGGGCTATCCCTCCGGGAAGAAGTCCAAACCCTATTGAAGAAGGGCACTCTCCAGGAGGTTCTTGATGAGTTTCCAGGTTTCTTCAGTCGACTCTTCTTGTGAAAAAGGTGTCTGGAGGCTGGAGATCAGTCATCGACGTCTCGGCTCTGAACAAGTTTGTTAAACTCCGTTCAGCATGGAGACAGCAGACACGGTCAGACTAGCGGTAAGACCAAAGGACTTAATATGCACACTGGACCTAAAGGATGCATACTTCCAGATCCCAATCCATCTGTCTTGAAGGAACTACTTAAGATTCAGTCTAGACAACAGGAAATACCATTTCAAGGTACTGTGCTTCAGTCTTTCCACAGCACCTCAAGTTTTCACCAGTGTTTGCCCTAGTGTCATCTTGGGGACACAGGATTGTCATCCGTCTCCTTCGTTATCTGGACGACTGGCTAATCCTAGCAGACTCGTTGTCAACCCTTCTTCAACATCAAGACAAACTAATGAGGGTTTGCCAAGATCTGGGGGTCATGGTAAACCTCGAGAAGTCCTCCCTGCATCCAACACAGAGACTGGTATACAGTACTCGACAAAAATATGCGACTACCCCCCATTAAAAACTCAACAAATAATGAATACGTACATATATATTGGGAATGAAACATAATAAAAAGTTTTAATTACCTTGATTAATATTTTGTTGGTCCACCCTTCCTCTTCAACACCTGCTTTAGCCATTTTGGAATAGACAAAGCCAAGTTACGGAGGTTTTGTGGAGGTATATTGGCCCACGACTCTCCGATGGCTGCTTCCAAACGCGACAGAGAGCTGACGTCTTTCGACTGAAGGTCTTTTTTAATTATGCTCCAGAGATTTTCTATGGGGTTAATATCTGGAGAGCTACCTGGCCAATCGTCTATGATTGGAATCTCACACACAGACAACCAATCCTTGACAACACGGGCAGTGTGGCAAGGTGCACCGTCTTGCTGGAACACCTGTGCACCTGTTATCTAGAAAAATTCGTGCAAATGTTCAGCAAGGAGGTCCAAATAAATTTCTTTGTTCATTCGCAAATAGGGGGTAAAAAAACAAGCTTTCCAAGGCCAAGTCCACTAAAACAGCCCCAAACCATAAGCGTATCAGGGTGCTTAACGGTACTCTCAATGTACCGTGGATCTAACGGGTCACTACCTTTACGACGGTACACTCGTGAATTTCTGTTACAAGTAATATTAAAATTAGCCTCATCAGACCACAGAACCCTCAGCCACTGATCATCACTCCACTGTCCGTATTTCTTAGCAAAATTACACCTCTTTACCCTCTGCTTCTTGGTAATGAGAGGCTTCTTGGTGCGCTTGAAGCTGTTGTACCCCAACTCATTTAAGCGCCGTGACACTGTTCTCACAGACACCTCAGAAAACACTCCAGGATTCTCCTCCTTTATTTTTCTAGCTGTGGTAGACGTTTCTGATTCCACAGTACGTTTCAGAATACTAATAGCACGTCTAGAAGTTTTCCTAGAACGGCCAGGCCGTTGCTTAACTTTCGGTGTTTGCTTGCACCCACCCTCATGCCATAACCGAATGTACTTCTTCACACTCGTCGGCCCTGCACCAGTAAAATTACAAATTTCTTTAATTGTATGGCCTGCAACCTTTAGTCCCACTATCTGCGCTATACAATCACTAGTTAAATCCTTTGTAGGTGCCATAGTATAGTCACTAGCACCGAAAACCACCGAACAACTGCTATAATCCAAGGGGTGGTAAGGGAAGAGAACGCGCAAGAGAACCGCGCACCGCCATTAACAGAGAGAGACTGAGGAGGTTTCTCGGGTAGCGGGAAACACAGGTGGCATTCTGTGACTTCACTGTAGGGTCGCATTTCATTGGCGAATTTTATTCACCCTCGAAAAACATGATTCTTTTTTCGCCAAAAATATGCGACCTCTCGGCCCCATGGTCGCATATTTTTGTCGAGTACTGTACGTAGGCATGATAATAGACACCAATCTCCACAAAGCCTTCAAATCAGACGATAGAATATCGAGGCTGAGAAAGGTCGCAAGAGCTTCTCTCAGATGAGAAGAGCTTCCAGCGCAGCCATTGTTACGTCTCCTTGGTCACCTTTCATTGCTGGCCCGTCTAGTTCCCAACGGTCGTTTCAGGATGAGATCCCTCCAGTGGCAACTCAAATACCGGTGGAATCAGGCTCTCAGTTCCCTGGACATCCGGATCTCCATGCGATCAGCGGAACAGACGGACCTTGAATGGTGGGTGTCAGATGAGAACCTACGAAAGCGAGTGGACCCTCTTTTCCTCCCCCTAGATTTGATGCTGTTCTCAGATGTTTTTAAAAATGGGTAGGGGGCCCACATGCTGTACCACACGACCTCAGGCCTCTGGTCAGAGTCAAAAGAGTACCTCCACATAAATCTCCTAGTGATAAAGGCTGTCTTTCTGGCCTTCTAACTGTGCCTGGCGCCCCACTTAGGGATGGTGATGAGCGACAACACCACAGTATTGGCTTACATCAACAATCAAGGAGATACTTAGATGGGCCGAGATTCACTCGATACCACAATCGGCACGCCTCATTCCAGGCAAGAGGTATGTGCTTGCCGACAACCTGAGCAGAGCATCTCAGATAGTGAGTATCGAGTGGTCTTTGGATCATCTAGTAGCCAACAAAGTCCTGGCTTTGTGGGGTTCTCTGACAGTGGATCTCTTTGCAATGGCAATGAACCTCAGGCTCCCATTGTACTGCTCCCCAGTCCCAGACCTCAAGGCTCTCTGGCAAGATGAATTCCAACAGTGGTGAGACAACATCGATGTTTACGCATTTCCCCCATTCTGTCTGATGAGGAAGGTACTCAAGGCCAGAACATCGGTCAAGCTTTCAATGACCCCCATAACTCTGTTTTGGCATCACGCGAAATGGTTTCCGGACCTTCTGAAACTCCTGACGGAGTCTCCAAGAGAACTCCCTCCACGACACGATCTACTCAAACAACCACATGCCAACATATTTCACAGAAACCCCAGCAACGTCAACAGAGACGGCAGTTTCCGGGACCCGCTACTCCCCAAGTGGCAGCTCAGCCACAGCAGACCTTTCAGCTGGTCACCCAACCGGTCTTGTCACAGTCGCCGGTTTTCACCCCTGCTTTCGAGCAACAGACGACTACCTTTCGTCCCAAAGGTAGAGGCTCAAACAGAGGTGCAGGCAGAGACGCATCTCACCGTCCCTCCAGAGGCAGAGGAGGAAGGGGAGCTAGCAGCCGAGGCAGTAAACCCTCGGGACACCAGAAGCAATGAAGTGCTTCCGGTGGGAGGAAGACTCCGCCAATTCCAGGATCGTTGGACCTTCGATCCCTGGGCACACAGCATCGTCAAGAAGGGTGTAGGCTGGAGTTGGACTCAACCACCCCCAACCTTCCAGCAATTCTTCCAACAATCAACCCCCCTTCTGGAAGAATATGTCCTAGATCTCTTGAACAAGAAGGTGATAAGGAGGGTAAAGTCAACCAGGTTCCAAGGGAGACTTTTGCGTCCCCAAGAAGGACTCCGACAAGCTCAGAGTCATTCTAGACTTATCCCCCCTCAACAAGTTCATAGCGAACAACAAGTTCAAGATGCTGACTCTTCAACAGATAAGGACCCTTCTGCCTCAAGGTTCCTACACGGTCTCCATAGACCTGGCGGATGCTTATTGGCACGTTCCAATGAACCACCACGCTTCCTCCTACCTAGGATTTCGACTCCAAAGGAAAAGCTACGCCTTCAGGGCCATGCCCTTCGGCCTCAACGTGGCCCCTCGGATCTTCACAAAGCTGGCGGATGCCATCGTTCAACAGCTTCGCCTCCAAGACGTCCAGGTGATGGCCTACCTCGACGACTGGCTAGTCTGGGCTCCATCACCCAAGGATTGTTTAAAATCCTGCAACAAAATCACCCAGTTCCTAGAACACCTGGGATTCAAGATAAACGCGAAGAAATCTCGCTTCTCTCCAGCTCAGAAGTTCCAATGGTTAGGAATCCAGTGGAACCTTCAGTCACACCGCCTTTCCATTCCCCAGAAGAAAAGGAAGGAAATAGCAGGGTCTGTCAAGCGACTGCTGATATCCAAACGGATCTCAAGACGCCAGCAGGAACGAGTTCTAGGCTCTCTACAGTTCGCCTCAGTGACAAACCCAGTGCTACGTGCACAGCTAAAGGATGCCGCGGGAGTCTGGAGACGTTCCGCATCCATCGCTCGAAGAGACCTCAAGAGACGGCTCCCAAACAGACTTCGGCTGCTCCTCAAGCCGTGGTCGGAAGCAAAGGCCCTGAAAAGGTCCATCCCTCTTCAACACCCACCTCCATCACTCAAGATCCACACGGACGCCTCGCTGGAGGGTTGGGGAGGTCACTCCCACCAAAAACAGGCTCAAGGCACATGGTCTCCCCTATTCAAGACGTTTCACATCAACATCTTGGAGGCCATGGCGGTCCTTCTAACTCTGAAGAAACTTCCCCCGCCTCCCTCGATCCATATTCGTCTAACCCTAGACAACTCGGTGGTAGTTCGATGTCTCAATCGCCAAGGCTCAAGATCGCCCCAGATAAATCAGGTGCTTCTGACAATCTTCCGTCTGGCAGAGAAGAAGAAATGGCACCTGTCTGCAGTTCACCTACAAGGATTCCGCAACGTGACGGCGGACGCTCTATCTCGGACAAGCCCGATAGAGTCGGAATGGTCTCTAGACGCAAGATCATTCTCCTTCATCTCTCACCAAGTCCCAGAACTTCAGATCGATCTCTTCGCAACGAGCGACAACAATCAACTTCCTCGATATGTGGCCCCGTACGAGGACCCCAAGGCAGAAGCAGTGGACGCCATGTCACTGGACTGGAACAGATGGTCCAAGATCTACCTGTTCCCTCCCACCAACCTTCTGCTGAAAGTCCTCTCCAAACTGAGAACCTTCAAAGGAACAGCAGCCCTAGTGGCTCCCAAGTGGCCTCGGAGCAACTGGTACCCCCTAGTCCTGGAGCTACAACCTACGCTGATCCCTCTCCCGGGCCCAGTTCTCTCCCAGCAAGTACAGAAGTCGACTGTCTTCGCTTCATCATTGAAAGTCAGGGACCTTCATCTCATGATTTTCTCTCCCTAGCCGTGAAGAAAAGGTTCGGGATATCGAAGAAGAGTCTCGACTTGCTCGAGGAATACAAGACCGAATCCACACGACGGCAATACGAATCATCCTGGAGAAAATGGGTCTCATTTGTCAAGGCAAAAAATCCTACGGAAATCACCATCGATTTTTGCATGTCCTTCTTCATTCACCTTCATGGACAAGGCTTGGCAGCCAACACGATTTCTACTTGCAAATCGGCCTTGACTAGACCACTGATGTATGCCTTCCAGATTGATCTGTCCAACGACATCTTCAATAAACTGCCGAAGGCATGCGCTCGTCTACGCCCAGCACCCCCACCAAAACCGATCTCCTGGTCCCTGGACAAGGTGCTCCATTTTGCGTCCAACTTGGACAATGATTCGTGCCCTCTCAAGGATCTGACTCAAAAAGTTATTTTTCTTTTTGCTCTTGCCTCAGGAGCCCGAGTCAGCGAAATAGTGGCATTATCAAGGGACGAGGGCCACATTCTGTTTACAGATTCAGGAGACCTTACCCTCTTCCCGGATCCGACGTTTCTCGCCAAAAACGAATTACCCACCAAAAGATGGGGCCCTTGGCGAATATGCCCCCTGAAAGAAGATGCCTCTCTATGTCCAGTAGAGAGCCTCAAGGTCTATCTTCATAGAACTTCGGACTTTGGTGGAGGCCAACTCTTCAAAGGAGAAACATCGGGCAGCGACCTGTCACTGAAACAACTAAGAGCGAAAATCACCTACTTCATTCGCAGAGCGGATCCTGACAGTACACCCGCCGGTCACGATCCTAGAAAAGTTGCATCGTCTCTGAATTTCTTTCAGAGTATGGATTTCGAAAGCCTTAAGAGTTTCACAGGCTGGAAATCCTCGCGTGTTTTCTTCAAACATTATGCGAAACAAGTGCACGAAGTCAAACATTATGTGGTAGCCGCAGGTAGTGTTATGAAACCTGCACCTAACTGCATAGAACAGTGAGTTACTTGGGACTCTAACTCCTCGGGTGCTTATGTTGACCCTCGCGTGATACGTAGTGATTTCAAAAACACTTAGTGCTTTTTCATATACTGTTCTTCTCCCAGGTGAAATGTCATAGTCGTCACATGAAGTGCCGCATGCCTAGAGCATGATGTGTTTTAATTTTAAAGACTGACGTTCCTCTGGCACGAGTGCCTACTAATAATTTGAAATTCTCTTTCAGATTCAAGAGCAAGTCTTTCATTACTATGTACATTATAATTTGTTGTAAATTACTTTTACATATTTATTGCATTTATTTAACATATTCTGCAATTGTGAAATCAAATTTCTATTTTATTACTTGTGCGTCTCAATCCGCTCCTACTTATACTATGAAATACATGACTGTCATAGTTTTATTATCCCCTTCCTCTTATAGTCGATGAAGATTACTAAGGATTCAACTCTTATGATATACTCACCTCTGCAATGTAATATTCCTACACGAATACTTACTTACATCATACCTTAGAGACCAGACGATTATCTATTCACATACAGTGCCTAACCCCCACTTGTCTGCCCTTGAGAATGTTCCTATATGAATGCCAACCATTCAGTCTTGTCTCCGAGTTCTTCATGTTCTCCCAGCAAGGCGGGTAGCCCTTCGATGACCACTTTGATCTTCAGCATGGCCCGTGGGGACTTCACTGCCAGGGGGGCAGGAAGGTCTCTTCCCTACGGTTCTTCTATTGAGATTACTATGCTAACCTGTTCAAAGCCCTCGGCACTTACACTACAAGGGGAAAATCTACCACGATACATTGATTCTCTGGTATTTTTCCATCAGGACTCCATGGCTTGAGCCCAAAAATCGGATTTTGAGCGAAGCGAAAAATCTATTTTTGGGTGAGATAGCCATGTCCTGATGGACCCTCCCTGCTACTTCGTCCAGTTTTTTCAGGTCCCACCCTGTCCTGCTGTATCATGGTGATCGGCAAGCAACTGGCTTCAGGATGAGGACGGACGTGACGTCATTTAGCAATGGCGCCCGTTTGTTTACGTCTCGAGTACCAAAAGTAGCCACGAACGAGATTAGCTGTGGAACGGCTCCCCAGCTATTCTCCGCCCCTACACATCGAAGTGTTAACTCTATGTGGGGTGCAGATAGCTATGTGGCGCGTTAATACATGCGTCCCCTGTTGAAATACGATGTCTTAAAGGGAAACCTTTAGGATACTCGCTCCAGAAGTTAGAATTCTGTGATAACCTGTGGTTAAATTCTCTGGGAATATTTAGTATTTATATACCCAAGGAAGCTACCAAAAAGGAACCTTCCATCAGGACGCCATGGCTATCTCACCCAAAAATAGATTTTTCGCTTCGCTCAAAATCCGTTATATATATTATATACAGTGAACCCTCGCTACTTCGCGGTTCGACCATCGCGGATTCACCACTTCGCGGATTTTTTCCATAACCCATATATATACAGTAACATATATACATATATATGTATGCATGTATTTATGTATATATGTATGTATGTCTATATGTAGGTATGTATATGTGTATACATATGAATATATATATATATACACACACACACACATATATATATATATATATATATATATATATATATATATATATATATATATATACATATATATATATATACATATATCTAAAGTAGGAAGATGTGATGTAGTTCTAAGGGAATAGTATGGGAAATATGTCTGGGTAATAAGCAAAGCTCTACCTCCAGTTTGTTTCTTCATTATGATCAGAGATAAATGTAAACAAAACATTGGTTGCCATTTTTTAACGTGCTTTTTAGCGTGTTTAGGAAACGCATGATATAAAATTGCCTTTAATATTTGTGCCTGTTTTAGTTTAGGGTACTGTAGTACATGCATTAAGTGTTCTGTACATTAAAGGGTAGTTTGTTAACAGTACTACGTACAAGGGAAGGTTTTAAAAGTCTGAATATGCATGTTGAATAAATAGGTAAATATGGTGTCACTACTTCGCGGATTTTCACCTATCGCGGCCGCGTCTGGAACCTATCTACCGCGATAAACGAGGGTTCACTGTATATATATTATATATATATATGTATATATATATATATATATATATATTTTATATATATATATATATATATATATATATATATATATATATATATATATATATATATATATATATATATATATATATATATATATATATATATATATATATATATACAGTAGGGTCCCGAATTATGCGAGAATTTGGTCGATTAATGACCTCGTGTAAATGGAAAATCGCGAATTTCGAAACACAACTAACAGAAATAATTCCATTGCGGCCATGGCAACCAGGAAATTTGCCTATTCAAATGTGTTTACTACCCATTTCCAATACTTTCTTTGTACTATACTGTATTTCTTTATAATATCAAATTGTTCTTTTAAATAAATAAAACATTTAATATACTTTAAAGTTCTAATAACTTGAAAAATGGTTAAAATTACAACCAGGATAGGTGTAAACACCATATATTTCCCGTTATAACACAACCCAAAATACAGACAAATTTTAATGTTTGTCATATCTATTGTATAATACAACTGGTGAATAGCAAAACCATCACTCTATAGACTAGCTTGTTGTATGATTGAAAATCCAGAATTATCAAAATAAAGGCGATTTTATATCATGCGTTTCCTAAACACGCTAAAAAGCACAATAGAAAACGACAACCAATGTTTTGTTTACGTTTATCTCTGATCACAACGAAGAAACAGACGCATTTATACATCTGTGTTTTTTAATTGACAGCAATTTTACCAAGTATAGATTATATGTTGAATTTGTTATTACCAATGTTCTAATTATTTTTTATTAGAACTTTCAAATAAATGAAATGAATGCCATTTATGAAATGTTTTTCTTTATGATGCCGCCTGAAACGGAAACCTTCCATTTGTTTACGCTCCATCTTCGATCATAATAAACAAACGAATGCATTAAACACACATGATCTAAGTCATAACTAATGATATTACAAACATTTAGTAAACATTATGTTATTACAAATATTTTACTTACCGTATCCATATAAATTCCTAAATTCGTAGCAAAGCTGGAAATTTTTTTTTCCTTATGCGTCTAATCCACAATAGCAAACTGCCGCTAATGACAGAGTGATAACTTACGATAATTCTAAACTGTTACGAAAGATAATTGTCCTTTCCATATCCAAAATACTTTTCCTAACTTCAGTTATAAGTCAACTTGTACCCACCTCAATTATGGATCCATATGCAAAAAAGGTAAAAGAAGAAAGTACTAGGCCTATTTTTAAAGTCACCGAACAATTAGGTTACCGCTATAACGTTCGATGTGAGAGAGAGAGAGAGAGAGAGAGAGAGAGAGAGAGAGAGAGAGAGAGAGAGAGAGAGAGGGATGGTTTTAAAGTACTAAACAATAAATATGATAGGTTATAACACATTGGTGTTTATGCAATATTAACTGTATAGATGGTTTGAATAAATTAAGAAATGGTGTAAACAATTCTTTGTTATTGTATTCGCGCGGAAGCTAGACATCAGCTGATGTGATCACAGCCAAAAGTAAAACAAAAATAAGTTAGCAATACTCGATTTTTAAAACACACCCGAAATTTAACAACATAAGTACATGTTTTATTATAGCGCAATTGACATTTAAAGAGTAAAAATTTTCTGGAATAGAATGGTGTTTCCTAAAAAATAGTGGTTTGCGGACGAAATCGGTTACCGTATTTTATGCTATGATTGAAATGGATGTATACACGGTATAATTTTTTCGTTTTGTATTTAATTGACACTTCAAGAAAACCGATTTTGGTTTCTTCATCTATTTGTAAGTATTGTATAACGAGAGAGAGAGAGAGAGAGAGAGAGAGAGAGAGAGAGAGAGAGAGAGAGAGAGAGAGAGAGAGAGAGAGAGAGAATCAGCTGTTGTAATTGAATGTCGTGTTTTTGTTTCGTGTACCCCCTGAAGCGAGGAATTGATCGCCACAACTAACAATATTCATGTTAATTTCATTCTTAAACAAGTTGCCATATGTGAACTATGGTTTTATTTCTTACAGGAGAGAGAGAGAGAGAGAGAGAGAGAGAGAGAGAGAGAGAGAGAGAGAGAGAGAGAGAGAGAGAGAGAGAGAGAGGGATTTCTGCCATCAAATCTCTCTCTCTCTCTCTCTCTCTCTCTCTCTCTCTCTCTCTCTCTCTCTCTCTCTCTCTCTCTAGATTTTATTTTACCGTCTACTCTACAAAACCAATGTTTGCAAATCAAATGTATACTGTTTAAAATATGACAAAATATTGACGACTCGTTACCGAAGTTTAGGCTATTCACTGCCGATAAACGAACCCAGTCTACTCGTGAAAACCTTGAACGCCCAGAGGGAAAAATAAGGCTTTTAAATATACTGTACTAAACAAAAATAATGCTTTAATATACCATCATTAACACTACCATTACAATTATCGTAAGGTTGGAGAAAGATAAAGATTGCCGAGAACGTAACCACATTTCTGTTTACATTTTGTCAGCTGGACTCGCACAGTTAACAGTTGATTTCATTGTTGATGTGGAATTTTATCCTTAAATAGGCTATTCATTATGAAATTATGTTAATGAAATGTAATGTTAATATTGTTTTGTAACATTTATTATAAATCACCGTATTTAGGGCTACCAACATACTTAAAAAGACAATAGATTTGATACATTTTGTAGTGCTTGACTCGCGAACTTTGAACAGCCTCGCAGATACAGAAAATTTATTTTTGAAAAATAGCGATCACGGAAAAGGGGAATCGTGTAATTCGAACACGCTTAATTCGGGACGCTACTGTATATGTATATGTATATATATATATATATATATATATATATATATATATATATATATATATATATATATATATATATATATATATATATATATATATATGTAGGTACTGTATTTACATATATATATATATATATATAAAATATATATATATATATATATATTTATATATATATATATATATATTACTAAATACTGTACACGGTAAGACTACGGTCTGTATATTGCACATACAGTATTGCCTCACAACATGAAATTAATCCGTTCGGGAGTGGCTTTTGTAACGTGATTTTTTCGTGTTGTCACATTTTACATGTAAATCACATAATTCATTCCAAACCCTACAAAACACCACATTAAATATTATAATAAAGCTACTGTATAACCACCATGAAACACACTACAGCCAAATACATTTGAACCATTCAATATACCTAAACTAACTGTTAATACCTGTAAATTAAGTTGTCATTTGAACATAAATCAATAATAAATGAAAAATACAACACACACAGTACAATACTGTACATATACAATATATACATTGCCATATGTACTGTACTATTATAGTTACACTGACTCTATAGACAGATACATTTTCTTTTGTGTAATTCCATTTTCTTCAACTTTTTTTAATAGGTGGCTTTTATTCTCGGCTTGGCTGGCAAATCCCTTCTCTTAACATAGAACATTTTTCGCAATGTGAGTCATAAGAATATTCGCATCTCGTTTTGCAGCGTGAAAATTTTGTAAGCAGATTCTTTCGTGAAGAGAGGTATGACTGTATACTCTAGTAACAGTAGTCATCGGGATACTTACAACAGCAAAATACTGTTGTTCCTATCTTAATATAACACTCGCTGATACTGCAGTTTATATTACTGTAATATATACGCAGTACTATCACTGCAGCACAGATAAATTAGCTACGATAACTCGTAAGTGTTCACTGTTTTCAGCATGTCAACTCGTACCTATATGTACATCATTATTGTGAAATATGGTCTTTTATATACAGTAGAACATCGGTTTACGAATTTAATTCGTTCCTAATGCGAACTCGTAAACAGAAAAATTCATATCGCGAAACGAATTTCCCCATAAGAATGTTATAAAATCGAAATAATTAGTTCAACCCATCTACAAAAACCAATTTTCACAAATTTTTCCTTACACATACAGTACTCTACTGTACTCTACATAAAATTATTAAAATATTGCAGTCATTTAATGATGAAAATATGGATATGCATGCACAGTAAACCTGAACTTTACCTTAGAGGAGTGTCGCTGCTGGCTTGATGGAGACGAGAGTAGGGGAAGGAGGAGGAGGGGGTTACTGCTTGGAGGGAGAATCTCCCTCCATGAGAACTTCAGGAACGTTGACTGGAGTTCTCTCGCGAGAATGGCGTTCACTATCACTGGTTTTGCGGTTGCGAGACTCATGGTCGTCGTCTTTCACAGTTCTTTTCTCCCCCTTCACAAGATATTTTTCAATAGACACCTGCTTTTGTCTGTTCTTTAAAATTTTATAGAAGTGACCCACCCCATTATCGACTAATAAATTTATTGCACGGTCTGTTTCAGCCTTATTCGGGACATTTTCCTCAGAAAACTTTTCACGTCTTCCCACTTCTTTAAAAATTCTTTTATCTCGCTCGAAGACAGTGATTTTGCAGTGCCTCCCTCCTCCTCAGATGAGATTTCCTCTATTACCTCTCTTTGCTGCTGCTCGTGCAGGTCCTTCAGCTCCTCGGTGGTCAGCTGCTCCTTATGCTCCTGCAGGAGGTCGTCGATGTCATCCGTGTCCACCTCCAGCCCCATTGCCTTGCCCAAGGACACAATATCCTCGTCAACTGCTTCCTCCTGGTTGGGTTCGAACCCCTCGAAATCCCATTCTGCAACGGCGTCGGGCCACAGTTTCTTCCAGGCGGAATTGAGGGTTCTCCTGGTGACTCCTTGCCAGGCTTTATCAATTAAAGTCAGGCAGTTGTAGATGGAGTAGTGATCCTTCCAAAACTCTCTGAGGGTAAGGTTGGTGCCCTCTGTTACTTCAAAGCAGCGCTGGAACATAGCTTTGATATAAAGTTTTTTAAAATTTGAGATCACTTGCTGATCCACGGGCTGGAGTATTGGAGTGGTGTTGGGGGGTAGGAACTTCACCTTAATGAACTTGTATTCCTCCGCTATGTCCTCTTCAATGGCTGGAGGATGGGCAGGAACATTGTCCATTAACAAGGCTTTGAGTGGGAGGTCCTTCTCCAGGAGGTATCTCTTGACTTCGGGACCAAAAACCTCGTTCATCCACTCAACGAAGAAGATCCTTGTCACCCAAGCCTTCGTATTAGAACGCCACATGGCGTGCAACTTTTTCTTCTGCACATTGTTCTTCTTGAAGGCTCGTGGATTCTCTTGAGTGATACACCAGGAGAGGGTTAATTTTGCAATCCCCACTAGCGTTGGAACAGAACAGCAGGGTTAGACGGTCTTTCATGGGCTTATGGCCAGGAAGGGCCTTTTCTTCTGCCGTGATATAGGTCCTCCTGGGCATTTTCTTCCAAAAGAGGCCTGTCTCATCGCAATTAAACACCTGTTGAGAAACGTAGTCCTCGGAGTCCACGAGCCTTTTGAACTCTTTCACAAAAGACTCTGCTGCCTTCGTATCGGCGCTGGCCCCCTCGCCATGCCGAACAACACTATGGATACCCGTTCTCTTCTTGAATTTTTCAAACCAACCACGGCTTGCCTTAAAACTTTGTTTTTCTGCTGATGTGCCTGGCTCACTTCTTACCAAGTCCTCGTAAATGGTTCTTGCCTTCTCGCAAATCATGTTCTCATTTACTGAATCTCCTGCGAGCTGCTTTTCATTTAACCACACCATTAATAAATTTTCTACGTCATCAAGAATAGGTGGCCGTTGTTTTGACAACGATGATACACCTTTAGCTACTTTAGCGGCCTTTATTTCTTCTTTTTTCTTTAATATTGTGCATATCGTCGACTGCGAGCGATTGAAAAAACTAGCAATGTCTTTCACACGCATGCCTTGGTCATGCTTCTCGATTATCTCCTTCATCTCGATCGTTATCATCAGCTTCTTCTTACTGCTTTCCTTCTTCGACATCTTAGGAGCCATTGTCTATCACAATAATACACAGTACAGTACTGTAATCACAAATGAGTGAAAATAAAACAAATCACAAACCACGTGTAAAAATCACAAAGAAATCGTCCACGAATTCACTAAGTATGTATGCTATCGAGACGGCGGATACTGAGATAATGAACGAGTGAAGGGGGTAATAAAGGGGTTTAGGGGGTGGTAGGTATGCGTGGGAGGAGTCACGTGACTCCATTGTGAGATGCTGTCGTTAAGTTATTTCCATGAAAAATGCGATCAGGAAGCGCGGCGTTAACACTTTTCCACAAAAAACGGCGCGTGGTAGGGAAATTTAAATTCGTTAACCGATACAATATTCATTAACCGAGACGAATTTTTCAGAGAAAGTCACTTCGTAAACCGAAAAATTTGTAAGCGGAGTCGTTCGTAAACCGAGGTTCTACTGTACAATACTCTACGGTAGTTAATATAACAATAACACTAGAGTGTTACAATATGAGTACACGAGTACCATAAAAATTAAAAGAAAAAGTACTGGTACAACACTACTAACAATTTAATTATGAAGTTCTATTCAGTAAGTCTGAAACATGATGCAACTCTGAGCCATTGACTGTTTGGCGCGGGGAGCAGTGTATTGTATACTGTATATCACATTTTATAGTTAAAATCGCTATAAGGATACTGGATATGTACAGTTTTTTTTACATCAAAATGTGATTCTGCACACAATGGACCAAAGCAGGAGATGCACACACAGAGATGATGCAAGACTGAGGCCTAGTGAGTGAGAGATAGGGTGTTGTGCTGTGCATAAGCCCATGGTTGGTTTGAAATCGTCAAGCCTGAGAGTTCTTTTTGCGAACCCGAGAATATGTGACTTTTATTTAATTGTTTTTATGGTTCTCTGCATCGCAAACTAGCGAAATCGCAAAGAATGAACCGGCAAAAAGTGAGGGCTGACTACAGTATATACAATTTTATTATTTAATTTAATATTATACAGTATACAGTATAACTTACATATGTTTATTATTTACTTTGATATGATTTCCGTTTACCCTCTCATTACATTATGGTTTAATTTATTATCCCTTTCAATTTAATTTAATATCTTTCATAGTTATTATATCATTTTTATATCCATTTCAATATGTCAGCAGAATATAGAAAGTTCTTAATTATCTTTTGCCTATATTTTTTACTATAATACTCTTAAGGATTTAGTACAAATCTTACCTATTTTTCAATGCAGTTTTATTTTTTTATGGACCTACCACTATTCCTTTCAGTTTTTATTCCTGTAATTACTACAAGAAAAGATGGAGATGGTTGCACTTAGTGTTTGTATCTATGTTCTACATAGTTGGTACCATCCATACCATCTATTAAAAGATATTTTATCACAATTCTTAAATATTTGGGACAGTCCTCCTGACAACACCATTGGTAATGATCTTTACATGTTTCAGAGATGCTTTAATTATACTTTTGAATTGTCATTTTCTTGTCTTAGTTTGTTTTGAATGAATTAGTTTGTTTCTCTGACAATTTTATTTTCATGCCATTTGTTTATTTTTATTTGGTCTTTTTGTTTTCTATCCTATTTTACTCTTCCTCATCAATTGTTCTTGTTCAGCTGATGAAGATTTTATTAAGTGGACTACTTACCGCTTGCAGGTCTATTCATCTTACAGTGTAGCGTGTGCTGACCATTGTAGGCTGTACTTTATTTTCTGTAGAGCACTCTGTTGTCCCAACTGTATTTAGTTTTAATTTTTTTATCTAAATGCATTTGTCCCCTTTGGGGTCTTTCTATACAACATTCCAAACTTTTATCTCTGTCTTGTGTCAGTGGTTTCATAAAACTAGTTTGCTTTTAGTTATTTTCCCTGTGAATATTTGCATAATAAAAGAAATGATCTTAAATTCAATGTTTGTATAAATATCGTACCTTTGAACTCACTGACATGATTTTGTGAATATAGGGTGTCTATGTTTGATGGAAAATTGTCAAACACAATAATTACTTTTATTTGGCTCTATTAATGACTTGAAAACTTCATGTAATCACAAAACAGCAAATCGAGGGCTAACAGTGTATGAAAGACATACGGATTCAAGTATTTTTTCTTTAAAATTTTAAAAATGTTTTAGTTGATGAATTAATTGAATTGTAGTATGCTTTCAAATATAGCAAGCCTGGACTAGGTTTGATAATGAAATTTGATAGATTTAGAATGATTAAATATTCAAGACTTATTTAATCATCATGAATGATTAGTGTATGTTATTTTTTGGAATTTGTTGAATAATTTCTTAAATTGTAATTGATTTTGCAGAGTTTGTCACATTGTGAGCTGATTACAGATGAAGGTATTCGTCATTTAGGAGTATCACCATGCTCAACAGAACATTTGGCTGTGCTTGAATTAGACAATTGTCCACTTATTACTGATGCATCTCTAGATCATCTTCTCTCGTGTCATAATCTTCAGCGTATTGAGCTTTACGATTGTCAACTAATAACACGGGCAGGCATCAAAAGACTTAAGGTATGGTCCTTTCCCTTTAAAGTATTAAAGTTTTTCTTTTTCAATGTCTAATATTTTTTTTGTCTTTTCATGTATCATATTTCGTAACATATCAAAACAAACTTGTTATATTCATACCATAGCTTCTGTCTCTTTATAGCGCATTCATTGTTAAAGATCTAAATTTGTGATTAGTGACTCATTTTGATGAATCTTATTTCTAGAGCACAGAGCTTGTATCCACAAAGTGCAAACTTGACTTTTGAACAAAAAAAATTCTTTTCATACCTTCTTCCCCAGGGATTGCCAGTGTAGGAACTCAAAACCCAACTTTTGGTCCTCACAATCTTTATGACGCTAGAGAAACTCCAATTTTTTTTAAAAGTGTACCTTATGGCTTTTTTTTTTTTTTTTTGAGGGGATTATTCAGGTGTGTTTTGTACCCTTACCTAATAGTATTTATTATTCAACATAATAGTTGATAGCCACTAGTCACCTTGTCACTGCTGTTCACTGGCTACCTAGAATGTGAATAATAAAATTTTACGTGGGAGTTTTTCTTTTTATGTTTGATATTTAGATAGTTTTAATTTAGTAATTTTATTTTCTACTTAAGGTTAGTTGAGCAGCTGCATTTGTTTATTTAAAGATCAGTTAAGTCATTTTATTGTTACAGCAGTCTGAAATTACCAGAAAGGGGGAAGGGTTTTCTCTTCCAGTCCCGTTAGTTGTGGGAAGAAACTAATCTCCTGGTGGGTACTCGACATTCATTCCTGTCTGTCACTGAGAGGTTACGCTTTTTTATTGAGTGTGGTTTTCCTATGATAAGCTAAATTGTCAATATTAGATATTTACCTATATATCGTCATCTTTTTAATGGCTCGTTTTAGTAAGTTGGCCATTTTGAGGTAGGGAACCTGTATGTTTGGGAATAGTTTGCCTACTCCTGACATGACTCAGTTTCTATGGGTTACGGACAAAAAGGCTGTGATCCCCAATAAAGTTCTAAATGCTATGCCCACTTTTTATATTGTATGATAGATTTGAATGGCCATATAGTAAATGGTGTAATCATATGGTGTATATTCTTTGATGGTAATTTTAGTAACGGTTGTTCCTCGAGATTGGCTTTGAAAATATGGGAATGAATGAAACAATTGATTTTAAGCCTTATATTCAATATGCAGTACTATACATCTGTTTACTGTATATTGTTTCTCACGTTATATAGTCAGCTCTTGTTAGCAAATTTCTTACGTAAAAATGTTAAATTTGACATCAAATTTCTTGACTGAAAAATTTCCAACCAACGCAAGTCAAAATGAGAATTGTTCCAACACTAAATTCAAACCCTTCTGCTATTTAGAGGGATTATACTTTTGGCAAAGCTGTAAGACTAGCCATAAGAACTTTTAAGCAAGGAATAACTAAGGGCCCGCTATTCCTCTCACTCACACACCAGTGTTGCCTTCTCACTTTTGTTTTTTGCTCGTTGGAGTGCAGACGTAGTCGCTAGTCACTCTCTGCCTCCCCAATAGACTTTGTCATTTGAAATGGTTTTCTTCTTTTCTTTTTCTTTTCAGGTGTGCTTGTCTTCTTCATGCTGTCCATCATGCATACCTGTCCTGGACCTGAAGAACGGTTCTACTGGACCTTCATCTCCTCTGTCGAGACCCAAATCTGTTGTGTCCTGCCTGCTGAGGACGGCGTTATAATCAAGATAACACCTGCGATGAATGCTGGGAGTAGTCTTCCTCCCAGTGGGAAAGATTTGGGTGCCAGCACAAGAAGTCCAAGAGAGATCCTTTGCCTTCGGCAGTCTTCCTTGAAGTCAAAGAAACCTCGTACTTCTTCCATGACACCCCCCCCCCCTCGATCTCTTCCCAAAGCTCCTGCTCAATCAGTTTCTTCCAAGGATTGGTCAAGTAGGAGTGTTGACCAACTAACTCGAGGTATCTCCGGGGTTTTAGGGACGGTGTTGCTTTCTTTAGAGAAGCAACTCCGCCCCTACCCTCAGGGGAAGCCTTTTCATACTCTGACTTTTTACAGGTTTGGCCGTCGCTTCTGGTTTCAGGCCCATCTTTGAAGGACGTGTTGATGGAGCTTCAACAGCTGGGTGCGAGAGGAAACAAACTCAGGTCTCCTCAGAGGTAGAGGTTCCTATGCTGGGGAGTACTATTGTTGACACTCTTGCTGTATATGGAGTTCTGCTTTCGCCCTCTCCTGGTCCTGCTGCTGACACCAAAGTCTACTTTCTTTCCTCTTCCAATGAGTTGGTTGAACAAAGGCCTAGGCATGTTCCTGCTAGACATCGCCTTTGTCATGCCCACTGCACCCACTTACCACCCGAGCACCAACCTGCTACTGACGATCGGAGCCCTCACCACCACGGGGTGTCCACCTCGTCAAGGGATCGTAGTCCTCTTCGATATTCCAGGCGTTTTCCCCCTGCCCTCCTCCGTCATAAAACGATGCTACGACTCCTGGGAACGATAATCGTTCCTCCTCCTCTCCTGCTCGTGATCGTAGCTCGCCAGTTTGCCAACTCAACCTTGTGATCGTCACTTGCTGTCTCGTGATCGTTACTCACTAGCACGTGATTGTCTCTCCCCCTGATTGCCGTTTGCCAGATCATGATCGTCACTCGCCTGCTCGCTGTTCGCCAGCTCTTGATCGTCACCCTTCAGCCGCTGTTCGCCAGCTTGTGATCTTCACTTCCCAGTGTGCCGTTTGCCAGCTCGCCATACGCTAGCTCGCCGCATGCTAGCTTGTGATCGTCACTTGCCACATCGTTGCTCACCTACTCGTGATCGTTTCTCACAATTGCCAGCACGCTATCGTCACGCGCCGGTGTGTGATCTCTTCCCAGCATGCAATTGTCATGCGTCGGTGCGGGATCTTCTCTCTTTAGCGAGTCATCACCAAGCAGTGAGCGATCTTTGGCCTATGCGCAATTGCTCGCCATGCCCCCTGAATGAGCTTCACAGACCATCGGCAGCCCTCCCAGCTCCTGCGCGCACGCTCACCTAGACCCAGTCCTGCACTCCCTGAGCCCCACAGGTCACTCTGACTCACCAGTGCGAATCGGGTGTCCGGTTCCCTTCCCTATTGGCCTCAAGGAACCTCCAAGGAAGTATGGCTCTACTGCTTCTGTTTCTCCGCCTCGCTCTTTCAAGTGAGAGTGAAAGGCCATGTCTGTGCCAATCCACCAAGAAAAGAGACCTGCCTCTCCCCACCTTCAGGTACGTATCTCACGATAACCTAGGAGTCTATCACCATCTGTTAGTCTCCCCAAGGAGACTATGGACCTTTCTGTGGTGGTAAAGCCTTCATTGTGGTTTGACACCTTGGTGAAGGCAATGAAGTAGGCTGTCGCAAGAACAGGACCTCTGGCGAAACTGGCAACATTAACATCAATTGCCACGATCCCATTAGAGAAGTCGGTCTCCTCCTCCTCTTCCTCTCCCCCATCTGACCTTAGGCAGAGGCTGGCCTCTTCGAGAGCCCTGAACCCTCAGATGTTCGTCTTGCCCATCGAGAGGTTGCGGGGAGCTGCAGGTATTGCTGCTCATATCCAGCAGGATGGTCTTTATGACCAAGAAGAGACTGAGGAATCCGACTCCCCCATCAGGAAATCTTCTCCACCCCTGTACAAGCCAGGAGATCTTCACCTCCGTACAAGCCAGGGCTCACAATCTCCGCAGGAGATATCTGTACTGTAGTTCCCAGGTTTTGACCATCTTCATTTGAGGTGGTCCCTTCAGAGCTTTGTCACATCTCGAGACCACCAGAAAACCTACAGCAGCACCTTTTGCAAGATCTGACCTCTTTGGTATGGCAGGAACTCTCTAGACCATTGCTTCTGGAGAAATTATTTCCGCCTCGGAGAGTCTATGGACGCCAAGACGGTGCCGAAGAATGCCAAGGCTAGTGCGGCTCTTCAGCAGAGTATGTGGAACCTCCCCAGAAGCAGCAGGGATGTCAGCTGCCTTAAACATTGACAACTTCGACCCAGCTTCTATGGATGAGAGCATGGAGGTGGAAGATAACCAGGACTGAGGATAACTGATAACTATCTTCCCAGAGCGGCCAGTCCGAAATATTCAAAAACGGAGTAGAATGAGTTAGAATACGCCTTCTGGCATGTTCTAGCCTGAATGAGGGCCATCAATGGGTTACCTGATGCTACAACAGGCCCTCAGGAGGGCAAGGACACCATCCTTAACCATGTCTATGAGACCCAGTTACCTCCCAAGGCCAGGGCAGATTTGCCCTGGTTGAAGGGGTTGATGGCTGCCAGGAAGAAGGCGTTTTCCCAGATAGCCAGCTCTTCCAGTCCTCTCTGCGTGGACTCGTCCTCTAAACTCCTTCCACCACCGTTCGTGCAACAGAGGTGATACTACGAGGTCTCGGATAATCCTCCTCCGGCTTTGCTTCTAGACTCTTCCGTAGAGACACTTTCGAGAGGCATCTCTTTCGAGAGAGACTCTGGGTTCTCAGCTTTCTTTTCAACACCTTAGATCCTTAACATGGAGAAGATCATGAAGTACATCATCCAAGCTACAGTAGGGTCCCGAATTATGCGAGAATTTGGTCGATTAATGACCTCGTGTAAATGGAAAATCGCGAATTTCGAAACACACAACTAAGAGAAATAATTCCATTGCGGCCATGGCAACCAGCAATTTGCCTATTCAAATGTGTTTACTACCCATTTCCAATACTTTCTTTGTACTATACTGTATTTCTTTATAATATCAAATTGTTCTTGTAAATAAATAAAACATTTAGTATACTTTAAAGTTCTAATAACTTGAAAAATGGTTAAAATTACAACCAGGATAGGTGTAAACACCATATATTTCCCGTTATAACACAACCCAAAATACAGACAAATTTTAATGTTTGTCATATCTATTGTATAATACAACTGGTGAATAGCAAAACCATCACTCTATAGACTAGCTTGTTGTATGATTGAAAATCCAGAATTATTAAAATAAAGGCGATTTTATATCATGCGTTTCCTAAACACGCTAAAAAGCACAATAGAAAACGACAACCAATGTTTTGTTACGTTTATCTCTGATCACAACGAAGAAACAGACGCATTTATACATCTGTGTTTTTTAATTGACAGCAATTTTACCAAGTATAGATTATATGTTGAATTTGTTATTACCAATGTTCTAATTATTTTTTATTAGAACTTTCAAATAAATGAAATGAATGCCATTTATGAAATGTTTTTCTTTATGATGCCGCCTGAAACGGAAACCTTCCATTTGTTTACGCTCCATCTTCGATCATAATAAACAAACGAATGCATTAAACACACATGATCTAAGTCATAACTAATGATATTACAAACATTTAGTAAACATTATGTTATTACAAATATTTTACTTACCGTATCCATATAAATTCCTAAATTCGTAGCAAAGCTGGAAATTTTTTTTTCCTTATGCGTTTAATCCACAATAGCAAACTGCCTCTAATGACAGAGTGATAACTTACGATGATTCTAAACTGTTACGAAAGATAATTGTCCTTTCCATATCCAAAATACTTTTCCTAACTTCAGTTATAAGTCAACTTGTACCCACCTCAATTATGGATCCATATGCAAAAGAGGTAAAAGAAGAAAGTACTAGGCCTATTCTTAAAGTCACCGAACAATTAGGTTACCGCTATAACGTTCGATGTGAGAGAGAGAGAGAGAGAGAGAGAGAGAGAGAGAGAGAGAGAGAGGGATGGTTTTAAAGTACTAAACAATAAATATGATAGGTTATAACACATTGGTGTTTATGTAATATTAACTGTATAGATGGTTTGAATAAGTTAAGAAATGGTGTAAACAATTCTTTGTTATTGTATTCGCGCGGAAGCTAGACATCAGCTGATGTGATCACAGCCAAAAGTAAAACAAAAATAAGTTGGCAATACTCGATTTTTAAAACACACCCGAAATTTAACAACATAAGTACATGTTTTGTTATAGCGCAATTGACATTTAAAGAGTAAACATTTTCTGGAATAGAATGGTGTTTCCTAAAAAATAGTGGTTTGCGGACGAAATCGGTTACCGTATTTTAAGCTATGATTGAAATGGATGTATACACGGTATAATTTTTTCGTTTTGTATTTAATTGACACTTCAAGAAAAACGATTTTGGTTTCTTCATCTATTTGTAAGTATTGTATAACGAGAGAGAGAGAGAGAGAGAGAGAGAGAGAGAGAGAGAGAGAGAGAGATATTATGACGCAGAAGGTTACAGACCTAGAACAGGGGAGGATGAAGGTGGGGGGAGTGATGAGATAGGCTGGGTGGACTTGCAGGGGAGACGGTGGAAGGGGGGATTTGGTTGCCAGTGGCTAAAAATAGATTCTGAAAGACGGTAAAGGGAAAAACGAATCCCATCGAATAAACAGAATAAGGAAAGGGAATAAGATCCAGAGGAATAATAGATATAATGGAATGAAAATGACTAGATGGTGTTAGTTGTGATAAGAATAATTTAGATATTTGAAATAAGAGTGTCTGAGGAGGTATAGAAGGAATTCGTGATAAATATAGAGGAATATCAAAGGATACAGTTAGTTTGCATTAAAGGGTTTGTTATCGTTTATCGGCAGTGAATAGCCTAAACTTCGGTAACGAGTCGTCAATATTTTGTCATATTTTAAACAGTATACATTTGATTTGCAAACATTGGTTTTGTAGAGTAGACGGTAAAATAAAATAGAGAGAGAGAGAGAGAGAGAGAGAGAGAGAGAGAGAGAGAGAACCTCTCTCTCTCTCTCTCTCTCTCTCTCTCTCTCTCTCTCTCTCTCTCTCTTTCTCTCTCTCTCTCTCTCTCAATTTTATTTTACCGTCTACTCTACAAAACCAATGTTTGCAAATCAAATGTATACTGTTTAAAATATGACAAAATATTGACGACTCGTTACCGAAGTTTAGGCTATTCACTGCCGATAAACGAACCCAGTCTACTCGTGAAAACCTTGAACGCCCAGAGGGAAAAATAAGGCTTTTAAATATACTGTACTAAACAAAAATAATGCTTTAATATACCATCATTAACACTACCATTACAATTATCGTAAGGTTGGAGAAAGATAAAGATTGCCGAGAACGTAACCACATTTCTGTTTACATTTTGTCAGCTGGACTCGCACAGTTAACAGTTGATTTCATTGCTGATGTGGAATTTTATCCTTAAATAGGCTATTCATTATGAAATTATGTTAATGAAATGTAATGTTGATATTGTTTTGTAACATTTATTATAAATCACCGTATTTAGGGCTACCAATATACTTAGAAAGACAATAGATTTGATACATTTTGTAGTGCTTGACTCGCGAACTTTGAACAGCCTCGCAGATATAGAAAATTTATTTTTGAAAAATAGCGATCGCGGAAAAGGGGAATCGTGTAATTCGAACACGCTTAATTCGGGACCCTACTGTACTTTGTGGCTTGACCTATGACTAGGATCCATGGGACACCTTGTTAGAATCGAACATTAGTCTAAGGATTCTTCGAGGAAGTGAATGGAAACTTTTCTTTTGTCGAGTATCTTGTACTGCATGGAGGTATGGTTTACTTAATACCATGAATTAGGGGTTAAGATGAGAGCTACAATTGTTCATTCCGTTATTTGTTTTACATAGATTTTTTTTTTCAAGTGAGAATTGGAGAAACTGTATCAGAGGAAATCTCAGAAAGGAGTTCCCCAGGGTAGTGTGCTAAGTGTAGCCCTATTTTCACTGGCCATTAATGGGATATCCTCTGCATTCCCCAAGATATTCAATGGTTGAGAGAAGATCATAACTCTCAATTGACAAAATTATTCATTGGGCTGGTATGAATGTATTTTAAGTTTTCGACAAGCAAAATTATTATTGTCCATTTTTGTTGTATTCGTGAAGTACATCCAGACTCCGACATATACATCAAAGGTCAACGAATCCCATGTGTAAGTGAAGTTAGATTTTTTGGATTGATATTTGATTGTAGGCTTACATGGGATCCTCACTCAAAGGCATAGTTAAATGTCTTGAGGCTCAGAATCTTTTAAAAGTACAGGTAGTGCTCGACTTACGACCTATGCGACTTGTGACGATTCGACTTTACGACGATTTTTTCTGGGTGATGACGTCACAAGTCTAGTGGAAATAGTACGCTAATTGGACAAATATTTCTTTGGAGGTAATCTATTTTCTTGTATAAAAATAAACTGAATTATCTTAGTAAATTATCATTTTCTTTTATTGATAATATACAGTACAGTAATACCTTGAGGTACGAGTTTAATTCGTTCCGGGTCCGAGCTCGTATTTCAATTTGCTCGTATCTCAGATGAATTTTTCCCATATAAAACAACTAAAAAAAAAAATCAATCTGTTCCTACTCTCTGAAAAAAAACCCTCAAAACAGTATATTAGTGAGGAAAAACATGTTTTTAATGATTGTAATCAATATCCTACGCTAACAAAATAACAAATAGCTATGAACTTATGAAATCTAACATTATTATGGAGTTCTTACCTTCGAGACAGACAGTAGTGGCTAACGGCGGTGTGTGCGGTGGAGGAGGAGGGAGAGAGACTTGACGGCAACATGTTCGGTAAGCAGTACTTTTATAACTACGTAACATAACCTTAAATTAAAATTAAATTCAACTTTAAATTTAACTTGAATGAAATGAGCTTACTGTACACAAACTTAGAAATAAAATGTTAATCTTACATTACACTAAACTTAATTCTACAATTTGTTTTCATTTTCATTTTTTACTTTTCTTCTTTGTCCGGCTTGGCTCTTTTTGCCTTGCTTTCACCTGCGCTTTTTGACTGCCTTTTTAAAAGGAACCTATCTAGGGATGTTTGCTTTCGTCTCCCCTTCAAAATGTTGCGAAAATGACGCACGCAAGTGTCGTCACACAAGGCTAACGCACGACCACTCGCCAACTTATCCCGGTGCCTCTTTTCCATAGAATTAGAAAACTCCTACCACTTCGCTAACATGTCTTTGATTTCTGCCGTAGAAAGGCGGCCCTCGTCTTCCACCTCTTCCTCGCCACTGAGCTCCTGCAACACCTCCGAATGTTGCATCTGGAGCTCGATCAATTCCTGTGTCGTGAGCTCATCCTGATGCTCCTTGACAAGGTCGTTCATATCTTCATCGTCTACCTCTAGCCTCATGGACTTTCCAAGAGACACGATTTCATCCATCACAACAGGTTAGTGGTCATCAGGGTCTGTCGTATCGAACCCTTCAAATTCCTGTCAGCGACGGAAGCTGGCCACAATTTCTTCCACGCTGAATTAAGAGTTCGTCTTGTGACACCCTGCCATGCATCATCAATAATTTTCAAACAATGTACGATATTGAAATGTTCGTTCCAAAATTCCCGAAGGGTGGGATTGGTGTTGTCTGTGATATCGAAGCATTTCTTGAATAAATGCTTCGTGTACAGTTTCTTGAAGTTAGAAATAACTTTTTTGTCCATGGGCTGGATGAGTGGCGTGTGTTGGGCGGGAGATAAAAGACCTTGATGAACCTAAATTCATCAAGAATGTCCTCTTCGAGAGCAGGAGGGTGACTAGGAGCATTGTCTAGGACCAAGGGACATTTCAATGGCAGGTTTTTCTCCGCCAAATTTTTTATGACTGCTGGACCAAAGCACAGATTAACCCATTCTGGGAAGAAATGCCGGGTAACCCAAGCCTTAGCATTAGCGCGCCACATCACTTGCAGTTTTTCTTTCAAGATCCTTTGGCTTTTGAAAGCACGTTGGTATTTGCACACAAGGCTAGAGTTAACCGGTCCTTCATGAGTTTACAGCCCGGTAGTCTCATCTCCTCTACTGTGATGAAAGTCCTCCTCCTCCTGGGCGTTTTCTCCCAAAAAAGGCCAGTTTCAACGCAGTTGAAGACTTGTTGAGGGGATGTAGCCATGTTGGGTGATAACCGAGGCAAAGGTTGTGACGAAATCCGCCGCGGCTTTCGCGTCCGAACTTGCTGCTTCCCCATGCCTCACAACCAAGTGTATCCTAGTCTGTTTCTTGAAATTATCCAATCAGCCACGACTGGCTTTGAAGGTTTTCGCTGGCGTCGAAGTCTCCCCTTTCTCAGCTGCTTGCTTCTTTTTCAAGTCATCATAGATTCCACTGGCCTTCTGACATGTGATCGTCTCGGTCACGCTATCTCCGCCAACTGTTTCTCCTTTATCCAGATCAAAAGAAGCCTCTCCATCTCGACGTGAATATCACTACGCAGCCTGGAAAGGATGGTTACTCCTTTGGAAGGCTTGGTGCTCTTTATAGCATCCTTCTGCTTGAGGATGGTACATATAGTCAATGCACTCCTCTCATATTGGCGCGCCAGCTCAGTCACTCTTACGCCACTCATATTTTGCGATTATTTCATGCTTCATCTCCATTGTCATCATATGCTTTTTCTTTTCATTACCCTTGTTTGCACTCGCTTGCTTTGGACCCATTGTTTATTTGATTAATTATGCAAAACAAAACAATACGGCCGATGCTCGGAGATAACTTCACGCAATGAAGATCAGACAGGAAAGACTGAGCTATGCTGTCCTCGTGAGCAGCCTCTCGCACATGCGGCCACCTGGCAGCCGCATAAGGAACTACTGTCCCTCGTATCTCAAATGTTTCCTCGTATCTCAGGATAGAAATTTGCTTGGAACTCTCCTCGTATCTCAATTTTCTCATGTGATGGGGCGCTCGCTTAAGGTATTACTGTATCCATTTTCAGTAAAAAGTATATTAAGAACAGTTTTAATATCTTCCGATTTCATATCATTTATCTGGTGACATCATATTACTGGCGTAAAGCGACCAGACAATACAGTGATTTCCTTCCAATAGGCTAATGATTGATATTAGTATTCCCATTATCGAAATATCCAGTAACGATACAAACTATTTTATGGATTTGTATCGGTTGTCATGAGTACTACGTGACATAAATTTGATTCTACGCTATTTAATACCTGGTAATAGATCGATATTTATCTAAATAAAGTAAACTAATAGGAAAAATATTTTCTTAGAAATATATTTCCTTTTACATTATGAGAATGAAATACTTTTGCTTGGTAAGTTAGTATTTTCTTTCACTTCTTGCAAGAAAAAGAAAAGGGATTTAGGCCTACATATTTTGCAAGTCATTCTTTGTCAAGTTTACGTCACGTGTCTTGTGACGTCATATTTCTGGCGGAAGGCGGGCTGGCAAACCGAAGGATTTCCTTTCATCGTGTTACAGAGTAATCTTATTACAGTATTCCCATCATCGAAACACCGAGTACCGATTAGTGGTCTGTATTAGTAGTTATGAGAATAGTACTACTTACCATAAATTTAAGAAAAATAGTCTGATGACGTCATATATCTTGCGGAGGGCGAATGGCAAATGAAGTGATTTCCTTTTGATGTATTACTGATATTCCCCTAATCGAAACATCGAGTAATGATACAAAGAATTTCTAATAATGTTTAAAGAAATGTGAACATTTAACAGGGAATTAAAAATCAAAATATGAGAGAGAGAGAGAGAGAGAGAGAGAGAGAGAGAGAGAGAGAGAGAGCACTACTGCTTATGTAATATTAATTATGAAGATATTTTGAATAAGAAAATTACATAAACAATGCTTTGTGCACAAAATCGCAGTACGGTAGTGTGACCTGGAGATGAGCTTATGGCTACCGAATGTAAAACCAAAGTAATTGTTAAATATTAAAATGCTCCCGATATTGAAAAATAGCACATAAACATGCCTTAATAAACCACTATATACACAATACTTTCAAGTGAAATATGAAGGTTTAATAATAAACTAAAATTTAAATACTGCATAAAAGCTTTAGAAATTAACTAGCCGAACGAACGCACGTACACACATAGAATAAGAGAGAGAACATATTTGTATGGTTAATAATAATGGCTATAAACGAAGTACAGTATAGTAATGCCTCATAAACGAAATTAATTCATTAAATAGTTATTACACCATAATGTAATAATAAATGGAAAATAATACAATACTGTACTATTATAGTTATCCCTATTATAGACTACAGCTACATTTTCTATTTTCTGTTGTCTGAACCCATTTTCTTCAACTCTGTGATGGGTTACTATTTTATTCTCAGCCTGGCTGGCACAAATCTTTTCTTAACCTGTTAAGCGTCCCCCCTGGACCAGGTTGCCGCTAACGTACCGTCACGCTTTTTTTTGCCCTGAGCGGTCATTTCACTAATGGTAATTTTTCAAAGTTAATATCATTTCTTTATGCTTATAATTCGTATTTATAGTTAAAAGTAGGGATATTAATTAAATGGTAGAGTAAAAAAACAATTAATACTACTATTATTTCATTTCAAATGGCTACATAATACTGAATATTTTAATGGGTTCTTTTTATCTCCAATCGTAAATTTTATGCCTGGATAAGCAACAAAAGCAAAGGGATAAGTCTCCCCCGCCTCTCTCTCTCTCTCTCTCTCTCTCTCTCTCTCTCTCTCTCTCTCTCTCTCTTCTCTCTCTCTCTCTCTCTCTCTCTCCATATCGTTTCCTGTATAGTTTTCAAATATGTTCGTCATACATTTGTACATTATTTATCCATTTTATTCTCTCTCTCTGTGGGCGTTTCCTTTCCTATATAGTTTTGTGAAATGTCGTTGTCCAGTCGTTCGGTAATGAGAAGTCATTTTCGCTTTCGGCATCGAAAGAAAACTTAGTTTCTTCAATATACTCATCACTGGAGGGTTCAGAACTAGTGCTCTCATTATCAAACAGGTTATCATTATCAAATTCCTCAACAAGAATATAATTTATTTCATCTAAAGAAATAACCTCCTCTTTAGACCGTTCATTACAAAAGGAACAACAAACAACCACTTTCGCATGAACGCCCGAAGCGCACTGATGGGAAACCAGTTTTCTAACATCAAGCTACCTTCAGAAATCAGAAATATAGTTGCCAGACATCATATAAGTTTCTATTTACAGCCCCCATATGCTGAGAGTGTTGCCAAGTGGTGATCCTATACTTACTCTACGAGTAAACGTAATATCACGAGACTGACGGCTTGAAAAAGGTAATTAAAATCATGAACGGAATATGCAGTTGAAGGCGGTACCGAGAAGATCGTGGTGAACGGTTTATCACGTGGGTGACGCTTAACAGGTTAAAGTGAAACATTTTTTATAAAAGGAGTCATAAAAGTATTCACATCTCGTTTCGTAGCTTGAAAATTTCCTAAGCAGAATCTTTCGTGAAGAGAGGTATGACTGTATATGAAAACTATGATATCATGTAACATACTGGTGATGTATATAATATTCATCTTGAATATATTTCAAATAAATTAAGTAATTATATAAACAATAAGCCATTTGTATGTGCAATGCGGGACCGTTAGATCAACAGCACAGCTGATCACAACCAAAGGAAAACAAAAAAAATTGGTAATTGTTGACTGCAAAAATGTTTCCAAAATTGAAAAATAGAATACCTTAAGGATTTATTAGAGCATAAGATATACCCGTACTATGGAACAAGAAATTTGAATAATATACAGTAAGGAAATATTGATAAAATATAACTTTTATGACTTGGATGATTGCCGAATCATAACACAGCTTAATAAATCTACGGAAACTTCAATTTATTTAGTTCGACATACGTCGAAATCAACTTTCTACGAGCCTCTCGGTCCCTATCTCCGTCGTAAGTCGGCGACTATCTGTATTGTCCCATTCACTCAGGGGGACAGACTGCAAAACTATTTTAAAATTATACAAGGCCTTAATTATTTAAAAAATTAGTTATGGGTGTGAAATATACCCCTCAGCCACCCCAAGCCTATTTAAAGGTATTAGACTTTACACCATGCTGGTATTAGATTGTCCACGGGAGTGTTTAAAACTTTGTCTATCCCAAGTCTCCTTTTTGATGCTGGAGAATTAGCCTTAGATCTTTCCCAAAAGCCTTCTACTATAAGGTATTGGTTTAGGTAGCAAAGACTTCCTAATTCTTTACTCTGTCAGACTGCAAACTTTGTAATGCACTCAACATACTTTGAGTTACACCAAAAATTTCCTCAACCTTATGGTTTTTTGGGTAAAACAATTAATAAACAGTCTTGATATAGCAAGAAATAGAGTTCTTCCATTTAGGATATCACCAACCTCTCCATGGAAATTACTAGAGATATCTTTTTGTAAATAGTTTTTTGGTATAAAAAAAGAATATGACTTGAATTAGAAGCCAGGTCTTTTTTATTTTATGGAACATGTTGCAGAACATAAGGAATCAAATTTTATATATACTGATGGCTTCAAATCTAATACTGGCATTGGATTTGGAGTATATATTAATTCTTTTTGTAGAGCTGCATTATCTCTAACAGCTTGCATATTTACTGCCAAACTGTATGGCATACTAACTGCTATTGAGAAAATAGTGTTGGAGGAGGAGGGTAACTTTACCATTTTAAGTGATGCAAAGAGTGTCCTTCAAGCTTTAGAAGTTTTTAATTCCAGTAACCCTTTAGATTTAAAGATTTTAGAATGGCTTTTTATTATTGGACTGAGAGATATAACAGTTCGATTTCGCTGGTATCCGGCACACGTAGGTGTGTCCGGAAGTGAAAAGGCATATTTACTGGCAAAGAATGTTGCAGCTAAGTTGCTATCAAGAAGGTATCCCATTCTCTGTGATAATTGTTTACCGGACATAACCAAGAAGGTATCCCATTTCCTGTGATGATTGTTTACCCAGAATTAAGAATTTGATTCGTAATAATTTGCAACTGCATTGTGATAGTTTAGTTGAAAATAAAATGAGAGCATTAACGAATGTTATATCCCCTTGGAAGTATTACATAATGCCCCGAAAGTGAGAAACTATTTTTTTTTGTCTCCGCATTGGTCACACTCGGATAACACATGAATTTCTGCTAACTGGCCAATACCAGCTATATTGCAACGACTATTTTGATTGGTACTCTTAACAGTAAGGAATTGTTAATAGGATTCCCCACTTATATTACTGAAAGAAATAGATATCTGTTTGAGGCTCGAGGTGAGGATGGCAGGTTCATCCTTGCCAAGATTTTTGGACATGGTGTGTCATATTTTGCTAGCGGTATTTTTAGATTTATTTCGGAAGCAGGTCTTCTGAAATTCATTTAACTTTGTAATGATATTTTAACTGTTATTGTTTCAATTGAATATTCATATATTCTTTGTAGTAAATATCAGCGTCAATGACCTTAGATGTCAGGATGCCTGAAAACTTGAAATCAATCAATCAATCATTCAACTAGTAGGACAGCAGGATCCTCTAAAAAGGTGGTCAAAAAGCCCTTTCCTGCAAAAGACCAAAAGGGCCTCAAGTCCTCTAGAGAGAAAAAAGGGAGTGGCTGAGGTTGCTCTCACTAGGGATGACAATCCCCCAAATTGCCCACCAGTGGTGGATGCCTGCAATGCCGCTGGCAGAGGCAGCTGCAGTACGGGGCCGAACCCGGCACAGCCTACGCGAAGGGATCCACAAAGGAGCTGGTCCTCCGGGCCGAAGTCCACACCATGCTGGAGAAGGGCTCTCTCCAAGAGGTCCTCAACATATGCCTAGGCTGCTTCAGTAGACTCTTTCTTGTGAAAAAGGTGTCTGTAGTCTGAAGACCAGGTATTGACCTCTCACCTCTGAACAAGTTTGTTCTGCAAACCCTGTTCAGCATGGAGACGGCAGACACTGCCATACAAGCTGTAAGACCACATAACTTCACGTGCACACTAGATCTCAAGGACGCATACTCCCAGGTCCTAGTACATCCGTCTTCAAGGAAGTATCATAGGAATCATACATGAAAGCAGGCAATACCAGTTCAAGGTGCTGTGCTTTGGTCTTTCCACAGAACCTCAAGTCTTCATGAGACTTCGCCCTAGTGCCATCTTGGGCTCACAGGATCAGTATCTGTCTCCCAAGATACCTCGACGATTACCTTGACGATTACCTGACCCCAGCAGACTCGGCGGCGACCCTTCTTCAACACCGAGACAGACTTCTTGTGTTTTGCCAGGATCTGGGGATTGTGGTAAATCTTGAGAAGTCATCCTTGTTTCCTTCTCAAAGACTGGTATACCTCGGTATGATCTTTGACACCAACCTCCAGAAAGTCTTACAATCAGACAACAGGGTACAGAGCCTGAGGAAGGTAGCAACTCCCATCCTCATACGAAAAGAGCTTCCAGCCCAACAATCGTTACGTCTTTTAGGTCACCCTGTCATCCCTGGCCCGTCTCGTGCCCAACGGCCACCTCAAAATTCAATCTCTTCAGTGGCGGCTAAAATCCAGGTGAAATTGGCACAGTGACACATTAGTCCCCATGTGACTATAGCAGCAGATGGACCTTTGGTGGTGGGCAGCAGACGAGAGCCTTCGCATAGGGACCGACCTTCTCATACCTCCCATGGAATTGATGCTCTTTTCGGATGCATCGTAAAAAGGGTGGCGAATCCACATGCTGCACCACATTGCCTCCCGACTCTGGTCAGAGTCCAAAAGGTACTAGCATATAAATCTCCTAGATATAAGGGCAGCCTTCCTAGCCCTGTAACAGTTCCAGTAGTTCCTGGCCAGTAACTCCATGGTGCTGACAAGTGACAACACCACAGTAGTGGCCCCTATACCATCTAGCAGTGGAGATGCTAAGATGGACAGAAGATAACTCAGTATCCTTATCAACCCGCTTCATTCTAGACAAGCAGATAGTGGGCTGAACAGATCCCATGTGTAAGTGAAGCTAAATTTTTAGGTTTGATACTTGATTGTAGGCTTACATGGGTTTCTCACTTAAAAGGCTCTGAATCTTTTAAAAGTCTTATCCCATACATCAAGGGGGCTGACTGCAATACTATTTTAAAATTATACAAGGCCTTGATTTTTTCCAAAATTAGTTATGGATGTGAAATATACTCCTCAGCCACCCCAAGCCAGTTAAAAGTATTAGATTCAGTACATCATGCTGGGAATGAGAAGGCAGATTTACTAGCGAAGAATGTAGCATCCGAGTTGCTACCAAGAAGGTATTCCATTTCCTGTAATGAAATCCTACCTACCATCAAGAAATTGTTTTGTAATAAATGGCAACAGCACTGGGATAGTCTAAATGGCAGTAAAATGAGAGAAGTAACAAATGTCATATCTCCTTGTATGTATGACATGATGCCCCGAAAATGGGAGATTATTCTTTGTCGTCTCCGTATTGGTCACACTCGGTTCACACACGAGTTTCTGTTGAAGGGCCAACACCAACCGTATTGCGACGACTGGGTATTACCTTTAACGGTGAGGCATTTGTTGACTGAATGCCCTAATTATAATAACTTAAGAAATAGGTATCTATTTGAGGCTCGAGGTGAGGATGGCAGGTTCATCCTTGCCAAGATTCTTGAACATGATGTGTCCTATTATGCGAGAGGCATGTTTAGATTTATTTCAGAAGCAGGTCACCTGAAAACTATTTAACTTTTATAATGACATCTTAACTTTTATGGTTTTAATTAAGTTCTCTTTTATTTCTCATTTATAATAAATGCTATCGGCGTCAATGACCTCAGATGTCAGGATACCAGAAAAATTTCAATCAATCAATCATAGTGTTCTGAGTCATATAGTAGCCAACAAAGTCTTGAGTCCATGGGGTTCCTCAGCTGTATATCTGTTTGTGACGTTCCACAGTCCCAGATTCTCAGGCTCTCTAGCAAGATGCATTCCAACAACGGTGGGACAACGTTAATGTTTATGCCTTTCCCCCATTCTGTCTGACGAGAAGGGTGCTCAACAAAACCAGAGCATCCAACAATTTATCCATGACTCATAGCTCCGCTACGGTAACACGCACAGTGGTTCCCAGACCTTCTGCAACTCCTGACAGAGATCCAAAGAAAACTCTTTCTATGACACTCTACTAAAAGAGCCACCTGTGAACATCTTTCACAAATCAGTAGCTTTGCTTCGACTTAACTCCTGGAGATTAGCCAGCTCTTCTTCTCTGAGAGGCTTTTTGCAACAAGTTGCGATATACAGTATACAGTGATACCTCTGGATACGAAAGTTTCTGCTTACGAAAAGCGATTCGAAGATTTTTATGCCCCAGTATACGAATAAAATTTCAGGATACGAAAAGCTTACGAGATCCCAACTCGTCGCCGAGAGTAATTTTAAAAAGCGCGCGCCGCCAGACTTTGAACTTGGGTAAACTCACTCACAGCCTCCCGCTCACCCATTGGTTATCTCCCTACTCAGATGCTAGCTGACGCCATAAGATCCTGCTTTCCTATTGGTCGGCAACTATCCCACCTTGCTTACGCACGGGCGTTCATCTCTCTCTCTCTCTTTTCGTTCCGACTGCGGTATCGTTAACAGACATTGTGTGCTTTCGCTTGTTTGACGTAGTGTTAAATACATTCGTACGCCACGTGTTATCGTTATTAAACATTCGTTACTGTGCACTGTACTGTATTAGTGTTTACTATACATAGTACTGTATATAACGTACGTAGTGTATTACGTATTGAGCTTAATACTGTAGCCATGGGTCCCAAGAATGTTGTCGAAGGAAAGAAGAAGACGACGATGCTCTCGATGGAGACGAAACTCGAAATCGTGAAAAAGTACGAGTCTGGCATGCGTTTAAGTGCGATCGCCAAGGAGTATGGCCGGAATCCGTCTACGGTAGGCACCATCCTGAAGCAGAAGGCGGCCATCAAAGCAGCGACACCTTCTAAGGGCGTCACTATTTTCTCCAACAAGAGAACCCACGTGCATGACGAGATGGAGAGGCTGCTTCTTGTGTGGATCAAAGACAAAGAGATCTCAGGAGACACCATCACTGAGACTACAATTTGCCAGAAGGCCTCCGCCATTTTCGGTGATCTCGTGCGTTCTCA
The DNA here is from genome assembly GCF_036898095.1 of Palaemon carinicauda. NCBI lineage: Eukaryota > Metazoa > Arthropoda > Malacostraca > Decapoda > Palaemonidae > Palaemon > Palaemon carinicauda. The sequence continues at coordinate 81,962,437 of NC_090732.1, read as the reverse complement.
GGCCGAAGAAGGGGCAGGAGAAGGAACATCCCAGCAGGAACCCCCAGAGTTCAAGGCTTCTCGGGGGTGGTTCGAGAAATTCAAGAAAAGTTTTGGTATTCATTCAGTGGTACGGCATGGGGAGGCAGCCAGCTTGGACACGAAGGCCGCCGAAGCCTTTGTTAAAACGTTTGAAGAGTTGACTCTGCAGGAAGGCTACAGTTCGCAGCAAGTTTTCAATTGCGACAAAACTGGGCTTTTCTGGAAGAAAATGCCTCGTTGGACGTTCATCACGGCGGAGGAGAAGAGGCTACCCGGACATAAGCCTATGAAGGACAGCCTTACCCTTGCTTTCTGCGCAAACGCCAGTGGGGACTGCAAGATAAAGCCCCTGCTGGTGTACCATTCTGAAAATCCCCGAGCCTTCAAAGCCCACAAAGTCATCAAGGAGAACCTTCCCGTGATGTGGAGGGCGAATGCTAAAGCCTGGGTAACGAGGCAACTTTTCATTGATTGGGTGAATGTCTGCTTCGGTCCGACTGTCCGAAAATATTTGGAAGAAAAGCGCCTCCCTATGAAATGTCTGCTGGTGTTGGACAATGCTCCAGCTCACCCTCTTGGCCTCGAGGAATATCTTCTGGCCGAGTATTCCTTCATAAAGGTCATGTATTTACCGCCTAACACCACCCCTCTCCTCCAGCCCATGGACCAGCAAGTTATTTCTAATTTCAAAAAATTGTACACGAAGCATCTCTTCCAGAGATGTTTCCAAGTCACAGAAAGTACAAACCTCACTCTGCGTGAATTCTGGAAAGATCCCTTTAATATCGTGATATGCCTCAAACTCATCGATCTCGCTTGGCAGGAAGTTTCGAGGCGTACCCTGAAGTCATCTTGGAGGAAGCTGTGGCCTGATGTTGTCTCTGCACGAGACTTCGAGGGGTTCGGGAAGCCTGGAGGCGAAGCCGAGATCGTTGACGATCCTGAACCCATTCAGCAGTCTGAGGTGGCTGACATCGTACATCTTGGTACGTCCATGGGGCTGGAAGTTAGCGCCGAGGATATAGATGAACTCATCGAGGAGCACCACGAGGAGTTGACGACGGACGACCTGAAGGAGTTGGAGATGATGAAAATGAGTGTTGTTCAAGAGCAGTTCTCTAGCGGTGATGAGGAGGATGTTACACCTTTGAAAACGTCAGACATTAAGGAAATTCTCGCATGTTTCCATAAAATGGCAGACTACGTCAAAAAGGAACATCCAGAAAAAGTTTATACCAACCATGCGCTTCAAGACTGCAATGACGTTTGCCTAACGCATTTTAGAAATGTGTTGAAAAGTAGGCAGAAACAAGCTTCCATGGATAGTTTCTTATTAAAGAGGCCAGCAGTATTAGTAGGCCAAGACGAAGGTGAAAGTGAAGAAAAGAAACAGAAAAGAGGAAGTGATGAAGAATTAGAAGGTGAAAGTAAAGAAAAGAAACAGAAAAAAGAAAGTGACGAAGAAGTAGAAGAAATTTAGAAAATATGAAAAACGTAAAGTTATAAAAAAGCAAAAAAAAAAAAATTCAATTTTAAGTTTTATGTTACCGTTAAGTGTTAAAGTAATTTTTTCTTTCATTTTATAGTTTTCCATGCGTCATGTTAAGTGTTAATTACCTGTATTTCTGCCATTTTTTTATTTTGTAAAGTTTAAGTGTTAATGTGTTAAGTGTGTAAATTACTGTACGTAGTCTGTCACTTGTTACGTTTTCTGCCTTGTGCCATCCTCCTCTGCCGCGACTTCGCTATCGGACATCGTCTCAATCAAAAGGTAAGTTTCAACTTTTTTGTTAATTAACTGTAACCTTTTTTTTCAGGGTATCAATCCTTAATTTAGGTGTACAGTACATACAGGTAACAATACACCTTCACTGATCCAAATGCTTTACATACAGTACCGTAACTTTTATACAGTAGTAAAGAAAACGGACCGTTTTTTTTAGGGCTTGGAGGGGATAACTAGGCTATAACTACATTATTGAATAATCTCATGGTGGTTTCTGGAATGGATTAGGCTGTTTTTAACGTTTGGGTTAATTATTGAATGATAGAAATGGCTGCATTGCATGTTTATTACTACAGTTTAGTGTGTTTATGAAAGAAAAGGTGTCCTTTCGTAAGGCTTAGAACGGATTAGGCTATTTACTGTACATATAAAACGCGACTCAGGATACGAAAAAATCAGGATACGAAACCGTATCCTGAACGGATTACTTTCGTATCCTGAGGCATCACTGTATATATATATATATATATATATATAGATAGATAGATAGATAGATAGATAGATAGATAGATAGATAGATATATATATATATACAGTATATATATATATATATATATGTATGTATGTATGTATGTATGTATGTATGTATATATATATATATATATATATATGTATATATATATATAATATGTGTATGTATGTATGTATGTATATATATATATATATATATATGTTTAGTGTACTTTCCTCTTGGTAAGGGTAGAAGAGACTCTTTAGCTGTGGTAAGCAGCTCTTCTAGGAGAAGGACACTCCAAAATTAAACCACTGTTCTCTAGTCTTGGGTAGTGCCATAGCCTCTGTACCATGGTCTTCCACTGTCTTGGGTTGGAGTTCTCTTGCTTGAGGGTACACTCAGGCACACTATTCTATCTTATTTTTTTTTCTTCCTCTTGTTTTTTTGAAATGGTGTGTTGGGCAGGCTTAATAGAAGGGCCATGGATGCCTGGTGGTTTATCAAGAGGTTGTCTTTTCCTTTTTCTGATTATTTTTCTTCTCAAAACCATCCTTACTGTCCTCCCTTCAGTTGAAGTGGCTATCCTGGAGGGTATTTAGCCTTGCATGGTGTATCGGCTCCTCCATGTTGACCAGTTTTTCCGACTTTTTACTATAGTCTATGGGTATCATCAATCACTTTGTTTATAATTCTGTACGTATTGTTTTTGTTATAATTCTTGTTAATCTAGTTTTTAAGTATGCTGTCTCTTTTTTATTTCTATTAATTCTTATGCTGTCTGGAGACATTGAGCGAAATCCGGGACCAGTACGTCCTAGATTTCGTCAATGTCGTCTTCTGTATTACAATATTCGTGGTCTTCATGCAAATATCCAAGACCTTACAGTTGCGTCCAGACAGTATGATATTCTTTTGTGCTCAGAAACTTTGGTTTCTAATATGAGGCACTCATCTGAGCTCCTTATAACTGATTTTAAGAAGCCAATAATGTTGAAACGTGATGCCATCCCTAGGGCCAGGGGAATGGCGGTGTATATTAGGACCGAGTACCCTGCTTCTCATAAGTCCTGCTATCAATGTGGATGTCATGAGATTCAGGTAATAAAAGTTTGTGGCAGGCATAACAACTTTTATTTGTGTTCGATCTACCGGAATCCAGACATAGATGATTCTATCTTCGATTGTCTTCTTACCATTATGGCTAAGATACAAGAAGATGATAGAAAGGCTTCTTTTGTCTTTGTTGGTGATTTTAATGCTCACCATAGGGAGTGGTTAAGTTCTATCTCTCCTACCGATCGCCATGGCTTAAGAGCTTTAGACTTTGCCTCTGAATCAGGCTGTGAGCAAATCATAAATGAAGTTACTCACAGGTCTGGTAATTGCTTGGACCTCGTATACACTGACTCCCCTGGCGTTATAACTAGTAAGGTTGGTTCTCCAGTCGGGACATCTGATCATGCCTTGATTTCATTATTAGTGAAGACTGAGCAGCCTGTCCCTGATATATCATATTCTTGTAAAATTTATATGAAATCCCAAGCAGACTGGAATGGGATTTTACATGATCTTTTGTGCTTGAATTGGTCACAATTATATAATAGTGTAGATCCTGTTGTCCCTTTGAATGAGAATCTAGTCAACATAATTGATAGGCGTATCCCTTCTCGTGTGCTAAGGTATCGAGTGAAGGACAAACTGTGGTTCAATGATGATTGTAGACGTGCTTATTTGGAGAAACAGGAGGCCTATCATCTTTGGAAGGGGAACAGATCAGATTTGACCTGGAACAACTATACTCAGATTCGAGGTTTTGCTCAGAGAGTTTATGCCTCAACTGAAAAGGAGTACAATTTAACCATAAAAGAAACACTTTCTGGTACAACTCAGGAACATAAATGGTGGTCTACCCTTAAATCTGCACTCTTTGGTGTAGATGCAACAGTTCCTCCTTTACTTAAACCAGATGGCTCAGTCACTCACTGTCCAAAGGAAAAGGCAACCCTTTTGGCTGATGTTTTTGACAGTAAACAGAGTAATGAAAAACTTGAACTTCCTCATTCCTGTTTTCCTGAGGCTAAACTAACTAGTTTAGCTTTTCGATCTCGTGAGATTAAAGCTCTGTTGATGGACCTTGATGCTTATGGAGGTGTAGACCCAAATGGTATTTTTCCTTTGTTTTTTTATAAAGACAGCAGATTTCTTAGCTCCAAAGTTATCTGTTATTTTGCGCAAGTTAGCAAGAAGAGGAGCTTTTAGCACTAGTTGGAGAATTGGTAATGTTACTCCTCTATGTAAATGTGTTTGTGGTAGCTCAAGTCCCACTGATTACCGCCCAATTTCCATAACTCCCATATTATCTAAAGTTTTTGAACGTCTTCTGGCAAAACGTCTTAATAGGTTTGCTGAAGGTAATCATCTACTCCCTAGTTTGCAATTTGGTTTTCGTAAAGGCCTTGGAGCATGTGATGCCCTTCTTACAATCTCCAATGCTGTACAGAAATCCCTTGATTGTGGTCGGGAAGTTCGTATGATTGGCCTTGATTTTAGTGCTGCCTTTGACCGTGTTAATCATGAGGCCCTTGTTTTCAAACTGAAACAGTTGGGAGTGGGTGGGTTGTTTCTTAGCATTATTATTGATTTTTTAAGTAATAGATCTCAAAGAGTTGTTGTTGATGGGCACCATAGTGATTATAGGAATGTGATATCCGGTGTTCCACAGGGTAGTGTTCTTGGCCCATTACTTTTCATACTATATACACATGACATGTGGTTTGGCCTAGAAAACAAGCTTGTTGCATATGCAGATGATGCTACTCTCTTTGCATCAATTCCATCCCCTGAATGTAGATCTAGGGTTGGTGAATCCCTCAATAGAGATTTAGCTAGAATTAGTGCATGGTGCAAATTAAGGGGTATGAAGTTGAATCCTAACAAAACTCAAAGTATGTTTGTAAGTAGGTCAAGGACGGTGGCTCCTCAACATCCGGATCTCAGTATTGATAATGTTTCTCTAAATATGTATGACTCTTTCAAAATTTTAGGTGTGATTCTCGACAGTAAATTTACTTTTGAGAAACATATAAGGTCTCTGTCTTCTTCAATTGCACAAAAAATAGGCTTATTGAGAAAGTCTTTCAAGATTTTCGGTGATCAATCTATTCTGAAGAAGTGTTTTAATTCTTTCATTCTACCTTGTTTTGAGTATTGTTCTCCTGTTTGGTCTTCAGCTGCTGATTCTCATCTTAATTTGTTGGATAGAAACTTACGGTCTATTAAATTTCTTATTCCTGATCTGGATATTAATCTCTGGCATCGTCGTTCAATTAGTTCATTATGCATGTTGCATAAGATTTTTCATAACTCTGACCATCCTTTACATTCAGATCTCCCGGGACAATTCTATCCTGTTCGTAATACTAGGCAGGCAGTTAATTCTAATAGCCAGGCCTTCTCCATCACGAGACTCAATACTACGCAGTACTCTAGAAGTTTTATTCCAGCTGTTACCAAGTTGTGGAATGATCTTCCTAATCGGGTGGTTGAATCAGTAGAACTTCAAAAGTTCAAAGTTGGAGCAAATGCTTTTTTGTTGACCAGGCGGACATGAGTCTTTTTATAGTTTATTTATGACATATTTGTTTTTGATGCTGTTAATAGTTTATATATGACATGTCTGTTTTGACGTTGTTACTGTTTTTAGAATGATTTATTGTTAATTTGTTCTTTTCATTTATTTATTTCCTTATTTCCTTTCCTCACTGGGCTATTTTTCCCTGTTGGAGCCCCTGGGCTTATAGCATCTTGCTTTTCCAACTAGGGTTGTAGCTTGGATAGTAATAATAATAATAATAATAATATATATATATATATATATATATATAAGGGATTTTGATGAAGGAAAAATCTACTTCTGGGGAGAGACCTGTGTCACTTTTCTTATATAAATATATATTCCAAATATACCAGAGAAGGTTAAAGCATTGGTATGCAGAGGTTACTACCCTCGCGCGAGCACCCTTAAGGGCGTCATGTATAAAGAAAGGGCGTGTGAAAGCCACTACAGTATTCACAGGTCGTTTTCCATTTAGAACATTCCTTCGTCAATATACACAAGACGGGTGTGCCGTAATAGCGGTCTCCACCGCATCAGCCTGGACCACCCCACCACCGCCCGACACCAGCGCCATCTGACATCCTTCATTTTGGACTCGTGAGCGTTGTACCCTTTGTTTTGTGCCCGTTCATTTTGCTCTTTTTTTGGACCTTTTTTGAGATGGCTGAGGCTCTACTTGCCCCTGCACCAATGTTAAGTACCCTAAATTCTGTTTTTCGATTCAGTGTTAAGAATTTTTGCCTTAAACCCGCATATTAGCGTGTTTTTGTTGGCGCGAGTTTTCGGCCATGTGCAGTCATTTAGAGCGTACACAAGCATGTTGTGTTTTTATCTACCTAGTTAGGTATTTTTCGGGTCCAATGGTAGTTTCATTGCATTCTCATGTTTAAAGGTTCGTTTTGTATAGTTTATAGTTTTTTATTTTCTGGACCTTTATGTTACATTTTATCACCTTTGGTTCGTTTTTGCGATGTAAACATGAGTCGCTTCCGAGTCCCGTATTTAGATTTTGGTAAAGTCCGTTTAAGCGAAGAAAAGAGCCTCTTCTTGGGCAGTATGGTGTTTTTCACATACTGTATCACGTATTTTGCATCACTGACGCTGGAAAGGAATTATCTCTTTCCGTCCTGGCCTTTTAGTCCTCTCTTCTTCGCTTATTTCATTTTTTTTATGACTATTGTACTTGTATCATTTTTTGCTTTTTGGAGAGTGACGGGTTTTTATTCACAAAGGGTTCATATTTTATTATATTCTAGTGTGAGTAGAGGTAACCTTACTGAAGGGAGGCTGGAGTTTTCCCCCTCTTTTCACTTTTGTTAAGTACTTGCTATCCTGCCTAATACAAGTAGGCTACATGGAATTTTATAGATTTTACATGTCCAAAGAGAGGCTGGATACTCCCCCTCTCTTTTTATCTGTCTTATCAAGTACTTTTATTTATCAGCAAAGTGTCATAAGGTTATTCTGCCTACAAGCTAGTTTTACTCTCGTTATTAGTTTATTTTATTCAAGTGGTAGTTTGCGGTAATATTTTGTGTTATGCCAGTCTTGGTACCTTATCCTGACTTAGGTTAGGATCTCCTACATGGCCTGCTCTCCGGGCCGCCGTCTGCGTTCCCCCTCTTTCTCCTCCCTCCCCACCCTTTAGTCTCTCCCCTTCTTCCACCGCTATGACTTGGGGAAAATAGGGGACAGGACAGAAGAGGGAGTAATTCGTTAGGAATTACGTTACGGAGCTCTATTGCCGGAGCTCCGCCGACGGAATCTCCGTCGGCATAGAGGTTTGAGTAAGGAACGTAGTTGCTATTTTGGTATCGTGTAAGTGACTGATGCTTATCTCCGGTGATTCCCATGACGATTGGGAGCATCTCCCCTCGACAGGTTATCGGATTATAAATGTGGTACTCGTTCTAGCTCCGGTATTTTCTACTCCGTTGATCCGGTTTTACCGGAGATGCATGGCACTAATAATAGTAGATTCATCGACTACAAAATTTTTAACTACCGTCTTAGTACTCATTTACTCTGACGCTCTCCTGACCTCCGGGGTGCAACGGAGTAAAATAGTGAATCCTAATTATCAATCTTACAAGTACCGGACTAGATTCTTTGAATACAAATGTTTAACTAGTCCAAGCTGTCTCTGCTCATTAATCCGACGCTCTCTGGACCTCCGGGGTGCAACGGAGGAGAATAGTGAATCCTAATTATCATATCTTACAAGTACTCATATGCTACAGTACACTCTCTCCTATAATGGTGGCGACTAGCTCCGGCAAGTCTTCCATATGCATGTCATGTTAAGACTACTTGCATACCCCATTAATTTAAGTTTAGATTAAATTTTCCAGAAAGGAGGTGGTGTACTTATAGAAAATTTTATATTATATACATATACATATATATATATATATATATATATACATATATATATACATATATATATACATATATATATATATACATATATATATATATATACATATATATATATATATATATACATATATACATATATACATATATATATATATATATATATACATATACATATATATATATATATATATATATATATATACATATATATATATATATATATACATATATATGTATATATATATATATATATATACATACATATATATATACATATATATATATATATATATACATATATATATATACATATATATACATATTACATATACATATATATATACATTATATATATATATATATACATACATACATATATACATATATATATATTCAAATAAGCCATATATATTTTTGATACATTAATGTCTGGATTCTCTTAACGACCTCGGGATCAGAGCCCCAGGCGAAATCACACAAAGACAAGAGCTTGGGTCCGGCCGGGAATCGAACCCTGGTCGGCAAGCTTGTATAGACAGTGACTAAGCCACTTGGCCACTGTCTATACAAGCTTGCCGACCAGGGTTCGATTCCCGGCCGGACCCAAGCTCTTGTCTTTGTGTGATTTCGCCTGGGGCTCTGATCCCGAGGTCGTTAAGAGAATCCAGACATTAATGTATCAAAAATATATATGGCTTATTTGAATATGAAAAACACGTCTAAATGTGCAAAATTTATCATATATATATATATATATATATATATATATATATATATATATATATAATGGATTTTGAGCAAAGCGAAGAATCTATTTTTGGGTGAGATAGCCTTGTTGTCCTGATAGAAGGTTCCTATAAGTAGCTTCCTAGAGTATATTTGACTACAGTGATATTCCCAGAGAATTTACCTTTAGGTCTCCAGAATTCTAACTCCTGGCGTGAATATCCTTAAAATTTCTCTTAAGGATATCGCATAATATCAGGGGACGTATATCTTAATACGACACATAGCAATCTTCACCCCGAATAGCGTTTTCACTTCGAGGGGGAAAGTGGCAAAAAATTGAAGGGGAGCCGTTATCAAGGTACCCTTCCTCTGTTACCACACTGAGTATCCAGATGGCGTACGTCGCCGCCATGTTTTATTCCTTGTAGCGTTGAGCAAGGTGCTACAGATATAGTAGTTTCTGGAGGGACCCTGCCAAGGCCTTTTCTCTAGAAAAGGAGGGTGGGTCCATCAGGACGACATGGCTATCTCACCCAAAAATAGATTTTTCGCTTTGCTCAAAATGCATTTTTTGGGCTCAGGCCATTTCATCCTGATGGTAGGTTACCAGAGCATTATTTAGAAAGTACTGTATCTGTGGATTTTCCAAATGTGCCTTAACCTCAGGACAATATTTCCTTGGTCATCCAGACCATAGAGACATATGACGTTACCGTTATACGTCATTACTTTTAATCATAAACCATGTTAGTGTTTCCTGCCCCCTGCAGGGAAGAGTCATACTAGACTTAAGAAACAGTCTCGAGGTTTGCATATACCATATGAACAAACATAGCATCAAGAGCATACAGGTCTCGCTGTATGCGAAGCCAGGTAAATTTTGTACTCGATTACGAACAAAGGTTTGCATATACCATATAAGGTCTATGAAGATAGACCTTTAGACACTCTACTGGACACAGCGAGACATCTTCCTTCAGAGGGCAGATTCTCTAGGGACCCCATCTTTTGGTGGGTAGCTCATTCTTGGCGAGAAATGTTGGGTTCTCCCGCTTCTGTGAACTCACTATGGCCCTCTTCACGAGAAAGGGCCACTATTTCACTAACTCTGGCCCCCGAGGCTAGAGCAAACAAGAATATAACTTGCTGGTTACTCTGGCCCCCGAGGCTAGAGCAAACAAGAATATAACTTGCTGGTTTAAGTCTTTCAGTGAGCAATCCTCATTGTTCACTGTTGAAGCAAAGTGTAGGACCTTATCCAAGGACCATGAAATAGGCTTTGGAGGTGCTGCAGGCCTAAGCCTAGCACAAGCCGTATGGATCTTGTTAAAGATTTCATTGGATAAGTCTACTTGGAATGCGTATAGCAGAGCACTAGTCAAGGCTGATTTACACGTTATCATATTGGCTGCTAAACCTTGTTAATGAAGGTGAATAAAGAAGGATAAACAGAAATCTGTTGAGATTTCTTTTGGTCCTTTTGCATTGACGAAAGCAACCCTCTTCTTCCAAGATGACTCATATTGTCTTCTAGTAGACTTAGACTTATATTCTTCTAAGAAGTCTATACTGTCTCTCGAGATCCCAAACCTTTTCTTAACTGCTAAGGAGAGAAAATCATGAGATGAAGGTTTTGGGCTTTCTGTGATGAAGCAAAGACAGTCGACTTCTGTACTTGTTGAGTCAGTACTGGGTCCGGCAGAGGGACCAGCCTCAGCTTCAGTTCCAATACCAGAGCGAACCAATTGCTCTTCGGCCACTTGGGAGCCACTAGAGATGCCGTTCCCTGAAAGGATCTCGGCTTGTTGAGGACCTTCAATAGGAGGTTGGTTGGAGAGAACAGGTAAATCCAGTTCCATCTGTTCCAGTCGAGGGACATGGCGTCCACCGCTTCCGCTAGAGGGTCCTCGTATGGGGCCACATAACGAGGTAGTTTCTTGTTGTCGCTCGTCGCAAAGAGGTTGATCTGCAGTTCTGGGACTTGACGTATGATGAAGGAGAATGATCCTGCGTCTAGGGACCATTCTGACTATCAGTGAGAGCCTAGATAGAGCGTCTGCTGTCACATTGCGGAACCCTTGAAGGTGAACTGCTGATAGATGCCATCTCTTCTTTTCTGCTAAACGGAAGATGGCCAACATCACTTGGTTGATTTGGGGTGATCTCGAACCCTGACGATTCAAACATCTCACTATCACCTCGCTGTCCAGGATCAGTCTTATGTGGACTGAATTGCGAGGGGTTAGTTTCTTCAGCGTGAGAAAGACTGCCATGGCTTCCAAAACGTTGCTGTGGAAGGTCTTGAATATAGAGGACCAAGTCCCTTGGACATTCCGTTGGTGAGAGTGACCTCCCCATCCTTCCTTTGATGTGTCCGTATGGATGATGACTGAAGGCAGAGGTAGTTGTAAGGGCACGGACCTCTTCAGGTTCTTGGCCTTCGACCATGGTTTGAGAAGTGATCGTAGTCGAGTCGGTATCGGTCTTCTTAGATCTCTTCGAGCGTTTGATGCGCATCTTCTCCAGACTCCTGACGCATCTTTTAGGTGTGCTCATAGCACCGGGTCTGTCACTGATGCAAACTGAAAAGAGCCCAGTACTCTCTCCTGTTGGCGTCTTGATATCCTGTTGGATTTCAGTAGTCTCTTGACAGATCCTGCTATCTCTCTCCTCTTCCCTGGGGGAATGGAGAGATGGTGTGACTTTTAAGTTCCAATGTACTGTATTCCTAGCCATTGAAACTCCTGAGCTGGAGATAATCGAGACTTCTTGACATTGATCTAGAATCCCAGATGTTCCAGGATGCTTGCATGCACTCCGTCTCGGATGCTGCCCACACCAGTAGGCCACCACCTGGACACCTTCTAGGCGTAGTTGTTGAACGACTGCATCTGCAAGCTTTTGTAAAAATCCTTGGGACTATATTTAGTCCGAAGGGCATAGCTCTGAAGGCGTATTTCTTCTTCTGTAGCCTGAATCCTTGGTAGGAGGAGAGTGGGCGGTTGATTGGAATATGCCAATAGGCATCTGCCATGTTTATCCTGACTGTGTACGCCCGTTTTGGCAGCAGGGTCCATATGTGTTGAAGGGTTAACATCCTGAACTTGTTGCTTTCTATGAACTTGAGTGGCGACAAGTCCAGAATGACTCTGAGTTTGTCTGAGTCCTTTTGGGAACACAAAAAAGCCTTCCTTGGAATTTGATGGACTTTGCCCTCCTTATCACCCGTTTGCTCAAGAGTTCTCGGGTGTATTCTTCCAGGACTGGGGTGGAGTGTTGGAAGAATTGAGGAAATGATGGTGGAGCTCTCCTCCAGCTCCAACTTAGTCCGTTCTTGATTAGGTTGTGGGCCCAGGGATCGAAGGTCCAGCGATCCTGAAATTTATGGAGTCTTCCTCCTACCGGAAGCATCTCATTGCTTCGACTGTCCGGAGGACTTTCCTCCTTGACCGCGTCCTCTCTTACCCCCTCTTCCTCTTGGAGGATGTCAAGAGGAGCCCCTTTTCGACCCTCTACCTTTCGGGCGAAAGGTAGTGGTCTGCCTCTCATAAGCAGGAGTAAAAGCCGGTGACTTTGCGACCAGCTGCTGAGGCACCATCTGGTAGGTAGGCTGGGGTTGTGCCACCATCTGGGGCACCGCGGTCATAGGAACTGCGGGAAGTTGTTGTTGCTGTTTCCTGGCAGGGCGAGAGGGCAACCTAGGTCTCTTCGTCTTCCTTTTTGGTTGGGGACCCTCATCCGGGGAAGACTTCCTCTTCGCCGACATGCCCCACTTTTGGAGAAGATTCCAATTCTCCGTGGCAGCCTTGTCAACTACTTCTTTGACTACTTCGCTCGGGAAGAGGTCTTTTCCCCAGATATTGGAAGCTATCAGCTTCCTGGGTTCGTGTTTCACCGCAGCCGAAGCAAACACGAACTCCCTACATGCACGTCTGTCCCTAACGAAGCCATATAGGTCTTTGACCAGCGTTGCCAAATGTGATTTGGCCACAACCATGAACATGTCTGGGGATCTATTATCGCTTGCCATTGCCTCCAAGGTAATCTGGAGGGACAGGGATGCGGCAAGTCTCTCCTTTGTCTCTTGCTCTCTACGCAAGAGAAAGTCAGACAGCTTAGGGAGGTTTTCCCTGAACTGGCGTCCAGCAATATCTGCCGCCAACTTCCTAACTGAGAAGGTAAGGTATATTTCCTTCCAGTCCTTGTCGTCTGTAGGCAGAGCTAGGGATAAGGGTCTGCACTCCTCAAGTGTAGGGCAAGGTTTCCCTGCTGCCACTGCCTTCATAACTACCTTAAACCCTTTTTCCGCAAAGGGAAAGACTAGTTTAGCTAGGGCAAGGAATGAAGGGTGTTTCTTGGTAAGGGCTGGCACTTTTGAATTAGTGAAGCCCCTGTCTATCAGACTACTTGCCAGCAAAGCCTGAGCTTTTCCATGGTCAAGAACTATGACCTCTTTTGGTTCTGTCTCCTCCTTGGATACAGGTTCCGCCTTCAAGCGGACGAAGCAGTCTGGGTAAGACTCAAAGCTGGGCCAAAAGTCAATATCCTCTATGAGGATGGCCCCCAGCTTTTCTGAAATGAAGATCTTCCCATTTGTAATAGGCATGTACTCTGCATGCCTCCAAGGGTTCACCTCGGAGCAAGAAGGAAGATCCTTCACATTGAGTCTCTTCTGAGACCCACGGGACGATGCGAGATGGTCCATCCTTCTCCTCAGTTCAGCGTCCCTTTCTTCGTTTTGCTTACGAAGACTCTCCATCGTCGTCAAGAGACTAGCCAAGACTTTAGCCATGTTGTGCGATGGAGGAGCAGAAGACGTAGAGGGCACTGGTTCTGGGGCCGGAACCGACGAAACGGACTCCGATTCGATGTCATCCTCTTCAGTCTCAGGAGCCAGGGTAGAAGGTCTTTCTCGGTGTCCTCAGACACCTCCGACATCCTCTCATCTAGGTGAATGTCCTTCATCGCGTCAGAGACATCCATATCTATGGAAATCTGGACTCAAGGGATCTCGGATTGAGGCTGTGGAATAACGGCATCTGCAGTTGCCTTAGGGAACAGATAGGCACGCATCCGTTCATTTGGAAGGTAAGGCCCCGTGGCATTCTTCTGAAAGCCACGAACCCATCTGCGCAGCTTACTCTGTGCTGCATTCTTTGACTCCGCTGTCATGGGGTCATCAAAAGCCTCAGTAACCAAGGCTTTGCACATATTGCTTTCCTGGGGGTCCCAGTACTTTAGAGGTCCCTTGGAGATGGAGCAGAGAGAGTGCGCCTTGCACTCTCCATGGCCACAGAAGCCCTTGCTCCTCACGTTGCAAAAGACTCTAAGGCACTTGGGATGGTCCTCCTGTAAAGAGAATCCTTGAATGCTTTAAAGCCAGAGGCTTTGGCTTCTTCTTTGAACAGGAAAGTTCGCGACGGCATTCTCTTCCAAAACAAGCCGGTCTCATCCATATTAAAGACTTGTTCCGGCTTGTATCCACCTTCGGCGATAATATTCTTGAACGTCTGGTTCACGTAAGTTTCAGCAGCGGCAGTGTCAGCGGAAGCAGACTCCCCATGCAGGGAAACGCTTTTCAGGGCGAAGCGTTTCTGAAACTTCGCGAACCATCCTTTGCTGGCGGAAAAACGTTGTTTCTGACGCTGGGAATCAGTGGATGTCCCTGGTTGAGGTTCATCTACATCATCATCTTCTTCAGCATGGTCGCTATCGTCGTCTTGAGGTTCCTTTGCCGCAAAATTCTCATACAAGCTCAAAGCCTTTGTTCGGATGGTGTTCGTATCCAAGGCTATGTTCTTCTTCCGGCAGTCGGCAATCCACACAGCTAAAGCACCTTCCATGCGTACGATCGTTTTATTACGCTAGGTAACGACTCGCTTCGCTGATCTGCTAAAGTTGATTGCAGCCGTCTTTCTAATGTTCGCCTCGTCCTTCTTGATATAGCGAACGGTGGATTCATTGATTCCAAAATGGCGGGCTGCGGACGCGTAACTTCTACCGTCTTTTAACATATCGAGAAGCGTCACCTTCTCAGCAATCGTCATCATCCTTCGGTGGCGTTTAGGCTCACTACCAGCCTTAGTAGAAGCAGAACGCTTGGGAGCCATTGTACAGTAGGGTTTAACAGAAAGTTCAACAAAAAGTTCAACTTAAAACAGTCACGCACAGCACAGATTAAAGTTCACAAATTTAACGTCTACACAGCGATACGGCGGGAGAGAAAGTGGCCGCGAAAACGTTGATGCTGCGGGTTGGAGATGCGGGCAAAACACCAATCACAGGCTAGATAACAAAACTTGAGTTCTGATTCGTCATCTATCAGCGCTTGAACCAATCACAACCCGTCTTATATGCTACGTAGGTTACCAATTCAAAGTACAAGATACCCTGCGTATACTGTACAGTAATAATAATAAATAATAAATAATGATAATAATAATAGTAATAATAATAATAATAATAATGATTATAATAATAACAATAATAATTTTAATAACAACAACAATAATAATAATAATAACAATAATAATAATACAGCTTTACGTACGCTATTTTACGCTTTTGTTGTAGGATGTGTCTCTCTCTCTCTCTCTCTCTCTCTCTCTCTCTCTCTCTCTCTCTCTCTCTTGTACGCTTATTCGAAATGTGATTTTTGCAACAAAGAATATTATTGGATGCAGTACTACGTACGTATACATACAAAAGATTCATGGAAAAGAAGCACATCCATTACATTTGTTGTACAGTAGTAGCCATCAGCAGCCTTACACCATTCTAATATGGTATGACTGCATCTGATTTGCGTTTCATGTTCGATTTAATTTTACTACGTAATGTATACAGTACTGAATTATCGTATGATCACATTCTCTTTTCGTGTTTTATTTCTTTCTGTGCTGAATTATATGTCATATGTAATGCAATGAACAATCAGTAAGAGCAGATATTACTAATTACAGTATTAATGGAATTACAGGTAACGAAATATCATATTTGGGGTCTTCAGATATCGCGGTATTTTCGAAATTTCCGGAAAATCCGCGATATGTATATATATGGGTTATGAAAAAAACCCGCGAAGTGGTGAATCCGCGATGGTCGAACCGCGAAGTAGCGAGGGTTCACTGTAAACATTTCCCATCTTAAGTGAGAGACAATTTCTTAATTTTCCCAACTTATACTGAGAGACACTTTTAATTTTGCACTATGACTAAGAGAGAGAGAAACGTTCTTTTACTCATATTTCTTGGGTGAATTCCTTGTGTTTAAACTCTGTTTTGTCTCATGTCCTCACTCTCAATTTGACATCTTGATGTTAACTCTATAATGTCTTCAATGCTTATCTGTAAAAAGTTTATTATTAATTCTTGCACTGTTAAATATTGCACGGCATTTTATCCATATAAGCTGCCACCAATGTGGAGTTACCGGGGCAGAATATTTAAGAAATAGCTTCGTTTATATTATTTTTAATTATTATTTATTTTTAATATGTACGGAGTAGTTACTAACATTGTCCTTCAGTGCAAATATTTACTTTTATATTTAAGACCCTCAAGAGATATGGGTGCAGGTAAAATGCCGTTTAGTTTTCTAATTTACTGAATGAACTTTGGTGTACAACAATTTTACAAATTTCTTCTACATTGTAGAATTAATAAAAGCACAACTTGGAACAACACTAATTCTCTTGAAGATTAGAGGCTGCAACCGTGGACTGCTTCTTCACACTTCGCATTTGGGATGCAAAATCCGTGAGTTCTCTGATGCGGGCATGAAGGAAACACGATCTTCAACTGGTGTCCACCACTCAACACCTCGGTTGGGTAAATTCCTCCTACACCATCTCGGCAGGAGGTAGATGTATTCAGCTCTCGGTTGAAAGGTAAAAGGGCTTCTCCAACTGGACTTCTCTACTATTTCATCCTGCGGCCAACTTAACCGCACACTTGAAGTTAGTTCAGGGCCTGTCACATCGGCACTTGGTGTGGGGCCATGCCTCAGGATTGGGGAGAAGGGGGAATCATTTACTGCGATTGCTTGAGAGGAAGGAATGCGCTCTGCCTTCACACAGGCGCTTAAGTAGGCCAATATAGGTGTGGCATTAATTACATCACATCATGTGACTGTTCTTGTATTTTATTGGTCCCCTCTTCTGATATAATAGTGATGTCATACACTGAGCGACGTTATTGTTACCGGCTTCTTTGCAAGACTTACGGTGGGCCAGTGAACATTGCGTGGCACTGACTCATTCAACTGAGTAATCTTTCTCACAAGGATGTTTTGATTTTCAAAACTGCAACGTAAACGTTTAACTTGCTCTCCGGCTTTCCTCTGACATCTTTCTATCGTTTCTATGGTAGTCTCTCTCTTTATGAAATCAACTAAATGTATTTGTCTCTATCGTTTAATTAATGAACAAAACTTATAAAATAGCTAATCATATACATATATTAACTTATTCCATGAAATTCTCTCCTGGCATCACATCAACACTGTAAAACACTCAAAAAAATAAAAATATATGAAATAATTTTAACATAAGAAAACTTTCCTATTTAGTTGTAATAGGACACCGTAAGTGGATGGCGGTGTGGGGAGGAAAGGAGGAGTAATTGCTGGAAGGGGGAATCCCCTTCCATAAAAATGTCTGGTAATTGAGGTTCAAGGGATTCTTCCCTTTTCTGTTGCTTCGGGACAAGTTTTTCTCTAATTGAAACCTGATACAATGTTAGTTACTTTTGCTTTTTTTTTTTGCAGAATTTTATGGTATTGCGACTTAACATTATTGTTGAAAAGGTTACAGTGCTATTGGTTACTAAAGTATCAGGATGGGTTTCTTTTTTCAACAAAAGCTTGAACTCCCCCCCCCTATCTTTGCACACATTTATTCAATAGTAGAACTTGGGAAAACATCCTTCTCCTCTTTTTTCCCAGAATACATATCCTCCTCCTCTTCTTCCTCCCCAGAATACATATCCTCAGGCAAAGTCTTTTATTGTTCATTTTGAAGGTGTTCCAACTCTTCTGTAGTAAGCTCGTTACTGTGGTCTTCTAATAGCTTGTCAACCTCCAAGCCCATGCTTTGTCCCAAGGAAACAATGTCATTCACAATTTCGTCATGGAAGATAATGTCTAAATCATCGACTAAATCCTTATCCAATCCTGGAGGGTGAGTAGGAACATTATTTAACAGGAGAAGGCATGTTAGTGTTAAGTTCTTTTCTTGCAAATATGCTTTCACACTGGTGCAAAAACTTCATACACCCACTCAGTAAAAAATTTCCGTGTCACCCAGGCCTTTTATTTGCATGTCACATGACAGGCTATCTATTCTTTATGACATTGTTCTTTTGGAACAGCTTTGGGTTGTCAGCATGATAAACTGACAATGGCTTAACCTTAAAATTTCCACTTTCATTACCTCACACCAGAAGGTAAGCCTATCTTTCATTGGCTTATGCCCTGGTAATGCTTTTTCTTCTTTGGTAATAAAGGTTCTGCATCTTTTTCAAAAACAACTCTGTTTCGTCAGTATTGAACACCTGTTGAGGCACATAACCTTCTTTGGTTATAAGTTTACCAAACTCGGCGACAAATTTATCAGCTGCTTCCTTATCTGAACTCGCTGCTTCCATGCCTCATTATGCAGTGTATTCCACTTCTGTTCTTAAACTTTTCAAACCACCCCCTACTAGCTCTGAATACAAAATCACTGGTAGTGCTTGTACCATGGGTTTTCTTCACTTAATCTTCATAGATTTCTAGTGCCTTTTCACAAATAAACGCCTCGCTAATGCTATCACCTTGTAACTGTTTCTCATTTATAAAAATAAATAACTTCCCCACTACCTCAAGTATCTTAGGCCTTTGCTTCATCAAAGTAATCACTCCTTTAACAACATTTAGCTCCCTTTATTATTTCTTTATTCTTTAAAATAGTCTAAATCATTGAATTAGCCATAGAGTATTCAAGAGCAAAATCCGAAACACGCATCCCGTTTTCGTGCTGGCAATGATTTTCTTTTTCAATTCAATAGTTATTTGCACTATTTTCCTTTTTATTTGATCACTTTTACTCTTATTCTTCTTTGGACCTTTGTTTAAGTGCTGATGAATTAAGATAAGTATACTGTAAAACAGATGCAAAACAAATATATAGCCCAGTGTAACACGAAAAATGAGGCAGAGCGTATGTTTACATCCATCTGAAACAATGGCCAACGCATAACTGATGGCATTTGGCTCGGCTGGCTTTTGCTCGCATTGGTCGAGTACCGAATATTTGTTCAAGAACAGGGCCATTTTTCAATCAAAGTTTTTGGTCAAAAACTAATTTGTCCTAGTTTAGAGATGTTAGAATACCTAGGTTCTACTGTACAAGGAGGATAATTCCATGGTTTTATGATCTCAGTTCTAACAGGTGTGGACAGCTTACACCTGTACTGTGCCTTTATATCTGTGTTATTGCTGTATCAAATAAGTAGGGTAAGGAGTGGATCATATGGGAAGAGTACTCTCACTCTGCTGATGGTGAAGAATGTAAATTTTCTTTTCAACATACTGTATACTTTCATTGTATTTTCAAGCTGGTAAAACAAAGTAAGTTCAGAATGTCAATCTTTGGATTATTACCCACATTACTGATTCCGTTGCAATGCAGTCTTATGATGGAGAGATCATCACAGTTAAGTTGTCCTTTCTTTTTTAGTAGATACAGCATTGTGGTGTTGATATAACAAATGCTTATATCTTTTTATTGATAGATCAGAATTCTTAAGATTCAAGTTACATTTTGTAGAATTCAAGCATTTGTTTCTGTAAGATTGCCTCTTTTTTTTTTAACAGGGGGCAGTTTATTCTTATATGAATTGAAGTGTAGTGGAGACTGGCATTGATTAAATGAAATTCTACTATTGTCATCAGAACAGTCATGACCTGCCATGAGCCCCATATGTTTTTGAAATAAAATACAGTATTAATAATAAAGTAATAGAATTTGTATACTGTATTGGAAATTTTGGGTACAGTAAATACATGCATTTGTTAGTAATGACATACCATACATTGTTAGTTCATTGTGTTCCCATTACAAGGATTCAAAAGAGTTTAGTTCTATAGTACGGTATTGCTATTTCTTGAATATCTTTTTTTGTCAGTTGAAGGTACTGTATACAATTGAACCTTTTTTGCTAAGACACCTTAGTATGTTTGCCAAGATGAGTTGAATAAGCTATTCCAAAACAAGTTATTTGCAACAGGGATGGGATTTGATATTGCCTTTTTTCAAAATACATAAAAGGCTAAAGTATACGTAGGCCTTGGGTGTTTTCACAGTTTCAGGTGCTTAGTGGAAGAATTTTCAAGTTGCAGGATAAATGTATACAATATATACACAAAAAGAATTTCTAAATATAAGATTTATATTTCTATTTCCTTTTCAATTATATCACTTCTTGGGTCTGTTATATTTTTTCTTTACAAATTCAGTTCTTTAGCATAACCTATGCATGCGTGTTACGGGTTTAGCTTTACGTTACATTGAAGACCATGAATGATTAATTAAAGAGGATATATACGATAAAACTTAGTATTCAATTCCTTCATGTTATTTTTTTTTTATTCCAGAGTCATCTGCCTAACATCAAAGTTCACGCTTACTTTGCCCCTCAAACACCACAACCAGCAGAAGGCAGATCTAGACAACGGTATTGTCGGTGCTGTGTCATTCTTTGAGGTTGCCATCTGTTTCCTGGGCTGTCTTCCTGCTAGAGAGTGGTCCATCTTGAAGAACCCTTGGGTGATCTTTATTTTCTGTATCTTCTTTCCTACCTGTTATCCTCATTAGCAGTGCTACAGAAGGGTTGATTCCTTTTGCCTAGACACTTCACAAAGGTATTTGAAATAGTGATTATGAATTATTTCTAAACCTGTTGAGGGTACAGCTTTTAATCTCAACTGCTGTGATTTACAAGAGGAGCCTGTTGTCATAACCAAGGTTTTGGGTATTGTGTCACCCAGTGTTTACTCTGTTTTTCCTGCCAATCATATGAGTATAAGTTTAAGGTCTCTTTGGTACCATGAGGTTTTCAGTATGACTGAATTGCCAAATGTTGATATTAATCAAATTGAACATATTACCTTCAAGTGATCACAATATCACAAGTAAGTTCATGGGTATGGCAAGTGACTCTATAGGATTTATTTGAACACAACATGTAAAACAAATTAATATTTGAAAAACAATTCATGGTTCCAAATTTGATGACTAGATACAACAAAATACAAAGTACAGAAAGATGAAAGTGCTTCTTTAGAGACATGATTTGTTCAGGCTGTGTAATCTTGATTACTTGTGATCAGGAGTGAGCAATTTTGAGGTTTGGTCTTCTTTCCTTAAGTGACTTGTTAATCAGGTGCAGGGGAATGGCCCTTATATCATTAGATCTGAAAGTTTTTATCTGTTGTAGTTGATCTATATTTGGAATACGAGTGGCTCTGTATATTTTGTTATACATAATGGCCCTCAAACTTCCATGTGAATCCAGCATTTTTAACTTTATCTCAGACAGATTATATTCAAACCCACAAATGAGGTTGTGTCTTTGAGCCACAAAAACTCAGAAAGGAGGGTAGGGTGGTAAGCTTTATTTATACAGAGTTAATCCAAGTTCTGTAAACCATTTTTAATACTGTAATGTAGAAAACATTATGGAGATTTTGCTGATGCATTTTACAGGCGAACTGTCATCAGCAAAAGAAATAAAGGATTTGTATCACCCCAAAGTAGGAAAGGATTGAATGTCAAGTTGACAGTGAAAAAAAAGATAGAATTGGTTTCTTTCTGGTATGAAAATTTTACATTATAAAAATCTAATTACCCTTAAATGCAATTTTTACATATTTGTTTCTGAATAGGATTTAAACTTTCCACCAATTGGTATCCAAATTCAAACCTTGTTATTGCAGGGGTTAATGAATATTAAACATTTATGGATTATTGTCTTTTGGAAGGTACTTAAATTTATCTTGTATTTTAAAGCTTGGGAGCTTATGTGCAGGATAATTGGAAAACTGTATTGGCCTTTAAAGCTTGAGCTTATGTGCAGAATATTTGGAAACTTTAGACCCAGGTGGTTCCTCAGGACAGGATTTCCCATGTACAGGTACATTGCAATAAAATAAGTGGCAATAAAAAGAAAGCTTTTAGTGAGTTGGTTGCCATATCTGTAAAGTTGTTAAATTATAAATAAGCAGAGTTTAGCATTTTTGGAAGATTATAACTATATAGAGGAAAGGTTATGACTTTGCTTTGTGGTGTAATGCATGTTTGTGCTGTCACCATTTTCTTTATATTCACATCGGTAGAGTAGGGCTGGTGTATATTTGGACAGATGATGTTGATTGCAAGGAATTACCAAGAGCTGGGAAGCTTTACAAAGAATTATTAGTACAAATTAAGAATAGTGAGAATATAACTCAGTGATAACAGACTTTGTATGCTAAGAAAAAGCAATGGTATTAAGAAATTTCTTAAAAATTAGATTCATTTTTATTGAGAACACACCACAGCTAACTATTTACTGATTAGAATAATTAAAAGGGAAACAAACTTTTTTGGCAAACAATAAATTTTTGGCCTAGCCAATGACCAGTAAATTTTTTTTGCACTTGTATTAGCTCATATTCCATATGACCAATTGTCAGAAAATTGGCCTTGTTCTAAAATGTTTGAAAATTATTTTTTGTATATCGACTCCTAGGGTTATGAGGTTTTGAAGTACTCTACTGTATAACCAGATTTTAAATTTACTTGGATTGAAAGAAGAATAAGACCACGAATATTTACAGTAACAATATTAAATGCAACAAAGTCTGAATTTGATTTGTTGTGAAACCATACCTTGACATTTTATGTCTCGCACCTGCAGAATTCAGATCGGTTAAACTTGCAACATATTATTCAACCCTTGTACAGTACTTGCAGTATAAAAGTGGAATTATTGTTTCCCACTAAGATTATTTTTATTTACTATGCTATAATTAGGCCTGTTGTGCTATATTAACCCTGGATAGGTACGCTACTCGGACACCCCTTTAAGGGTATACTCGGTCGCGAGCGACCCCGACTCCAAAAAAAATTCAGGAAAAATTTAGTTATGCATCAATCTGTATTGTTTGACTTGCTAAAAATACTTCAAAGAATGCTAAAAACTACTGAAAATATAAATGATACCCATCTACAAAATAACTATTTATTGGAAATATATTAAAAATTTAAGTATACAAAAAAAAGACGACGTAAATATTCACAAAAAATAGAAATATACATATACACATAAATCCCTTTAGGGACACCTTCTTAGATGGCAAAGCAACAGCATGTAATTGCTGAAAATGAGTTGGACCCATAGAAGTCAAGATCTGAAATGAGAAAAAAAGGGTAACTTTTTTTGGCCAAAAAAATTTGTCCAAATTTCATGAATTTTTTGGGGTACCCAAATGAAATAGGAAGAGGCTAATTTTTTTTATTGAATAAACTCATATTATCCTAGAACAGAAATACATAATAAAATGTGCACAAAAATGTAATTTACTGTTATAACGGGCGAAATCTAAAGGTCATTTTTGACGGCCTAGTTTCACAATATAAATTTCTTAAGAAAATCATTGTATCTCCTATAAAATATGATATTTATGCATTAAAATATACCAATATATCACGAATTCTATACAGAACAAGAATATATAGAGATATGCCAACTTACCTTTCGGGTATGTCAACAAAATGGCCGCAGACCGCAACAACTCTTACAGCCCAATCTACCACTTGAAATGAAGAATGTGGTTGCAAGCTCCATATTATCATCAACATCTCTTTTTAACTCCATTAGAAGTGTGTTGATGACATCCATGCCGAGGGAATGCTGCCTGCTGGCCATTATTGAAGATAAATTCAAAATAAATAGAAAAAAATCAAATTTGCAAAAAATAAAAAAAATTCAGAAATTAGCATTTGAGGGAAAATGGACCTCATGGCAATATATGGCATCTAAGCCAAAACCAATGTCATGCAAGTGGTAGACACACCATCCACCCACACTTTCCAACTATAAAGAACCAAACAAGTATCAACACTGTTCGACAATTTATAATTATGTAATAACTTTGCTGTTGGATCACTTACCCCTATAAAGGTATGTCAGGGTCGAGGTCGACCCCTGGGGGGGGGTAAAAAAAACGGGGAAGGAGGGAAGCTAGGCGAAAATCAGTCCTAAAGCAGACAATGGCATGTAGACTAGTCACCCCTTGCAGGTCGATCACTTCCATATTCGAGACAGCTGATGATTTATGGGGAAAAAACAGGTTTTGAAAATGCTGTAAGGGTCGCGTACAACCCTTCATACCTTTCCAGGGTTAAATTAAGTACATCTGGTAATGAATAATAATTTTGGAATAAAGAAATGGGATAAATGACATACCATATATTTCTGCATATAAGACGACCTTTAGAAAAGACTAGGTTAAAAATTAGGACAGATTTTATTGAATTTAGGTCATATCTGTGAATAACAAAACCATCAGTATATTAGGCTAGCATTTGCTGTATCCTTAGAAATCCAGAATAAATAAAATAAAGTCAATTCTATATCATGCTTTTCCTAAATGCACCGCCTAAAACGTAAACCATTGTTTTGTTTACATTGTATTACCGACCTTAACAAACAAATTAATGCATTTACACATCTGTGCATAGGTTAGCTTTTGCAGCAACAGATATCTTGCCAAGTTTTGTTTATGTAATGGGGATTTTAGTACTAATGTTGTATTATTTCATCCTTAGAAATTCAAAATAAAGGCAGTGAGAGTGATTTTTTATCATGTTTTTCCTAAAAACGCCATCTAAAACAGAAACCACTGTTTTGTTCACGTTTCATAGCCGATCATAACAAACTAAGAGCTTTTAGTAAAGATAATGTTAAATCAGATATTTGACTTACTTTATCTCTAGAAATTTATAAACAGGTTGCATAAAAGGAAAACCATTTTCTTTGTGTTTGGTCAGCAAAAACAAACTACCCCTGACAGTTTGATAATCTTACGGTCTTATGATTGTCCTAAACTTTTACAAACGGTAATAATGTACGTTCCATTTGTCAAAAATTTTCTTAACTTCAGTTTTAAGTTGGTTTAATTTCTTAACAACTGGTACCCACATCAGTTATGGAACCACTAGTAAAAAGAAGAAAGTATGAAGCTAGTGTTAAGTTAAAAGTTTTACTAGCAGTCAGGGAATTGAATAGTTGTGCTGCCGCTAGAATGTTCAATATGACAGAGATAGTGTGAGATTAGAGAAAGAGGAAGGATAATTTAAACCATGATGTATTTTTGATGAAAAATTTTAATATGCTAATCTAAATTTTATTACAGTCATTAATGCTACCATTAAAATTATCAAAAGGTTAAAGAAAAAAAGAAAGATAAAGGTTGCTGAGTGTACAATGCACAACCATAACTATGTTTACATTTTGTCAGCTGGACTCGCATAGATAAAAGTTGATTGCATTGCTGATATGGAATATTTCCTCAAATAGGCTATTATCATGCACTTACGCCAATAATATACTGTATAAGGTAAATATGGTTTGGTTACTTTTTAATTGTTGGTTATCATACCGAGGCCTATGCTAGCCTACCAATAAACATCACTTGGAATTCAAATTGCGATTTTCACATCAGTTGTATAAGACGAACCCCAATTTTCAGGGGTGAATTTTAGGAATTAAAGGTCGCAATATATACGTAAATATATGGTATACAAGAAATTTAATCCTTCATGATAAAAGTCACTACAATAAGTCCCATGAGGTGGAAAATTTGATGTCAGCCTCTACTTTGATCATTATTTAAAAAAAAAAAATCAAATGACTATAGTATCTTTGTAGTTATATCTGATCGTAATAATGCAGTGTTTCTGTTTTACTGATATTGGCTAGTTATTTTTATAACATGCTGCTTTCTAGTACAGTTAAAGGGCTTACTGTATGTCTTATGTGTGATGTGAATTTTTTCCCCCACCCCGATATCAAAATTCCTTTGGAGTGCCGAGATGTACAGTAATGTTGGCTATACGAAGAAAAATAAATTATTCCTACTTTGGGTTGGATGTTATGGATTGATATTTTATTATTTGATATACACATTTTGGAAGGTGACAGGAAGAAAGCATAAATGTTAAAAGCAAATATTTAATCAATTGATACTCGACAAGACATGCTAATGAGTTAAAAATGGAAAATCCATGCTGAGATCAATAGAGCATTGTAAAAGAAACAAAAATTAAAAGTATGAATAAATGTTAAAGTAAAGGGAGTGCAATGAGCTGTGACAATATGAATTGGCCTTTTTGAAATTTAGATATGAAATATATAAAATTACAAATAAGACCAATCACATACAGTTGTTGCTTTAGGAAATACTGTATTGGGTTATAGAAAATAAAGTACGGTCCCTGTAGAACTTGGTCTTTAAGCTAAAATTTTAAATAGTGTGATGTAAAAGGAATGAAATAAGAATAGTGAACAATATGGGAAATAGAAAAATAACTAAAGAGGAAAAGATTAGATGAGGACCTTTACACTTTTATTGTGGATAGTTTTAATACTGCAAAGCAGGACTGAACGTCACTAATGTCATACAGCTGAAGATTATTGTGGCCAGGTGACATATAAATGTAATGGCATAGGTTAACATATTCAAGGTATTATTTAGATCAACAATATCTTTCCCATCTTGGCAGTTTTACATTTATATGTGGCTTAGTTGCGAGTCTTTGTTGCAGAAGTATCAAAATACAAAACAGTATGAGTAAATTAATTGGTATGAATGAAGCCCAATAATTAAAGGAAGTACGCATTGTCTAGGTACCCTTTTCTGCACTCAGGATTATATAGGCTTTAGATAGGATTTGAATCCATGACCTTTGGGATGAATTCATAATGCTACCAGTTTTAGAGATAATAGGGGACTCATCTTTATTTCTATTTTACATGTAGACATTGGAGCAACCAGTCACGAAAGGCCATTTTTGTGTTTTAGATAAGTACAGTTTGTACCTTAGGATGCAAAAATATTGTACTTGATTTGAAAAGTGCTTGTGAATTAGCTTTTTATTTTTAATTACTATGAAAATTTTAGTTCTATATACAGGATATATTTTTACATTTTCCCTTTAAATTCATTTATCATGGTGATGTATCACAATTTCATTATTTTTTTATTGAAACTTGAGCGAGGCAAAGAAAGATGGGAACCATTGTTACAGAAGTTTAATTTTTAAGATTTTAGGCGAGTGTAATTCTTAAGACTTCCCTGTCTTTGATATTTATTGGTGTGCAATACTTTTGTGGTTTTGATAGATTTATTTTATCTTCAGAATTGATTATTATACAACCATCATTCTATAGCATTATCTTCAAAGGAACTTTGTTCTAGGTTTTCAGGCCTTAACCAACGTGATGATACAGATCAGTCATTTGTTGGAGTTGAGCTATATTGAATTGTTTCCATGGTACAGTCTAAAGTTCATGATTCAACTTTTCAAAACTTAAGTATTTATTTGGTTGAGGTGTTGTTATTTTTCACAACCATTGTATTTTAGTGATGTTAGCAATCACTATACAAATGGCAACCAAATTCTTGCGGAATGAAATGCCCTATTAGCTATATTTCTAGACAAAAACATTTCATTTGATCTTGCCAAGAGTTGGCCAATTATAGTTTCATTTAGTATAAAGAAGTAAAATTGAAGTGTAGTTAGACTTTCATTTGAAATTGTCTTGCTAATAATTAAAGTATATTATTATTATTATTACTTGCTAAGCTACAACTCTAGTTGGAAAAGCACGAAGCTATAAGCCCAGGGGCTCCAACAGGGAAAATAGCCCAGTGAGGAAAGGAAACAAGGAAAATTAAATTTTAAGAACAGTAACCATCTAAATAAATATTTCCTATATAAACCATAAACTATGTTCTAGCTAGACTTCCTATATTTATAGTCATACAACAAGAGAGAGGAACTTACCCACTCTATGCCTTGTAAGTGCAACACATTTAAAAATGCCTGTTATTAAAGAATCTCATAACAAAAATGCATATCAGACATTGTATCTGGTTTCTATGAAAAATAATTAGGGCACCCTTGAGTATTATAATTCAGTTTTGAGAAGTTATGATTTTATATGAATAATTTAATACATATGTTAATGGTTTTGGTTATTTTTTATTAACAGAGTTATATTGCTTAAAAAATAATTAGGTGTTGGTTTTTGCAAAACTCTTAAAAAGAGGAAGTTTGTTGAATTGTAAAGGGTGATCACATTCAAGGCCTTGATAATACATGTTACTTCATTTTATTTCAAGGTTTGGACTGTTGCAAAATAATGTCATGATGATAATCCTTACAGTAAAAAAAAAAATGCCTATGGTGAGGTAATTTTCTTATGCTCTTATTTCCTAAAAACAAATGAACAAGGGATATAAGGTAAAAAGTTTGAGCAGAGACACTATAATAGTGATATTTTCAAATTAGAAAAGTTACATATGAGAAAATCATCCGGGGGACCATACTTAAGGAAGGATCATATCAATCTCAAAATTGCATTTCACAAAAAATTTTTTAGTCTATTCTTTTAAAAAAAGCTTTATAAACTACAAACATTTATTCTGTGATCAAAGTATTTCTGTGCTGTAATTTCAAGGTAGTTTTTTTACTTGCAAAACAGGTAAGCAGAGATATTTCCTTTTATTCTCTTTATTGTCATTCTAGAAATGAATGAAAATGAAATAATAGATTTCTTCATCTGTTTTTTTATCTCCCCAGTGTTGAGTCCCATTCTTTCCATATCTTTTTTTCATATTTTGTAACATTGTGTAACTATCTGTATACTTACAGTTTATCATTACTAATGTATGAATTTAATTTTACTTATTCCTTCAGGAAGTGAGTATTATTTATTTTATTTATCTGTTGGACATCCTTACTACAGTCCTTTAGCTCAAAATTAACATAGCCTATTATGAGTGTATATATTTTGTACAATATATTACTCAAGAAGAAATATTATCATGTTGCTAGGCATCATGGTGTGTGTCTTAGTTTTTTATTAAGTGGTAAATTTTATATCTTGTTCCCTCCTGTGTAATCTCTGATCTGTGCCTGTGTCCTATGATTTAGCATTTACATCAATCTTTATCTTGATCTTATTTTCTTCTAGAATTCCCACTTTTGTCTCGTGTGTTTTTATGCCTTTATATCTGCCAAGTCTCCTCTTTTTTTTCCTCTCCCTCCAACTGCAATCTTTACTTTTTCACCTCATAATATATAGAAACTAGTTTTGATACACATACAGCCGTAGTAGGTACATTATGCAGTTATAGTGGAATGGGATCATCATCATTCTCTTTACTATATTGTAAAATACATTGTTGTATTAAGGATAATATTGTGATTTTGTAGTACTTATCGTCATACATATATATATATATATATATATATATATATATATATATATATATATATATATATATATATATATATATATATATGTATATATATATATATGTATGTATATATACACATTTATATATAGTAAAATGTTAAAGTGATAATTTAGAAAAAGATTGATAATCTCAAAATATATAGAAAAAATTATATTACATATATCGTTATAAGGATTGTGCTAAGTTACCAATTGGTAATGACTCATTTCAAATTGATTTCTTTTGTGTTATGCATTGCAACATTGATATCTTGAGTATCATTTTGCTTGATATTTTACATAGTGAATGTTATGTTAAAGAGCAAAATGTCACAAGGTTGGGAAAAATGTTATTATCAAAAGAAAATTTAATAAGTAAATGCTGTTTGTGATAAAATTTTTTGTATTTCTGATATGTTTGTAATGTTGATTTTGATGTGGAAAACAGTGACAACTTTGAAAATTTTAGTGTGACATTAATTATTTCATGCTTTTATCAATGCAATTTTCTCTTATTCACTAATGAAAAATATTTTTAATTTTCTTCATTATACAAATTATAATTAGTCTTATCAGGTGTAGGAGAGCTGTGATTATTAGCCCATTGGAAGCAAAGATAGAAGCACAATAGTTATTGCAGTAATCATTTTTCAACCATCGTAGGTTGGTGTTATTTATCACAGTTACATGATTGAAGTACCAAAAGTCAAAATTGATGCTGCATACTCTTATCAAATGGTGACCATCATAATTTAGCATAGATTTTCCCTTTATGGTATTAGGTTGACCTTATATAAAATCTGGTACTATGGAACATTCTCTTGATTGGAAGGGTAGATAAAAACAGTTTACTTATTTGCTAGTGCTCTTGATTAGTTTGTTTATTCAATTTTTTTTTTTCAAATCTTTAAAAAAAAGTTTATATAAAACAGACCTGTGGTATGTCATAGATTATTTCTTTCTTCAAGGTTTTTAAGTCTAATAATGTTTCATTCTACTATGGTAATATAGGTAGTAGACCATTTACATCATAAACTTCTGATTAGGCGATTTGACTGGAAGTGTTGGTTAATATTGTATTCTTGGGTAATGTAGACATTCTGGTCCAATTTCATTGGAAGTTTGAAAAGGTCATAATTTCGCTATGTGAATGTTGACACTATTGTTCCTTAAAACACTCTGCTCTGCATATTTATTAGTTGTGCTTATGAATTTTTTTGTTTTACTATATTCTGTTTTAAGAAATTTTTAAGGAAATTATTTCTATATGAGTATAAATTTACTTCAATGATCACGGATTACCCTTGGAGAAGACTAATTGGTAAGGGAGCTCTGGTAGTGGTTTTAACACGCCCCAGTTACTATACCGACACCCTATAATGGGGAGCGAGCTGGGTATATTCTTGGCATTCCATGCAACTTTTTCTCTGGTATATTTAGCAGTATTTATACCTTAGAAATGGTGCCATAAGGAGCATTTCACTGGGCGACACAGGTCCCTCGCCCAGAAATAGATTTTTCCTGTCAAAATCCCTTTTAAAGGCATTAAAGCAGCATTGTGTTATGCTGATAGGAGAGATACTTTATTATATTTTACAATATCATTCACATAACTTTTGGTGTTATCCTGCAGTGCTATGATATCTTTCAATATCATGTTGAGCCATTTCCTAAGAGCTATGGAAACTTGAAACTGTTTTAAACCTCAAATTTTGAGGATACATATTGTTACGTTAGAAGTGGAAAATATCACTTAGTCTGTAGATTAAAGTGCTTGAAGTGTAAATGTTATGGGAATTGTCTCTGACAAATATTTCTGAGAAATGTATTTAAAAGAAAATAATATAGGTGGCAATCTTGCATTTAAATTTTTACAGTCATAATTTATATATGTACTATTATTCATTATTATATTTATGAAGAAAGGTTCATTAATCTTCCCTCAATAAAGTGTGTCATAAGACTAGTCTGCTTGTGGAATTACGACGGTGTAGGAATTATTTCAGTTTTTATCGTGTTTGTATATTGTGAGTGTACTTTTCCTTCTCAATGCTTGCAGTTCTTTGATATGAGGAAACATTTCTACAAGGAAATCGTTAAGAAATAAATTTTAATGTATGGTATTGCTACATGCAGGAAAGTTTTAACATCATTTTTGGTGATAAGACAAAATAGATTATGATACGAGCACCTGATGCCACTTTTCTGATTTTTAAATGAATGCAGGCATATGTATTATTAGATGATGTAGGGTTTTAGAAATATTTGAACATAGCTATGGAAAAGAAAGAAATAAAAGCAATTGTAAGTGAAGCCAAGTTATGGTGATTTCTGACTGGTGTTGACTGCAAAAGCTCTATTAAAATGAGAAGTTGGGATTTTGATGTCCAGAGATTAGGAACAAGATTGTAATCCCAAACAATGGTGATTTGGGCATATAGTGAGAAGGGAAACTAGAGTTGCACAAGAAAGTAGTAGGTATGGAAGCAACTTAACGTAGCCCAGTTAAAAAGATTAGAATAAAACCATGAAAAAGGCACATATAAAAATCTTGATCTAAGGAGAATTCAGACAATGCCCAGTGCAGAACAAGTCAGCTCATTTAACATAACTATTATCTGGTTATCTTTATTAGATGAGGGAGTTATACTATGTTTCCTAGTATTGTACTAGATGTGATATAAATGAAAGCCATTTTCACTTCTGACATTGCAATGTAAGTACTGACAGAAGTATCATCAATAAAGATCTTGGCTATTCAAAGGATTTCTAATGCCACTACTGTATTGAAAAAACTATGTGAACATTGCTGAGTAGTAATGGAATGTACTCAAATAACTACAGTATACACATTTTAAATTAATTATGTACGAACCCTAATTTCATGAACAAGTTGAACCCTTCTATACATTTTTTGCTGTTCCATACTAAGAAGACATCAAATCGTGGACTCATTATGAACCATGTTTAGAGGATTCTCATGGATGATCTGACTTGATAAGCATACTAAGTTTTACAAATTTAGATGTATTGCACAGTTCTACTACCAGGACTTTACCAAAAGTTGCATTGAGCAAAGCAAAATTTCGGGATTTAACAAGACAAATATTGAAACCCAGACAGCAAGAAATAGCTAACTGCCTCGTGTTTTGTGAACCAAATTATAATCCGTATTTTAGGCCCCAAACATAGTTGCCCAGGAAAATTTTTTACAGTACTTGGTGTTGAGAGGATCCCGGATGTGTTTTCCTGTTTGTTTTTATAAGGATTCTTGGTGTTTCCCCAAATGGGCAAATTTTATTGTTTTTGTTATG
Organism: Palaemon carinicauda; assembly: GCF_036898095.1. Taxonomy (NCBI): domain Eukaryota; kingdom Metazoa; phylum Arthropoda; class Malacostraca; order Decapoda; family Palaemonidae; genus Palaemon; species Palaemon carinicauda. Next base: position 81,929,592 of record NC_090732.1, on the reverse strand, counting down.
CGATATGGTACGTGTGCTAAGGGGTTCTGTGATGTTGCATCTATTGGACAATTTTTAGCTTTCCAATGTTCTCTAATGTTGCTGAAAAGTTCATCTCAGGTAATTATATAAGTCCAGGTTCACCTGTTGTGGGTTCAAAATATTATAATCTGGATATGATAAGTAAGAGAGCAAAATAAGTAAATGCTGTCTGATTGGTTACAAAAATAATCATTGTAGCTAACTAAATTTCAGTATTTAAAGGATAGTAAGTACATTTCTATTAGTATTGAAATAAATTTAGGCTGAGCAGAGCGTTCAGTCAGGATTTTCTAGAATTGAGATTACCTAATATTACAGTACAATAACCACAATAAGATTTCCTGCTAATAGTTGGGGGGGGGGGAACAATGTTTTCCTATTAGTTTCAGATGTGAATTTCTTGCAATTGGTTGTACTGTATTCTTGAAGTATTCAACTTTTAGAAAATTATCACCATTTTTTTAAATAATTTTCTCTGAAATTTGAATTCTGGCTAAAACTGCACTAAATAATTTTGTTGTAATAGCAAATAAAAGTCAAATCCTATATTATTATTGAAATATTTACGTAATGGTTAAATAATAACAATAATTTCATTAAAATAAAAAGAATTTCTTCCAAAGTGTATAAACATTAGTAATGTCAATGCTCATTGTAGGATCTGGTTAGCTTTAGTGCATGACTAGTCCTACTAGGTGGAAGGATCTCTTCCTTCTTCATCCTCTTCAATTCCCATGCGTGCCTGGCAGATATTAATGCACCCCTCCTCATCAGCTCCACACATGTACATATCTGAGCAGTTGAGGCCCTGAGATCGATAGGAACAGTGGGACCTGCTTTTGGTCTTCTTGCACCCACATTTGATGAGGTGATTAACTGTGGCTAGAGCTGAAGGTTCCCCTGTTGAAACTGGCACTAGTCTATCCCCTTCTTCCTTCCACCTATAGGTTGATGCTGGTGGTAGCTGAGGGTAGGGAATATCATCCTGATACTGCTTTGGCTTGGTATGAGCTCAAGAAATGGCTTCATGAAGGCTCCTTGTATTGGGAGCAATCTTCTAGTTGTTTCTTGGTGAAAAGCTTCTACCTGAGATCACCAACATCCACAAAGTTGTACTAGGCACATAGAGCTGGTAATCAAATATTTCAATGGCACTATTAGATTTGCCCAAGACTGGAATCCATCAAGGAAGGTACTGTAGGCAGTTTGTGTGTTAGGTGCATGGAAGCAGATGAAATTTGGATTAGACAGGCTCTTCAGAGAGTGGTCTCAGCCTTTCTGGCCATGCATCCGTAACTTTCTTGTGCTTTGTTGGTCAGTTGATACAGTGTAGCGGCTGTAGCATGTAGAGTCCGCTTCCCATTTGGTGTATCTTCATTGAAACACAGTTGTCGATGGCAAAAAAAAAATGATTGGGCCCTTGAGCATTATAGCAATGCACAAGGACACATTTATTTTTTGTTCTTGGGTTGCTTCTATGACTGCAGTGACTAAATGGGTTTCAAGCCTCAGGATCTGGATGTAATCCACAGGTACAGCAAACCCATGCTGAAATTCAAGGAGCTTCTGATGAACTGCAATGCCTCTGGCAAGCAGCTGTGGCCTTCCCAAGTGATGGCAAAATGGAGCATCTGGTTGTTTTGGCTTGTATATGATTTGGCGCTTTGACTTGGAGCAGTACATAATGTTTTGACTGAGGGATAGAACAGATCAATGAATTATGGTCCAATGGATATCTCCGTTTCAATGCTTGCAGCTGGTCTTGCAACCAATCAGCAAATAAAGGCATAAAGTGCTTTGGGAACATGTTTAGCACCATCAATGTGCAATTCTCTCTTGAATTCCTGTGAGGGCTTGGTCAGGGCAGTTATAACAGCTGAGAAAACAAATGCCTGATGTCACTCTCGGTGATCTTTGACTTTGCACCCTCCACAGCAGTATCTTGGACAGCTGTAGTGAAGACACGATCAGACTCATTATGACATTTTGGTTTCATGAATTAGACATATTAATTTTAGAGGCAATTTTCTCCTTGATATCTCATGTAGATGGCTTTGTATGCATGCCATTTGATTCCAACATACAGTATTAGAGTAGGCTGACTGGAAGTCAGTCATGTTGAGAACTTCCCCATTCTGTAGTAAACAGCAAACCAGGCTGACAAACTCAATGTCTGAGACTACCTAGCCAATATTAACTTCTTGCTGTGCATAATCATTGTCCTCATTGCTGCTGGCTGTACCTCACTGGACATTTTAAACCCAGTATGAGAGGTGATACTTAAAATCAGTCCTCAATTATCTTCAGTGATAGCAGCATTCAGTTGCAATTTCTAAGTCTGATTCTTGCTTGCATCAGCAGCCCTTTGCAGTTGTTTTCCCACTGAATGAACACACCTCATGAACTGTAGAAGAAACACAGGTTTGCTTTGAAAGGAGATGTTGCTGAATGTGTGAAGTGAGGAGTCTGGTACACTAGTGGCAGGTGTATGAGAAGGTCGTCCACATCTCTTGAAGATGCTGACTCTCCTTGTTGGCAGGCCTTCGAGTATCGTATTTGGTACATTCTAGGTGACCACTGTGACATTTCAACCCATAACATTTTCTGTGCCATTTAGCTTTATTTTCTCTCAGATTAGTGGCAATATATCCTTGGGATCATTGCTGATCTGTGGATATTCATCATCTCCATACTGTATTCTTTCATGCACAGACTGGTGGAACTTATGCTTCCTCTGATGGTTCAGTCACTAGATCATGATTGTTGGGTTCCTTACACTAAATGCACAGTTTGAAATCAGTTTCTGGTTTTGGTTTCTTACTGGTTCTTGGTTCCATCATGTGACCACTGAATGCAACACACCAAATTTATGTATCCACTATTCTAAGGCCTTAATTATCATGTAAAAAAGTTTGAAGATGTGATTCATCATTGGTCATTTTCCTGAAAAGCAGAAAGTGATGCCTCAGTACTATTCATGTTGGCTGAAAAGCCTAAAATAAAAGCTATTAATTTTGTCATACATTTAAACAAGCATTCTGCAATGAAGACATTGGTAATTCTGAATGAATATTTGCACAGAAACACTAGATAAACACAATTCAACATTCTAGTACTTCAGACTAAAATGAAACTCGCTTTATACAGTGTTTTTGGTCAAATTTGACTTTTCAGCTTTGATGCTGCATTAAGGTCGCTAGAGCTTAATAAAAAATATTACCATGCAATACCAGCAGGAACCCCAGTTTGTTACATTGGCCCCACCACTAAAAGAGCCTTGCTGCTGAGGATACAGTACATGTATTTAAGAGTGAATTTTTCATTTTTTGCAAACTATGATGTCTGAGTTCATGTGCTGTACATAAAACATTCAATACTGTAAATTAGATAATTAAATTTGATAACAATTGAGTGCACATTGCTATTTCAAATTTTTAAAGTAAAAACAAATTGTATGTCAAACCATCATAGAATGAGGATCATCTGTTGGCAAAATTCTAATCATATTCTTTCAGATAACCAGTGTGTTGCTAGGTAAAAGTATAAAGATACATGTGATGCCATTACAGACATATTAAGTTAAATTAAGGACAGGTTTGATTAAGGAGTTTCATGCTGGATTTGAATTAGTTAGCCATTGTGTTCTTATGTTTATAAACTATATCTTAAGTGTCTGAGTCTTTATACATAGTTTCATTGGAATTTGTTTTGTGACCAGCAACTCAGTTGTTAATGGTGCTTTAAGTAAGCTAAAGTGATCTTTTATGGTGATCCAAAGGTTACGGTTTTGATACCTTTTTAGTTTTAAGTAATCACTAGTGGCATTATTAATGCTATTGTAGTTATCCAATCCCCTAATGCAAAATGAAGTGGCTGCTACCCTTGAGAGAGGTCGGTACGGGGTCAATACATGTACCCAGATGGTGTACAAGGGCAAAGAATAAACTGTTGATAAGCCAGTAAAACTTCCTGCTTTTACTTCATTACTAGCTTTGCCTAGTTGACCCTTAAGGGTTTTGAACATTTGTGGATATTTGGTGCTACATTTGACTGAAGTTCTTTTTTCACAGCATCTAATTAATTGTGCGCAATGATACTAGAAAACAACATGATGTTCATAAGTCTTCCTATTTATTGAAATTAGTGAATTAATCTTCCCTACTTTTATTGATATATTGAATACCATCTGAAAGTCAAAAACCTCACAGGGTGTTTATATAGATAAGGTTTCTGGAAATTTTATTTTTTTCTCAATAGTAATTGAGATTTAGATCATTTGTCAAAGATATTCTTCCAGTATTCTTGCTAGGGTCTTACCTCATGAGGTAGTCTCTTGGTCACTTTGAATCCTATGAAATAGCATCTACACAGTTTTGAACTGCCTTAATTTTAATGAACCCAATACAGGTATACTTCACCTTACGTCAGTAATTGGTTCCAGGAGAGACGACAAGTTGAAAAACGACATGACTCGAATTTACTTGTCACTAGGCTAAACCACAAATAAATATTCCCAGCTCTGTATTTTATTTATAAATGTAATTTGAGTAACATATGGTTAATAAGATTCTATCTATGCTTACAAACAATATATTTTAGTTTTCAATTTAGTACCAAAAAAGGTAATCTAATTTTACGAATAAATGTACATCCATACTTGTATATGTAGATCTTTACAATTTAGCATGTTTACAGTACATCGGGGCTCTTTAGTTGTGAATGTGGTTTCCTCTAAGATACTATAAAATAGAAAGATTTTGTAAGGTTAAGAAATTGAGTTATAATTATTTTGCAATAGTATAAAATAAATTAGTTGTTACATTTATAAATATTTACATTCAATATCTTTGTTTACATTGCATAGCCTATGTAGATGGCTGCGGATCATCATTTGTCTGCGCCAACAGCTGATTCGTCTGTTATTTTTGTTCGATGCGCATTTTAATAAAGTGGTCGAAAGTTCGTTGAACTGTGCTCTTTTTTTTTTTTTTTTTTTTTTTTTTTCCAAGGATTACTTGATAGTTAACTAAATCATGTCAACAATACTCTTTTAACTATTTGTGAGCATAATCGTAACACCGCCGTAACCTTGAAAACAGCTGACACAAAACCAAAGTAAAATATCGGTATGCTGTTGAAATACACATTAGATTAATAATAGAAAAGTGAAAAAATTATTAAACGAAGTTCAGATAACATCGAAAACCAGGATTATAGTAGATATCTTGCAGTACATATACGTTATGCTGTCAGCTAAAGCTTCAGATCAGCTGACAAAATAGAATGACATTTTAATCCCAGTCTACGATCGAACATAGATTTAAGCAAAGTAAAAGTTTATGCGTAGTATTTACCTGACGCTTTCTAAGGAAACTTAAGATTTCTGTTAAATCTGTCCTATGTGTTTATACCTCTTGAGAGACAGAGACAGAGAGAGAGAACGCATTCATATGATGATTGATAATATTTGTAAACGAAATGTATGAAAACTATGATATTCTATAACAAATTGGTGCTGATGTAATTTGCATTAGTAATTTACATTGAGCTAAAAAAATTATTCTTTGTTATTCGCGATAATTTTGAGATCAGCTGATCACAGCCATAAATAAAAACGTAATCGTTGATTGTTACGTTGCACTTGAAATTACGAAAATAGTAGACAAAAATTTTTTTTCATGTGATTTTATATACTTTTATTTTTATTTATTGTACAATAATATGATTTTATGTACTGTTATGCTTCAAATGGTAAATAGTTTAACTATCATCGAAAACGTCACTGTAAAGCTCTTAGAGACTGCCCGTTGATATAAAAGTCACAGCTTTTTTCATAGTTTGTTCTCTAGGATGTACTGTATGTTAATTATGTGAATGTTTATGTTGAATATGAGTATTTTAAAATGATTTTATATAGTAAAGTAACATGTTTTGTGTGGTTTTAACGGTATTCCAGTGACATTATGATTTCGATACTTGTGGCGGACAGACAGAAAGTCAAACAAAATGACTCAAAACTGGATTTTTATTTTTCCAAATATTATTTTTGACAACTGACTTAACTTGAAACGACGTAAGTCAAGGTATAACTGTATTGCTTTTTCAACAAACTCTGCAAATAACTACACAGACTATTGAAATTTCCCACAAAGTACACTGAAATACCAACTTTGATGTGTACCAAGTTGTAATATTTTATAGTAAAACTTATAATTGAAAAAATCATATCCACAAAAAAATATTTAATTTTTTAATTTAAAAAAAAATTCTCAAAGAATATTCATCTAATTTCAATTTCAAAAATTCCATACAGATGAATTAACATTTCCATATTGAGGAAATTCTAAAATTCTAAAAATGATATAAGAAAAAAAACTGGCAAAACAGGACTTCAGTGATATTTAAAAGATTGGGAAAATTAAAATATAATCACACACAATAATAAATTATATTCTGGCATACCACTTGAAAGAGAATTTGATGCCAATAAAATTGAAAATAATTCAGCCAAATATCTTGAAAACTAATTGAGAAAAAGAAATTTGAATAGAAATAAATTAGAGCCCCTATTTATTTTACGGTTTAGCTAAAAATGATAAATAGATGAATTTGATAGAAATTGGGACTTGCACATACTGTATTGCATTGTTTACGTGTGGTTAAAGGGCGGCCCCGTAAATACTAGCTCCCTATCTCCACTGCTAGAAAAACATAGAATAAAGACATTTCCAGTCGGAATGTTCAATGAGACTTTTTGTGCCTTTTCGTCAGATTTACTGATTTTCACTGCATTTTAACTCAAGTTTCATAAAGTAACAAAAAATTGTTCAAAATTTCAATATTTGGTCCCTTAAACAGTACTGCTCAGTATCAGAGATCTTTTATTATGTAAAACTAAAATTGTTATAGTCAATGTTATTGATGCAGCCTTTGTTAATTTAACAGAGGAAGATGTACAACTATTTTAAATGATTATGCTAGGTTTTTTTTTAAATTTCATTTGTAGATATGAATTTATATATCTATCTTACTTTAGTTTTGATAGTAATTTTTATGAAGTTTAAGTCTGCAAGTTGGTGGCCTTTTAGTGGTGTTTTTTGGGAGGAGTTTCTATTCAATTTGAATAATTTGATATTTTAGAATTCAAAATTTTCATAAAAAGTACTTTTAAATTATAGAAAATATTTATGACCAATACATTCCATGTGTACAGTCAAGTTTCTTTTATTGTATTTAAGGTCCAGCCATCCAAGTTTCAAGATAATTGAAATTAATAGTACTGTAATGCACCCCATTTATTACTTACAGCTGCTATGGATGATTTAATCATTTTTGGGGGAAAGACATCTAATTTTAAAGATTACATTTTGTACAACCTTACTGTTATTGAACACGAATTAGGGAGCTCAAGTTTCATGTTGTAGTGCAGTCAGGAATGGAAGGTATAGAGAAAGGTATACCATAAATTGTAATTTCTTTGTAGGTAGAAAGAGACTAGGCTGTAAAATGTGTGCAATAAATGATAATCCGGTGATGTGTGAAGAATTCCCAGTAAATTTAGCTTTGGGAAGAAAATATCTTGAGAAATTTTATATTTTACCGGGTTATTGTAGTGTATTAAGAGAATATGTCAGTGCCATATTGTGCTACTGTTGATACTCTACAAGTATAGTTTTGCATTTTTAGGGATATTCTTTGGATAGAAATTGAAAAGGTAAAAGGAATGTTCTGGAATTGCAGCTTTTTATTAAAGTATTGCAATGTATAAATAACTAGTTGTCACTGTTTTCTTCATGGGATTTTATGTTTGTTTCTCTCCATAGCATTTGATAATATAATGTATGTTGCACATCCTTGTTTCACATGGGTAGGATCAATTTGAATTGTTGCTTGGGGAATTTTTTAATTTCATATAACATTTTTTTTCCTTATTTTGTGATAAGAATCATGCAAGCATCCTGCCATTGTCATTGTATCATGCCATGAAACATTCATTACATTATTACATTATCATCATCATTCATTATCCAACTTTCCTCATCGTCTTCATTTGTACTGATAAAGAAATAAAGCATTGGTAGTGAGTTAAATCTCTGGATTGGATTATGCTTTTATATCCCTCAATTTTTGCATTTCTTAGTATACGTGGTTGATGATATAAACTTGATTTGCAGTACTGCACTTTTTAGAAATATATTTCGCAATCATAGTTTCCTTTTTTTTTTTTTTTACAAAACTTTTGGTGGTTTAGGTTATCTAGCATCGTGAATTTTTTTTAGAGATATGAAATTTACTCATTTTAATGTGTTCTTTCTTTGTTGAGTTTGATCTAAACATATATTGCCGTACTGTGTTTATTTTAGGCTTTTCCAGAGTTTTGGAACAGATCAATTGTAGAAGAAACTAAGAAAAAGGAAAATGTGAGTAATGTAGCATGCACTGTTCATTATATTCCTTTACTCTGTGGGGGTAATCAAGAGATGTTTTATACAGTACTTTTGGATGGATTATCTATTAATATTTTTGGACACTGAGCTGAAAAGCTTTTATTTACTACATAGGATTGAAGAGTTTATACAAAACATTCGGAAGGAAATTAGAATATGAAGATGTAGGTTTCAATGTACTACCAATTAATAAGAATATGGTTAAGGTGTAGATATAGACATGCTTGCTTAATCCGTATGTTGATAGAAATGTTACAGATAGTCGTGATTACACAACTAGCCCCACTCAGTGTTAGATTTTGTAGATGTGAGGTATTGTATACCATTTTGGATCATCATGTACTTGATTTTGTAATGTACAAAACAGACAGCTCATGAGTTGACATTAATGAGAAATAAGATATACATTTGAGTTATAGCAAATTCTGAAAGATCCACATCTGTTCAGCTGTATTTCAGCAGCTTTAGAAGTCAGATGAATGATTCTAGTCATATATTGTTAATATAGGTAGATCCTATAAAATATAACTTTGTTATTGGGAAGTCATTCAATAGGTGTTCACAATATTATTGAGGATTTTTCACTTTGAAAGAAAATTATTTTCATTTAGCAGTGGAGATTAAATATTTTTCGTTTGTCAGATTTGATTAGGTGTTCATCTTTGTTATTAAAAGTCAGAACATTTCATTCCTATATTTGTCTTGTCTATCCATAATTATTTATTTAATAAAATTATTAAAACAACTGTAGTTGTAATACAACTTATTAAAAAGTCCTAAGGTGAAAATAACATGAGTAAATCAAGATTCAAATACTAATAAATGAGACATGATATTTACATATGTATTGTGTCATGAAAATCAAAATTGGTTATGATTTTTAAAAGCTTTGAAAATTCAACCAGTTACAGATATAGAATGTATAGTATTTTTGGCTCAGTCTTCATCTTTTGGTTATTACATTTGGTGATAGAGTTTGCAACTTTTTGAGGTATGCTAAAGTTTTTTGTTTTATGTGAAATTGAAAGGGATTTTACTTTTGGTACTGTATTTCTTTTGTAGGTTTCATTTTCTTGTGATAGCCTAAATAATAAGAAAATGTTTGTTTTGGAAGTGTGTGCTTACTTAATATAGGGGAACTGTATGTGAAATCAGAAAAAAAAAATTGAATGATGTAGAGGAGGAAGGAATTTACTTTTTGAAGTTTGCTTTGTTTTTATTGCATATATTTTTGTTTTAACCAAAGTTTTGTGTTAATGATATAAAGTGAATTTTATTCACTATACAGAAGTAAAAGAAAAAGTTTAATACCCATTAATTTTCTCAAACTATTAGACTAAGTACTGATTGTTATCATATGATATCAAGAAAGTTTCAGTTTTTTATGAGTTTGAATCGAATAAACAATATTCACTTTATCCAAGTAGAAGTGTAATATGAAATATGACATGTAAGGAATAAAAGAGAATCCTATAAATTACAGATTCCTCTTTTTAAATGAAATAACAGACTATTCAGTATCAGATTAGCAGCCAGAATTAAACCCAGTGTACAATTTTGGTAAAATATCCTTTATCGACATAAAATTCTTTTTGCCTTGGTAAAAAACTAAGTTACTTGATGTACTGCTGTAGGTTAAATGCTTTGTAATTTATGATGATAAATCAAGGCCATAAGACCAGATTTTATGATTGAAGTCATGGTAGTTTTATTTTGATGGTAGACACATGAAAAGAAACACCATAGTAAATGTTTCATATGTTCAGCATACTGCATATAAATCATACTAATTGTAGAAAACTCTTAAGAAGGAAATTTTTAGAGTTATAAGTGCATGACATACAAAGTGTAAAGTTGATTTTTAGTACTACAATATAGATATGCTGTGGTTGGAGGAAGTAGTTTATCTTTTATCATGTTTTAAGGGTTTATTTGAACCAACATCACAATTTTCAACCCACCTCATTTATTTCAGTTTAGATATAGACATTTTTAAGATGACCTTGGGATATAATTAGCAAGAATTTTAATGCCTCATGAATATGAAATAGTTACTGTCTTGTAAAAAAAAAAGGGTAAAAATGATACGGGTGCATTTACTACTTACCTTTTATGTCTGGGGTTATTTCGTTCGTATTGCAGTTTATTCATATAGAGTTGGCCATTGGAAATACTTGACTTTCAACGACTATATACAGTACAAATTATTTTTTCTTTTACTACTGACTTGTGAAAAAATGCAATAATTTAATACAACATCCTATGTTTTAAACTACTTTATTTCAACGATAGTAATAATAAATGCATACTAGTAATCACAATCTTATCATTGCCATCACTCATTTCACCTTTGTAATTGTCATCCTCATAACTCACCAAACACATCTTCATGTTCATCAGTTATAATTCATAGCATTCATTATAGCAAGATATCTGTACTGCTATTGTCATCATGTCCCAGTCAGTAACATCTCATTTTCATATCATTGTCATTTTAACTCAAGCATGTTCATTGCAATTGAAGCATTGCTTGTCTAAGAATTTATCCCCTTGATTCGAGGGGATGAAGAAATCATTCCCCAAATTAGTCTGAGAACAATTGCTGTTCATATTTAAGTGTTCATTGGCTCAGCACGTGATGTAGGGAAAGTACTGAAATGACCAACAACTGGAGGGTACTACATTAGGATTACAAATCTGTTTAGTGCTGTGGTCATTTAAGTGTAGATTAAAAGTACCATGGTAATAAAAATATTGTGCATAAATTGACTGCTGATAGACTGACAGTAGTTATGGTAATTGGTAGTCATGGACTTCATAGAATTCATGGTTATCATTTTATACTTGCCCTAATGGTGGAGATATTACAGCAGAGCATATGTGATCTCAAACCATTTGTGATTGTATCCTCCAGTTTAATAACAAAGGTTTTACTAGTTAATGTTATCAGTTTATTATGGTATGGTGAGCTTTGATCAGCATGTAAGTGGTATCTTTGTAAATTTTAGCTTATGATTTGTTTGTTCTCACAGGTAGACATATTCATCTGGCAGTATGATTAGTTTTGAAGCAAAATAGTGGAAATTGAAGCTCATTGTGGACCACAAGTACTGTATATGAAGCTGAACATTTTTATTAGTAAACTTTTGCTGTATTTTCCAGAAAACTTAATTCATAGAGAATATATTGTCTGAGCATCTTCATGATAACTCAAAATCTTGTGCATTTGTACTAAATAAGCTTATCATAAGACCCATTTATCAGAAATTTTAGCTATGTTTTGCTTTAATAATGTGAAAGTTTTCTTGTTGGACAACTGGTTTAAGGTTTAGTGCACTGATTTATGAATTTCCCATTCTCTGTTATGGTTATCAGTTGCTAGCCACAAAGGACAATATATTGATGTGGATTTAATAATTCTACAATGTGAGGAAACCTTTCAGCTCTAGAGCATTTTAGTGCTACCCTAACATTTATCTGTTGTATATATATATTTATTTTCTATTTTCATTGGGGACATGCTATCTCAAATGAAATTATTCATGTTGAATGTAGTTTTATTTCACCCTATAAAAATTATTTGATGAATATGAAAAAATTTGCAATATTAAGTGTTAATTTGGATGCTTAAAGGTTAAAGGTATCTAGTGTCAGTTCCAGTATCATCTGAAGATGTTCACACCAGACCGATAGCTGAGCAAGCCCAAACCTTCACTGTACTAACTGTACTTACTTACTTTACTTTGATAGCTGCTTTTCCGGTCCCATACAGCAGGAGAACCCCACTCTCTATAGGACCTCCGCTGTCATTTTACCTTGTTCGTTCAGAGTATTTATCGTTTCAGATCACGTATTGTTCATTTATTGTTAAATCGTCACTGTTGTATGATTTCTTAAATAAGAAAGTCTTCAATTTCCTCTTGAAAGCCTTAATGTCTTCAATCATTCAAATGTTTCGTGGGAGCTTATTATATAGTTTCTGGGCCGCATATTTAAAGGCTCTAGAGCCCAAAGTAGACATAAATCTAGGTTCCAACAGTGTGAAGACATCTGTAATTATTCTCGTGTCGACACGATTTGTTGGCTGCGCAGTATGTAGCAATTCTCTTGAGGGATTTTGACGTAGTAAAAATCTATTTGTTCCGTAACCGAAATACAAACCACGCTATTTACATTGGGTTTACCTTTCGGCGTAGCTGAAATTGACGAGGCAATAGATTTTAACGAGGGTTAACTACCCCCGCGCTAGTTAGCGGGGGTAGGGGAAGGGGTAGCTTGCTACCCCTCCCCCCCACACCGGTGATTTGCTTCACTTCACTTTTGGCTCAGACAATGTACAGTCGTCTCTGTCTATCGTCCTCGATTTTGACAGCCTTAATCTTTTCTTTGCTTTTCTTCAGCTTTGTGTGTTTGAAGTTGGCCTCGCCCTTTGCTGTTCATCATGCGCAAGTGCCCTGGGATTGCCGGCCGCCCTTGCGGTACCTTCATGTCTGCGGTGGATACCGATCCTCACACCCTTTGCCCGCAGTGTCGAGGCCGACGGTGTGATAGTGAAAATACATGTAGTGAGTGTAGGGAGTGGTCTGCCTCCCAGTGGGAGAGGTTTGCCCGCCGGCGTAAGAAGAAGTCCAAGAGAGACCGTTCTCCTTCGAGGGTTGCCTTGAAGGAGGAAGGCTCTCGGGACTCTTCTTCCGCTGCCCAAACCTCCTCCGAAGCTCACCCTCGTCCGGCTCCTAGTGAGAGGCCGCCGAGTGGGAGCGCAGGCCCTAGTTCTGTTTCCCGACCTCGGGGTGCGGGAGAGGGCGTCTCCTCCCATAGCGGGGCGGTTCCCCCTCCTCCTCCGGGGGAGGATTTTGATAATGTTAACTCTATGTATAATGATGATCTTTTTCAGCTTTGGGGTTCCTTGGGGCTTAAGGGCCTGCCCTCCAAGGAAGCCCTGTTTGACCTTATTCAGTTGGGGGCCGCTGTCAAGCAGTCGCCGGTGATAGCAGAGGTAGATCCTCTGTCTATCGTCGACGTCGTGGTGGCAGAGGCTTCCGACGAGTCTGGTCAAACCTTTGCGGCTCCTGTTGGTGATGACGTTGCTGAAGGCTCTCCTCCCCCTTCTGTACATCCTTCGGAGGGGGAAGGGGGTCCTACGGGCTCTCCTGCGGCTAAGTCTCCCCCTCGGGGGAGCACTCTGACTGAGACTCCTCTTCGGAGGACTGATGATCCTGACGACCTCCCTCGTGGCCGCCTTCGCCGTAACCTCATCGTCCGCTTCGCCGCAAGGGCCTCCTGTCTCCCTATAAGGGTGTCAAGAGGTGCCTTTTCGAGTCTTCTCCTCCTCCGTCCTCCGATGGGGACTCTCCTCACCAGAAGCAGTCTGTAGCAGCCGCATCCTTAGACCTCTCCCGGGATCGTTCACGTTCTTCTACGCCTTCCAGACCTTCTACTTCTTGTGCAGATGGCCAGCAGTCTGATCTCGTGAGCCGACGGGCACCGGTCCCTTCGGGGCAAAGGGATGTCGCCCACGGTGGGGGCGCTTCCCTTGCGCGTCAGGGTTCCCCTGCGCGCCCTTCTGCGCGTTCACGCGTAGTTGCACACCAACGCTCTCCTGCTCGTCAGCGCTTTCCTGATCGCCAGCGCGCTCCTGCTCGCCAGCGCTCTTCTGATGATCAACGCCCTACTGCTCACCAGCGCTCTCCTAAGGACAACGAACATCCTCCTGTTCCTGCTGCGCGCCCAGCGCGCCAACAGTCTCCTGAGCGCACTAGATCTCCTGCTCGTCAACGCGCACCGGCGCTTCCAGTTCCTGACTCACGCCCTGTGCGCCCACGCCCTAGAACTCCGGTTCAGGACTTGGGCAAGGACTCGACTTCTCCTCGCCCTCACGATCCTGCTCGTCAGCTTTCTCCTGCGCAGCAACGCGCGCGGTCTCCTGCGCGTACATCTAGAGTTCCTGCACGCCCACGCGCCTCCTCTTCCTGAGCCCACTCGCGAGCGTTCGCCTTTGCGCATCGCGCCGACAGTTCCTGCGCAGCCTTCCACGCGCCGTCTCCCTGCTCGCCAGCGTTTTCCAGCGCAACAGCGATCTCCGACGCGTCAACGTTCTCCTGCTCGTCAGCGATCTCCTGCGCGTCAACGATCACCAGCGTGTCAGCGTTCCCCTGAGTGCCGACGATCTCCAGATCCTCCGCGTGATCCATCGCCTGCGCGTAAGCGCTCTCCTACGCGTCAGCGCCCAGCAGATCTGGAGAAACATAGGTCCCCTGCGATCAGCTCGCCCACGCGCGGTCGCTCGCCTGCGCGTTCTACGTGCCATTACTCGCCAACGCGCCACCACGCGCCATCTCTCGCCTACGCGCCAGTGTTCGCCAACGCGCCATCGATCGCCGACTCGCCATCGCTCGCCCACACGTCACAGGTCTCCAGGACACTATCGGTCCCCTGGCCCTCAGTGGTCTCCTGAGCGCTCTCGTTCGCCCTTGCGCCAGCGCGTTCACTCGCCAACGCGCTCACTCGCCAGCTCGCCCGCTCGCTCACGCGCGATCGCTGCCGTGCTCGTTTGTCTCCGCGCGATTGCGCGCCCGCGCTTCAACAGCCCCTCGTGCGCGACTCTTTCGTGTCACCCTTGCGCGAGCGTCAGCACGACCCCGTTTGCGTCGGGTTCCGCAGCTCGCAGCAGCAGCAGGGACGCGTGTCTCCAGGTCGCAGTCGGGATCGCCTCCCCCTAAGCGCAGGTCTCTTTTGCAGGACAAGGAAGGCCCTTCGGAGAGGTCAAGGCAATTTTCTTCCCCTTCTTTTTTGCAGGCAGGTCCAGTGGTGTCCACTCCGAAGGATCGCCCAATCCCCTTCCCTCCAGCGGGAATTTCGGACTCTGTGTCCGTGTCTCGGCAGTCCTGGTTTGGTCCTTTGAAGCCGGCATTTGTGAAGGCTATGAAGCCGGCACTCGCCGATCTAGGACACAAGCCAGCGACGGCCTCGCCCCCGGTGAAGAGAAGGAGAGGAGTGGACTTCGTGGTGACTTCTCCCAGGGAGAAGTTGGTTCCTAAGAGGTCCGTCAGGAAGGCCCCGTCCCCTTCGCAGTCGTTTTCTCCTTCTCCCGTAGACGAGGCTTTTCCGTCCTCGGGAGAGTCCAGTGAGGCGGCGGTCTCCCCCTTGGCACCAAAGGGGGAGTCATCTCCTCGTGGAAGAGAATCGTCTCGCGAGGAAGGTGCCTACCAGACCACCTTGCTGGAGTCTTGTATCCCGCCCAGGAGGGACCCCAAGGACTCCAAGACGTTGCCGAAGTCTTCTGCACATATTCGTCAGGAACCAGCTAGACCCCGGGAGAACGTCCACATGTCTCCCCAGGAAGAGCTTCCGGGGACAGGAGACTTAGCTGCCAGTCTGCAGGGAGGAGAGCAGCAAGAGTCTGAGCATGCCTTCTGGCAGGTCTTGGGCCTGATAAGACAGCTCAACGGGTTCATGGACCCTGTGATCGCCCCCCCGTGAAGGCAAGGACACGGTCCTGGATCAGGTTTATGGAACTCAGAAGCCCCCAAAGGCCAGCGCGGCTCTGCCCTGGTCCCAGGGGCTGAAGAGTGCCAGAGCCAGGGCCAACGCTCAGCTCGCAGTACTCGCTACCTCCAGTCGTTCCTCTGCCGGGAACAAACTCCTCCCACTTCCTCGTCTCCAGCAGAGGAGGTATTTTGAGATCATGGGGGAGTCTAGCCTCGCTCTTCCCCTCCACCATTCGGTAGAAGAGCTTACTAGGGGAGTTCCTCTTGAGAAGCTCTCCGCCTGGCAGGTGACGTTCTCGGCGTCTTTCTAAGCCATCAGAAGGTCGCGAAGTGCGCCATGCAGGCCACTTCGTGGCTGGATGTCTGGCTAGGTTCTCTGGGCATCCTAATGCGCTCTGAGGATCTGTCTAAGGAGAGCAATAGGAAGGCCCTGGAGACCTTCCTCCTCTCGGGCACTCGCTCCATCGAGTTCCTAGCGCATCAGGTTACCAACCTGTGGGCCAACTCGGTGCTCAAGCATCGTGATGCGGTGACCTAGAAGATCCATCCGAAGGTCCCCGCCGTGGACATCAACAGGCTCAGACACGCCTCCCTCCTCGGGGGGAATTTGTTTGAGCCCCAGGACATGGAACGTACAGCTGAGAGGTGGAGGAAGTCTAGTCAGGACTCCCTCCTCCAAAGGGCCCTTGCATCTCGGCCCTACAAGCCTCCAGCTGCGCAGCAACATCAGCAGCAGCCTCGCAAGACACCGAAGCAGGCGCCGGCAGCTAAGAAAGTGGTGTCTAAGCCCCAGCCCTTTCCTGCCAAGGACAAGAGGGGCGGTAAGTCCTCCAGGGGAGGCAAGACTCCTAGAGGGAGCGGCCGCGGCTGCAAACGCTAGGAGTGGCAGTCCCCCCGCGTGTCCACCTGTGGGGGGATGCCTTCAAAGTTGCGTGCACAGGTGGCAGCAACATGGGGCCGATGCTTGGACAGTCTCCGTGATCGGCCAAGGGTATCGCGTCCCATTCTCGACATCTCAACCTCCCCTGACAGCGAATCCAGTGTCGCTGAGCTCCTATGTCATGGGATCGGTAAAGGGGCTAGCACTTCGGGCGGAAGTCGAGACCATGCTCAAGAAGGATGCTCTCCAGGAGGTCGTCGATGGCTCCCCAGGCTTCTTCAGTCAACTCTTTCTTGTAAGGAAGGCCTATGGAGGCTGGAGACCCGTCATCGACCTCTCAGCTCTGAACAAGTTTGTCAAGCAAACTCCGTTCAGCATGGAGACAGCGGACACGGTCAGACGCGGTGAGACCACAAGACTTCATGTGCTCACTGGATCTGAAGGACGCGTACTTCCAGATCCCAATCCATCCGTCTTCCAGGAAGTACTTGAGATTCTGCCTAGACAGCAAGACCTACCAGTTCAAGGTGCTGTGCTTCGGTCTCTCCACAGCACCTCAGGTGTTCACCAGAGTGTTTACCCTGATTTCGTCTTGGGCGCACAAGAACGGCATCCGTCTCCTCCGTTATCTGGACGACTGGCTGATCCTAGCAGACTCGGAGTCGGCCCTTCTTCGACACCGAGACAGGCTTCTGGGACTTTGCCAGGATCTGGGGATCGTGGTAAATCTCGAGAAGTCCTCTCTGCAGCCGTCCCAACGACTGGTTTATCTAGGCATGTTGTTAGACACCAATCTCCACAAAGCCTTTCCATCCGACGACAGGATAGCAAGGCTGAGGAGGGTGGCGGAACCCTTCCTCAGGGGAGAAGAGCTTCCTGCCCAATCGTGGTTGCGTCTCTTAGGTCACCTGTCCTCCCTGGCCCGTCTGGTTCCAAACGGCCGTCTCAGGATGAGATCCCTGCAGTGGCGGCTCAAGTCCCGGTGGAATCAAGGATCCGATTCCCCGGACTTCCTGGTCCCGATTGGACCTTCGGAACAGGCTGACCTGTGGTGGTGGCTGGTCGACGAGAACCTGCGAAAGGGAGTGGATCTTCTCGTCCTCCCCCCGGAATTGACACTGTTTTCGGACGCGTCAAAAGAAGGGTGGGGGGGGGCGCATATTCTGAACCAGAGGACCTCAGGCCTTTGGTCAGAATCAGAAAAGTACCTGCACATCAACCTGCTAGAAATAAAGGCCGTTTTCCTGGCTCTTCAACAGTTCCAACGGACCCTGGCGGGTCACTCCGTGGTGGTGATGAGTGACAACACCACGATAGTGGCTTATATCAACAAGCAGGGAGGTACTTTTTCGCAGCAGCTATCCCATCTTGCAGTAGAGATTCTGAGGTGGACTGAAGTCCACTCGATAACACTATCAGCTCGCTTCATTCCTGGCAAGAGGAATGTGCTCGCCGACAGTCTGAGCAGGGCTTCGCAGATAGTGAGTACCGAGTGGTCTTTGGATCCTCAGATAGCCAACAAAGTCCTGACTTTGTGGTGTTCCCCGACCGTGGATCTGTTCACGACAGCTTTGAATTTCAAACTGCCCCTGTACTGCTCCCCAGTCCCGGACCCCAAGGCACTCTGGCAAGATGCTTTCCAACAACGGTGGGACAACATCGATGTGTACGCCTTCCCACCGTTCTGTCTGATGAGAAGGGTGCTCAACAGGACCAGACTATCGGTCAACTTGTCGATGACTCTGATAGCTCCGCTGTGGCATCACGCGGAATGGTTCCCGGACCTTCTGCAGTTCCTGACGGAGCTCCTGAGAGAACTTCCCCCACGACACGAGCTACTCAGACAACCACATTGCAACATCTTCTACTGAGCCGTAGCCTCGCTTCGGCTTCACGCCTGGAGACTGTCCAGCGTCTCCTCATGGAGAGAGGCTTTTCGCAACAGGTTGCAGAGAGAATGTCTCGGCACCTGCGAAAGTCCTCTGAGGGAGTCTACCAGGCGAAGTGGAGAGTCTTCTGTGGTTGGTGTCGTGGGAGGGGTATCTCTCCACTCAATGCCACTATTCCAGCAATAGCGGAGTTTCTCGTTTATTTGCGGGAGGAAATGCGCCTTTCGGTCTCAGCGGTGAAAGGCTATCGCTCAGCCTTAAGCTTGGCTTTTAGGCTGAAAGGAGTGGACATTTCTTCCTCGCTGGAACTCTCTCTCTACTCATACGTAGCTATGAGTTTACCTGCCCTCAGTCGGAAGCGAGACCTCCTTGGAACGTGGTTCGGGTCCTCAGGGCTCTTAAGAGACCTCCCTTCGAACCATTATGCCAGGCCTCTGATCGCCACCTGTCTTGGAAGACGGCTTTCCTGCTCGCTTTGGCCTCTGCCAAATGAGTTAGTGAACTTCATGGTCTCTCGTATGACGTCGCCCATTCAAGGGGATGGGGGGAGGTAACTTTCAGGTTCGTCCCTGAGTTTGTTGCCAAGACTCAGAACCCTGGAGTGTCAGACCCACGGTTCGACTCTTTCAGGGCCCTGGAGTGCCGGACCCACGGTTCGACTCTTTCAGGGTCGCGAGTCTCCGTTCTGTAACAAGCGACCCAGACCAGCTGCTATTATGTCCAGTGAGGAGTCTGAGGTATTACTTGAAGAGAACAGCTGCAGTTCATCCTCAGGTGCAAGCATTGTTTGTTAGCACAGGCAGGACGAAGAGGAGGGTCACCAAGAACATCATCTCGGCTTGGATTCGAAGGGTTATCCATCACGCCTTGAATCCGGACCCTCCTCCGTCATGTCGCCCTAGGGTGCACGACGTCAGGGGCATCGCTACGTCCCTGGCCTTCAAGAGAAACTTCTCTGTGACGCAGGTACTTCAAGCTGGGGTCTGGAAGCATCAGACGACCTTCACAGCCCACTACCTGCAGGACGTGACCCACAGGAGCCTCGATACTTTTTCTATCGCCCCTGTGGTGGCTGCACAACAGCTGGTCTAGCCTCAGGTTCCTTTATGGACAAGTAGCAGTAGGTTGAGGGCGTTGTTACCCGGTTTTAGTCTGCGTGAATGAAAGAGTATGTCTGACCCTTACTTCTTTCTTCATCCTCCCCTCTCTTGGGGAAGCAGCATCCTGGTCTCCGCATAGCTGACCTCAACCTCTGCAGGTAAACCATGCTTCCTTGTCCTCCTAGTATTAAGCTTAATACTGTTGTGTCCCCCATACCCTGACGAGGTGGTATTGGGAACGTCCTATCCTGGATTCCTATCTAAAGGTCTCAAGGTCAACTTCATAGGACGAGTCACGCTCTTTCCTCCACACACAACTTATGTAGGCCACACGTTCCTTGCGAAGCGAGGAACTTGTGAGGTGCAGGGACTCCTTTTCTCGAGTGCTACTCACTTGGAGTCAGAGTCCCTGGGTAAAGCCAAAGTCAGTAAGGCTGGGGACTTTCCACCCTTCCTAAGGGGTAAGTCACCCAATGCAAATAGCGTGGTTTGTATTTCGGTTACGGAACAAATGACAAATTTGGAGATAATTTGTATTTTTCCTAACCATACAAACCTTAGCTATATACACATATTTGCCCGCCAGCCCTGTCCCCCAAGTCAAGTCCTACCTCTAAGTGAAGTGAAGCAAATCACCAGTGTGTGGGGGGTGAGGGGTAGCAAGCTACCCCTTCCCCTACCCCCGCTAACTAGCGCGGGGGTAGTTAACTCTCGTTAAAATCTATTGGCTCGTCAATTTCAGCTACGCCGAAAGGTAAACCCAATGTAAATAGCTAAGGTTTGTATGGTTAGGAAAAATACAAATTTCTCCGAATTTGTCATTTTTGGGTGAGATAGCCCTGTCGTCATGATGGAAGTTCCTTCTGGCAACTTCTACAGTGTAATATTTCTGCGATAGATATTACAAGATAACTACCGTCAGGTATCACAGGGTTCCAACCCCCGGAAGCGACTATCCGAAGATATTGTGTATAATCAGGGACATATCCTAAGATAACCATAGATATCTGCACCCCGAACAGACCTTACCCAGTCTAGTACACTTAGGGGTAGGATAAGCAAGGAGCCGTTACACATCCTATCACCTTCCAGTGCTCCTATACGGACCCACTTCTCATTCCACAACGCAGCTGCGTTACTGTGAAATAGAAGCCTCCAACGAGCAAAGTGGGGGGTGGTTGTTAAAAGTATGATGTAACGGGTGGGCCATCAGGACAACATGGCTATCTCACCCAAAAATATATTTTTCCTACGTCAAAATCCCTTTTTTGGCCTCGATCCATGTCGTCCTGATGGAAGTGTACCAGAGCATTATGTATACTTGGTGTGATGCTTTTCCATGGAAAAACCTGCCATAATGGGTGCTCACCACTTATATGATGAAGTATAATCATAAATTTCTACCTGGAAAAGAATCTAAAATGGACTTGATATGGTAAATATGGCAGTGTTCTAAGGAGAAAGATCTGTGACCCGCTATCAACCATCCCTTTAGTTAAGAACACTAACAGTTGTGAAGAACACATATTACCAATATCATGAGAGTAGTGAGTAACCATTGAAGAACAAATACTCATCTTTAAATAGATTCTTAGTGTGCAGTTTTGGTAGAAATTCACCATAGTATGCCAAGTTTAATTCTACTACCAGGAATTAAGTCTAGCAATAAAATGCATCAAACAGTATACAATTTTTATTAGATAATCTATTTGAGAAAATATCAATACATTTTATATGAATAGCATTGTGATCTACAATGTACCGCAAAGTATATCCCCAATAAAATTCTATACCTAAGTAAGCATAAGGGGAGACAATTTGTTATATCCTAGAACCCTTTAAGAATGAGATCTTAAGATGAATATTTTTCCGTATATGGCTAAATTCAAAATACAGGGTCAAACGCAACCAAAAAAACTGAATTATATTAAACTCGGTTCTAAAATAGGAATGATATGGCCACATAGGTACACCTATGAAAGTCAAAGAAACTAAATTGAATCCTGGAATTTAAAATATTGAAATTGTTTAATGTAGATCATGAAGCATAAACCGACAGTTTACTTATTAAAGAAAATAAACTGGAAGAATGCCTAAGGACATACATGAGGGCTACGTCATTGCAGCAGTCTTTATAACGCTACCTGCTGCCACCACAAAATGACGAACTTCGTCCAATTGCTTCATATAGTGCTTGAAGAACACCCTGGTGGACTTCCAACCAGTATAAGCTTGTAAACCTTCAAATGACATATACTGAGAGAAGTTCAGGGATGATACCACCTTCCTGGGGTCATGACCCAACGGCATGCTAGCCGGATCTGCTCATCTAATAAAATAAGCAAATTTTGCTCTCGGTTGTTTCAAAGACAACTCTGATTTGACCGTCTCACTTCTAAATAATTGACCCTGTTTAACATTCTTTGTCCTGTCAAGATATGTCTTTAAACATTGTACTGGACACAGAGTGAGGTCACTTTCGAGGGGAACTATTTTCCATGGTCCCCAACATTTAGATGGTAGCTCATTCTTAGCCAAAAAGGTAGGATCAGGGTATAAATTAACATCACCATTATTTGTAAATTCTATGTGACCTTCATCACAAGAGAGAGCTACAATTTCACTAATCCGAGCACCAGAAGCCATAGCGATTAGGAAAATTACTTTTTTAGGTAAATCTCGTAAAGAAGCTGTTTGATTGTCAATTTCCCAAGCCAGTTGTAAAACCTTATCCAATGACCAGGATATCAGTCTCTGTGAAACTGCTGGTCTCCACCTGGCGCAAGCTTTCGGAATCTTGTTGAAAAGGTCTTGAGTTGAAATCTATGTCAAAAGCAAATAAAATGGGTTTAGCCAGGGACGATTTGTACGACGCAATCATGGAGGATGCTAAACCTTTCGCGTGTATATCGATCAGAAAGCCTAAACAAAAATCCATATAGAAGATGGATTTTTATCTTTCACATATCGAACCCATTTCTTCCAGTTTCATACTGATTCAAAGTAGTGAAAAATTTATAATTTTTCCCAAATGCCAATTTGTCCCGTTGAATTTTGAATCTTTTTTTTACAGGGCTAATGCAAAAAATCATGAGATGAAGGACTTTCGTTTTCCAGGATGAAGCGAAGACAGTCTTCCTCTGTACTTCTTGAGACAGACTCGAGCTGGGTAGAGATACCAGCCTGGGGTTCATCTCTGTCACCAAAGGATACCAGTTGCTCTTCGGCCATTGAGGAGCAACCAGGGCTGCTGTCCCCCTGAACGAACGAAGCTTGTCCAACACCTTCAAGAGAAGATTGAAGGGTGGGCATACAAATCTGCTCCCAATGATTCCAATCCATGTTTAATGCGTCCATGCCTATCGCCTCTAGATCAACATTTGGTGCCACATGTTTGGGAAGTTTCTTGTTGAGACCTGTTGCAAACAGGCCCACTTGAAGACCTGAGACTACCTCCTGCACGAAAGAGAATGATTTTTCGTCTAGACCGGTTCTGATAACTTGGTGGGTTATTGTACATATTTTAAATTCAATTCTCGTTTTAATCAGCAACCAGTGTAAATCGATTAGTATAGGGGTGATCCTTTCTCTAGGTGGGACACCTTTTATCAGTTTTGCTCCTCTGTTTATTATGTTTTCTAATTTCTTAAGTTGCACTTATGGTAAATTGTAATAGATAGAGTTGCAGTAGTCAATCCTGGTAATAACACAGTTTATCACAAGTTTCTTCACAGAATTTTCGTCCAGGTACTTTTTTATAAACACAATATTTCTTAGATGATAACCAGCAGTTTTTGTTACATTTTTTGGGGGGAATTTAGAGACAGGTTACAGTCAAGAAATACACCTAGATCTCGAACTTTACTAGATATCGGTACTGAGTTCATTTGAATATCACCCAAGTTTCTCACGCTGTTTCTCTTAGCCACCACCATGAATTCAGTTTTGTTCTCATTTAATTTTAGTTGTTTAAATGTCATCCATTCTCTAACACTATCAAGGATTCAATTTAGAGTTTCAGTAGTGTCATGTATATCATTTATCGAGATGTAAAATTGTGTCATCTACAAATAGTTTGAACTTCACGCATGCCTTTGTAGTATTTTCGATAGACCAATAGTATAGATGCAGAATAAGATTGGGCCAAGTACACTCCCCTGGGGTACCCCTCTGTTTAAGGGTTCATATGATGAATAAGAGTTTCCAATTTGTACACAGTAATTTCTAACAGCTAAGTAGTCTTTTAGGTATTCGAAGGCTTGATTTTCAACGCCGATGGACCGTAGATAATTTAGTAGCAGTTCATGTACAACTGTATCAAAAGCAGCACTGAGATCGAGCAGTATTAAGATACCACATTTATTTTCATCCATCATTTCTAGTATATCATTTACAACAGAGCAGATGGCTGTCTCTGTAGAGTATAGTTTTCTGTAAGCAGATTGGTTGTCAGGCAAAGTTTCTATTAGTTCTAAGTGACTGACTAGTTGTTCAAGAAATACATATTCAAGCATTTTTGAGACAAAGGATAGATTTAGAATAGGTCTATCTGGAGAGAGCCCAGTACTCTTTCCTGTTGGCGTCTTGAGATCCTGTCGGATTTCAGTAGTCTCTTTGACAGATCCTACGATCTCTCTCCTCTTCCCTGGGGGAATGGAGAGGTGGTGCGACTTCAAGTTCCAATGGATTCCCAGCCATTGAAACTCTTGAACCGGAGAGAGTCGAGACTTCTTGAAGTTGATCTTGAATCCCAGATGTTCCAGGAACTGGATCACTTTCTTGGATGCATTCATACAAGCCATTCTGGATGCTGCCCACACCACCCAGTCATCCAGGTACGCTGCTACCTGAACCCCTTTTAGGCGTAGTTGTTGAACGACTGCATCTGCAAGTTTCGTGAAAGTCCTTGGGGCTCTGAAGACATACTTTTTCTTCTGTAGCCTGAATCCTAGGTAGGAGGAGAGAGGGCGATTGACTGGAATAACGGATTTTGAGCGAAGCGAAAAATCTATTTTTGGGTGAGATAGCCATGACGTCCTGATGGAAGGTTCCTTCAGTAGCTTCCTAAGGGTATATTTGACTACAGTAGATATTCCCAGAGAATTAAACTAAAGGTTATCACAGAATTCTAACTTCTGGTGCGAGTACCCTAAAGGTTTCCCTCTAGGATATCGTATATCAACAGGGGACGCATGTATCAACACGCCACATTGCTATCTGCACCCCATATAGAGTTAACACTTCGATATGGAAAGGTGGAGAATAACTGGGGAGCCGTTTCACAGTTACACTCATCCGCGGCTGCTTTTGGTACTCGAGACGTAAACAAACGGGCGCCATTGCTAAATGACGTCACGTCCGTCCTCATCCTGAGGCCAGCTTCTTGCTAATCTCCATGATACAGCAGGACAGGGCGGGGCCTGAAAGGCTGGACTAGAATAGACGGGAGGGTCCATCAGGACGTCATGGCTATCTCACCCAAAAATAGATTTTCGCTTCGCTCAAAATCCGTTTTTTGGGCTCAAGCCATGACGTCCTGATGGAAGTGTACCAGAGAATTAATGTATCGTGGAAATTTTCCCCCTTTTTATGCAAATGCCAAGGGCTTCGAATAGAGGTATGTAACATGTCCTTACTAGAGATTCCGTGAAGAACTAGCTTCCTGCCCCCCTGGCAGAGAAGTCCTGGTGGACCATACTAATATCTCGAAGCGATCATTGAAGAGCTACTCACCCTGCGGAGAGTTCGTGCAGGACTCGGAGACAAGACATAAGGTTAATATTCGGGTAGGAATATTATCAAGCATAGGTAAGTGATTAACATTTACTACACTCCCTGGAGGAGAGATCAATCTGGTCTCGGAAGCAGGACAAAGGTCAATATTCAGGTAGGAATATTATCAAAGCATGAGTGAGTATATAATACAATTATATATATTATTCTTCTCCTTCCGAAAGAAAGGGGTAAATGAAACTATAACAATCGTATATTTCATAATAAATAATAGGAGCGGAGAGAGACGCATAAGTAATAAAATAGACATTTTATTTCAAAGATTGCAGATTATTGTGATAAAAATTACAATAATAAATGTAAAGTTTATTTACAAAATAAAGAATAATGTACATAGAAAATAAAGACTTCAATCTTGAATCTGAAAAGAAATTTCACTTTTAGAAACACAAGTTCCAGAGGAACGTCAGTCTTTTTCAAAGAAAACACACCATGCCCTAGAGCATGTGGCACTCAAGTAAAGTCTATGACATTTCACCTTGGTAAGAACAGTTTATTAGAAACACTAAGTGTCCATGAAATCACTATGTATCACCACAGGGTCAACACAGGCACCCGGAGAGTTACAGTCCCAAGTAACTCGCTGTTCTATGCAGAGTTAAACAGCAGGTTTCATAACACTACTGCGGCTACCACGAAATGTTTGACTTCATGCACTTGCTTTGCGTAGTGCTTGAAGAAAACGCGCGATGATTTCCATCCTGTGAAGCTCTTGAGGCTTTCGAAATCCATGCTCTAGAAGAAGTTCAGAGAAGACGCGACTTTTCTCGGATTATGACCTGCGGGTGTACTGTCAGGATCCGCTCTGCGAATGAAGTAGGTGATTTTCGCTCTTAGTTGTTTCAGTGACAAGTCGCTACCCGATGTTTCTCCTTTGAAGAGTTGTCCTCCACCGAAGTCTGAAGTTCTTCGAAGATAGACCTTAAGACTCTCCACTGGACATAGAGAGACATCTTCTTTCAGGGGGCAGATTCTCCAAGGGCCCGATCTCTTGGTGGGTAGTTCATTCTTAGCGAGAAACGTCGGATCAGGGAAGAGGGTAAGTTCTCCTGTATCTGCGAATAGGATATGACCCTCTTCTCTTGATAATGCCACTATTTCACTGACTCGGGCTCCCGAGGCGAGAGCAAAAAGGAGGATAACTTTTTGAGTCAAGTCTTTTAGAGGGCACGAATCGTTGTCCAGGTTAGAGGCAAAATGGAGCACCTTGTCCAGGGACCAGGAGATAGGTTATGGCGGAGGTGCTGGGCGTAGTCTAGCGCATGCCTTTGGCAATTTATTGAAGATATCACTGGACAGATCAATCTGGAAGGCGTACAGGAGTGGTCTAGTCAAAGCCGATTTGCAGGTGGAAATCGTGTTGGCTGCTAAGCCTTGTCCATGAAGGTGAATGAAGAAGGACATACAAAAATCAATGGTGATTTCCGTAGGATTTTTTGCCTTATCGAAAGAGACCCACTTTCTCCAGGATGATTCGTATTGCCGTCTAGTAGATTCAGTCTTGTATTCCTCGAGGAAGTCTAAACTTTTCTTCGAGATTCCAAACCTTTTCTTTGCGGCTAAGGAGAGAAAATCATGACATGAAGGTCCCTGACTTTCAGTGATGAAGCGAAGACAGTCGACTTCTGTACTTGTTGAGAGGGAACTGGGCCCGGTAGGGGGATCAGCGTGGGCTGCAGCTCCAGGACCAGAGGGTACCAATTGCTCCGGGGCCACTTGAGAGCCACTAGGGCCGCTGTCCCTTTGAAGGTTCTCAGTTTGGAGAGGACTTTCAGCAGAAGGTTAGGGGGAGGGAACAGGTATATCCTGGACCATCTGTTCCAATCCAGTGACATGGCATCCACTGCTTCTGCCTTGGGGTCCTCGTACGGGGCCACATATCGAGGAAGTTGATTGTTGTCGCTCGTCGCGAAGAGATCGATCTGAAGTTCCGGGACTTGGTGAGAGATGAAGGAGAATGACCTTGCGTCTAGAGACCATTCCGACTCTATTGGGCTTGTCCTTGATAGAGCGTCCGCCGTCACGTTGCGGAATCCTTGTAGGTGAACTGCAGACAGGGGCCATTTCTTCTTTTCTGCCAAACGAAAGATTGGAAGAAGCACCTGATTTATCTGGGGCGATCTCGAGCCCTGACGATTGAGACATCTGACTACCACCGAGTTGTCCAGAGTCAGACGAATGTGGATCGAGGGAGGCGGGGAGAGTTTCTTCAGGGTGAGAAGAACCGCCATGGCCTCCAAGATGTTGATGTGAAACGTCTTGAATAGGGGAGACCATGTTCCTTGAACCTGTCGTTGGTGGGAGTGACCTCCCCAACCCTCCAGCGAAGCGTCCGTGTGGATGTTGATCGATGGAGGCGGGTGTTGAAGAGGAATGGACCTTTTCAGGTCCTTTGCTTCCGACCACGGCTTTAAAAGCGAGCGAAGTCTGTTTGGAAGCCGTCTCTTGAGGTCTCTTCGAGCGATGGATGCGAAACGTCTCCAGACTCCCCGGCATCCTTTAGCTGTGCGCGAAGCACTGGGTTTGTCACAGAGGCGAACTGAAGATAGCCGAGAACTTGTTCTTGCTGTCGTCTTGAGATCCGTTTGGATTTTAGAAGTCTTCTGACAGACCCTGCTATTTTCTTCCTTTTCTTCTGTGGGATGGAAAGGCGGTGTGACTGAAGATCCCAATGGATTCCCAACCACTGGAACTTCTGAGCTGGAGAGAGGCGAGATTTCTCGGTGTTTATCTTGAATCCCAGATGCTCTAGGAACTGGGTGACTTTGTTGCAGGCTCTTATACAATCTTCGGGCGATGTCGCCCAGACTAACCAGTCGTCTAGGTAGGCCATCACTTGGACGCCCTAAAGACGGAGTTGTTGGACAATGGCATCTGCCAGCTTGGTGAAGATCCGTGGAGCCACGTTGAGCCCGAAGGGCACGGCCCTGAAGGCTTAACTTTTCCTTTGGAGTCGAAATCCTAGGTAGGAGGAAGCGTAATGATTCATTGGAATGTGCCAATAGGCATCCGCCAGGTCTATGGAGACCGTGTAGGCCCTTTGAGGCAGAAGGGTCCTTATTTGTTGTAGAGTCAGCATCTTGAACTTGTTGTTCGCAATGAACTTGTTGAGAGGGGATAAGTCTAGAATGACTCTGAGTTTGTCGGAGTCTTTCTTGGGAACGCAAAATAGTCTCCCTTGGAACCTGGTTGACTTTACCCTCCTGATCACCTTCTTGTTCAAGAGTTCTAGGACGTATTCTTCCAGGAGGGGGGTTGACTGTTGGAAGAATTGCTGGAAGGCTGGGGGTGGTTGAGTCCAGCTCCCGCCTAGTCCCTTCTTGACGATGCTGTGTGCCCAGAGATCGAAGGTCCAACGATCCTGGAATTGGCGGAGTCTTCCTCCTACCGGAAGCACTTCATTGCTTCTGGTGTCCCGAGGGTTTGCCACCTCGGCCGCTAGCTCCCCTTCCTCTGCCTCTGGAGGGATGGCGAGAAGAATCTCTGCCGGAGCCTCTGCTTGAGCCCATACCTCTGGCACGAAAGGTAGTAGAGTGTTGCTCATATGCAGGGGTGAAGACCGGTGACTGCGACACCACCGGTTGGGGGACCAACTGAAAGGTCTGTTGTGGCTGTGTGGCCACTTGGGGAGTAGCGGTACCCAGAAACTGTCGTCTTTGTTGACGTTGCTGGGGTTTCGGCTTCTGAGGTTTCCTCTTAGGCTGAGGGCCATCATCTTGAGAGGATTTCCTCTTTCTTGACATGCCCCACTTGTGGAGAAAGTTCCTATTCTCCGTGGCGGCTTTATCTACAATCTCTTTCACCAGAGAAGATGGGAAGAGATACTTACCCCAGATATTGGAGGAAATCAGCCTCTGGAGTTCGTGTTTCACCGTCACATTGGCGAACACGAATTCACGACAGGCTCTGCGAGCCCTAGTGAAGCTATATACAGTAGGTCCTTTGTCACCGTTGCCAAGTGCGATTTGGCTAGGACCATATAAAAGTCCGGGACTCTAGTATCCCCGGCCATAAGTTCCAGCTGTACCTGGTGGGACAGCGACGCGGCAAGCCTCTCCTTCGTATCCTGTTCCCTACGAAGGAGGTGATCGTTTAGCTTTGGGAGGTCCTCATTAAATTGACGACCAGCTACATCAGGCTCTAGTTTCCCTACCGTGAAGGTTGACTGGATGTCTTTCCAGTGCCTATCATCGGGGGGGGAAGAGTAATGGAGAAGGGTCTGCACTCCTCCATTGCAGGGCAAGGTTTCCCTTCCTCCACCGCCTTTAAGACCGCTGTGAAGGCCTTTTCGATGAAGGGAAAGGTCGCAGCAGTTGGCGCAACGAAGGTTGGATGCTTCTTGCTAAGCGCCGGCATCTTGGAGTTGGTGAAACCCCTACTCTTCACCGCCTGGGCTAACATAGCTTGGGCCTTCGCGAGATCGAACACGATAACCTCCTTCGGTTTGGTCACTTCCTTTGAGGCTGGTTCGGACCTGAGCCGGACGTAACAGTCCGGATAAGCCTTGAAATTCGGGAAGAATTCCACTTCTTCCAGCAAGATAGAGCCAACCCTTTCACTAATGTAGATTTTGCCAGTTGTAATTGGCATATGCTCGGCGTATTTCCATGGGTTAGCTTCCGAGCAAGTGGGGAGGTCCTTAACCGAAATTACTTTTCGGTTGTTTCAGATTAACGAGAGTCGTCCGGAATTGCTTCTGGGTTTCTCGTAGTTTTCTTTCCATGAGGGCTTCAAGCATCTTGAAGACCTCCTGAGTGGCCAATGGAAGAGGGTCCGGGGTGGCAGAAGTCGAAGGAACAGGTTCCTCGGACGGTGCAGGAGTTGCTGCGGGAGTAGGAGCAGGAGCGACCTCGGTCTCCGAATCAGGGTATTCCACCTGATCTTCCTCATAGTAGAGTTCCTCACCCATGAGGTTCTTCTCCGTCTCTTCTGACACTTCCGACATACGTTCCATGTTATCGGAATCTAGATGGCACTCATGCATGGACTGGGCCATGACAATATCAGGCTCCACCACGATCTGGACGGTGGGGATCTGATCACGGGGGACCACAGAGTCTTTGGATGCCTTTGGGAAAAGCAAGGCCCTCAAGTCTTCGTTGGCAAGATACGGTCCGGTGGCGTTCTTCTGGAAGCCACGCACCCATTTGCGTAGCTTCTCTCTAGCGTTGTCCCTTGCCTCCGCAGAAGGAGGATCGTCGAACGCCTCGACCAAACGACTCTTGCAGACTGTACAGCTCTGCGGGTCCCAATACTTCAGGTCGCCTTTCTTGGCGGCGCAGGGGGCGTGGGTCCGGCACGCCTTGTGCCCGTAGAAGTCCGGGCGCTTCACCCCGCAGAAGTTGCTCTCACACTTCATATACTCCTCCTGTAAAAGAAAGAGATTATGAATACATGGAAGGCATAAGAATGACTTACATTACTCTAAAATTAAGATATCTTAATCCAAATTTTTAAACATTAAAGTAATTTACAAGGCATTATAATGCTTGAGAATAATGAGCGGGAAAGGAAGTAGATAGACACATACTTGTGAATCCCGCCCAGTCGGTTACCGTAACCTTATCTGTAAGCAATTTCTTTTGTGGCCGAAGGTCACAATTAGGGAATCCATATGGATAAGCCGAGCTAAGCTTCTAACAGAAATTGCCCGCAGGGTGTAGCAGGGTCTGAGACCACTCAGAACCCTGGAGTAGAAGGGGTATAGGAGAAACCCCTTATTAAATGTAGGTTCCGGCAATCGGCTGCACTAAGACACACAGAGTATGCTGGAATATTGTAATGTGCAAACAAACAGCATAGCCACAATCTTGGATGGTAAGACAATACCTATAGAAGTGGCCAAGCCATCTGGCTGCAGCATTTTGACTGTCGGCATGTTGTCGGCAGGTATGTGAAGGGGTGCATGTCCCTCAACGTCTCAGGAGGGTGCCGGCAGACCGACGGCACGCCGGAGGCCGGTCCTGCAGGTTGGAAGGCATCAAGACAGACACACTGAGTATCTAAAGTATAATACGATCGTGGCGACTGCCGGCACAACGGCGGGTCGCCGGCAGAGGGCAGCAGCTCCGGCAGCCGAAGGCTGACGGCATGGTGAGCTTTGATCAACTCATCAGATAGATATGTATATGGTTGTATATCTAGACCGCCGGCAATCAATGTCGGCATGCCGATGGCCGGCTCCGAAGGTCGGCCAGCTGTTACTAGGTAAGATGAGGGATGGGACGTCGGCTGTATGTCGACGAAAGGCGGTAGCCTCCGGCACACGGAAGGCTGACGTCTTAGAGGGGGAGGGCATCTTATGAAAGAATGTCACCTGAGGTAGAGGCGGCTATCGCCGGCAGTAGAGGCGGCAAGGGACCGGCGCCAGGATAGAAAGAGAGAAAGGTAAGGAAGGATGGAAGGGGTAAGATCCCATACCCCTCCGGCATCCCTCCGGAGAGAGTGCACTCATGATAGGAGTGGATACTCCTAGCAACCGGCGGCAGGGAGCCGGCAGTCGGCCGGATGCCTGGGGTAACCCAAGGGAGGGTTAGAGGGCTCTCAAGAGAAGGGAATCCCCCGCCGGCCGGACCGCCGCTGGCAACCACTCCCATAGAACGCTATGAAGGGTATGTGTACCAGAGCGGCCAGCTCAGCAGGAGAACAATGTTAGCCCTACCACTCCACCCAAGGGAGGAGTTGTAGGACTAAGGACAGATGTGTGTAGGCAAGCCTACACCAAAGGGATAGGTGGGGAGGGGGAAGAAAAGGTCTTTCTATAGAGGAGAGACTGTATGAGAACGGCCACCAAGGTAAGGGAGAACGCTCCCTAACCTAGGTTAGGTAGCCCAGAATGAGAACGGTACAGGAGTACCATCTCAAACTATAATAGGGCAGAGTCAATCCCCAGAGCTTAACCTAGAGAGGGAGGGCTAACTCCTAGACTAGGAAAGCTTGAAAGACACATCGCAAGTTGCAGGGAGGAAGGAGTAACCCAACCAGGTGCAATCGAGGAAGGGCAGAGCTGTTCCTTATTTCTCGGTCACGACCCTAAGGGAGGGTCATTCCCTTAGGGAAGGCAGAGAAGCGATAAATACTCTGTTTGTAGACAAAATTCCCCTATATAGAAGGGGAAGCAAGACTACACAGAGGGAATGCCCGCAGGCAGGGGGATAGGGAGCATATAGGGGTTCTTACATTAGGTTAGGATGGAATGATACACAATCAACACAGTCCCCTATATGGTCCCTGAAGGCGAAAACACTTACATCACAGTTAATAGTATGTTTATTAATGCCACAATCTTCATAACTTAACCTAGGAACACTGGTATATATCATGCATGAAAACAAGCACTAGGCTGTCCAGCCTTGGGGCTAAGCTAGCGATCTAGTATGGGGTCGAACGGCGACCGAGTCTGATGAGCGCTAAAACACGATATAAGTATTCCCTAGCTATGAAGACTAAATAACTAATAATATTAATTAGTTAAATGACCGGAGAGGGCTGTTCTGGCTAACTAAATAAAGCATGCAACATGAACAGCGACGCCATAAAATGGCGCGTCCGGTATCGGCACAGCTCTGCCACAAAACACAATATTTTACTAAAAGTAGAAGTTACTTTACGGCTAGAGCTTATTTAAACAATACTGGGACCTGGTACTCAACTTTCCAGAAGAAGGCGAAGCTGAAGGTAGTGACATAACGGCGATGTAAGCAGATGAAAAAAGCACTTAGGGAAAATCCGACTTGAGCGAGAAGCTACAGGCAGAAGGATGAGGACGGACGTGACGTCATTTAGCAATGGCGCCCGTTTGTTTACGTCTCGAGTATCAAAAGCAGCCACGGATGAGTGTAACTGTGGAACGGCTCCCCAGTTATTCTCCACCTTTCCATATCGAAGTGTTAACTCTATATGGGGTGCAGATAGCTATGTGGCGTGTTAATACATGCGTCCCCTGTTGATATACGATATCCTAGAGGGAAACCTTTAGGGTACTCGCACCAGAAGTTAGAATTCTGTGATAACCTTTAGTTTAATTCTCTGGGAATATCTACTGTAGTCAAATATACCCTTAGGAAGCTACTGAAGGAACCTTCCATCAGGACGTCATGGCTTGAGCCCAAAAATGCCAGTAAGCATCTGCTAGGTCTATTGAGACTGTGTACGCCCCTTTTTTGGGCTCAGGCCATGCTGTCCTGATGGAAGTTCCTTCTTAGTAGCTTCCTAGGTTATATTTAACTACAGTGATATATCCCAGAGAATTTTACTAAAGGTATCCAGAATTCTAACTCCTGGCACGAGTATCCCTTGTATTATCTGATAGGGATATCGTATAAGATCAGAGAACGTATTCTTGACATGCCACATAGCTATCTACACCCCTAATAGCGTTTACGCTTCGAGAGGGGAAAGTGGCAAGAATTGTAGGAGAGCTGTTATTAAGGGAACACTCCTACTCGTACTGTGATTGAGCGCTAGCACGCCGGCGTGTGGCGCCATCTAGCCATTCTTTCT
This sequence comes from Palaemon carinicauda, assembly GCF_036898095.1. Taxonomy (NCBI): domain Eukaryota; kingdom Metazoa; phylum Arthropoda; class Malacostraca; order Decapoda; family Palaemonidae; genus Palaemon; species Palaemon carinicauda. The sequence goes on along the minus strand of NC_090732.1, from coordinate 81,895,473 downwards.
CGTGTAGCGTTCCTTACCAGTGTTTATCCCTTGTACCTCTCGTTGTTTTGGATTGTTATGCGCAATGATGTCTTCACCAGCCTCATCTGCCTCTGGAAAGTTAAGTATTATCTTTAATTTGTATAAATGTAAGCTTTTGCCAGTTTTTTCCTCGAAATAAGTTCGTAATTAACGTAACAAGAGCTGTTGCCCAGCCGGATGGCGTCTTAGATGCGGTCGTTCTTTGCATGTACATTTAGTTAGCCAGAACGACGTTCCCGGCATATTTCGCTTTAATAATTTTAGCTATTTATCATTTAGCTAGGAATTCTTATATCATGCCCTTGTTTTCGTGGATTTGGCAATTTTATTACCAAGCCCCACGAGTGCTAGGCTTCCTAGCCTAGGCACCCATACACTTCATGCATGATATAACCTTCCTGGTAAAGTTTTTTTTGGGCTCAAGCCATGACGTCCTGATGGAAGGTTCCTTCAGTAGCTTCCTGAGGGTATATATGACTACAGTGGATATTCCCAGAGAATTAAACCAAAGGTTTCACAGAATTCTAACTTCTGGCATGAGTACCCTAAAGGTTTCCCTTTAGGATATCGTATATCAACAGGGGACGTATGCTCGACACGCCACATAGCTATCTGCAACCCACATAGCGTTTACGCTTCGAGGGGGAAAGGTGGCAAGATAACTGAGGAGCCGTTGCAAAGTTATCCTCCTACGTTAGTGTTACGGTACTTTGCGACGTAAACAAACGGCAGCCATAGCTGTCCGCCATCTTGACTGACTTCACGTCCGTCCTCTTCATTCCAATTCAAGTAGCGTCACAGCATAGTTTGGTTTTTCCCAGTTTTTGCTTTTTTCAACGCCATGTCGCAATCTTCGGCCTCGCCTTCTTCTGGAAAGTTGAGTACCATATTCTTGTATCGTATAACTAAGCTCTAGCCATAGAGTAACGATTTTTTATCCTTAAAATCTTGTGTTTTGTGGTGGAGCTGTGCCTTGACCGGAGGTGTCATGTTTCGACGCTGCTGTTCCCCTCGCATGCTTTATTTAGTTAGCCAGAACAGCGTTCCCGGTCTCATAACTAATTTAATATCATTAGTTATTTAGTCTTCATTGCTAGGAATTAGTTATATTATGCCGATAGTATTCTTCGGCGAACTTAGTTAGCCGATCCCTACGCTAGCCTACTAGCCTATCCCCTAGGCTCGATGCCTAAGTGTTCATGTTTACTTCCTGCATGATATAATAAGTGTTCCTAGTGTTAATTTACGAAATGAAGATTTAGGCAATTATACTGTACATACAAGATTCAGTGATTGCACATGCGTTTTTTCGCCTTCTAGGGACCATACAAGGGGTCGTGGGTGGTCTTACCATCGACTCTTTTACCCCTAACCTAACGCTGGGCCCCTTGTATGCTTCCTTATCTCCCTTGTTACCTTATTTAGGGTAATCTCCTCCCTCTGTGGTAGTCTAGGCTACATCCTAGCCCTCTTACCTCAAATGGCATTCGGGTAGGTTAGGCTAGGATTGTTCTTCCCTTCTCATCGCCATTGTTCATGGATCGAGTTAGGACAGAACCCCAGAGTACTTGTCGTTCACCCCAGCCCACCTTAGGAGAACGTTTTCTCCTTCTGGTACTGGCTGGAAGGATGAAGGTGGAAGGGCTCTGCCTTTCCCCCTAGTCTGCACTTGGTTGGGTCACGACCCTTCCTACCTGCAACCTAGCGACTTGTCCTACCCGTCTTACCTAGTCTGGGAGAATGGTTCTCCTAGCCTAAGTTAGGCAGTCTTTGGGATTCTGTTTCTTTATAGTTTAGGACAGGACACTAGTGCTGTACCTAAGCTGAGCTGGCGTATCCTAGGTTGGGGAGCGTTCTCCCCCCTCTAGATAGGCTAGCCTATAAACAGATTCCCTTCTCTTGGGGGTGTAAGGGCGTGTCCCCACCCCCTTATCACTCCCTCTCAGGACCTTTTCCCCCTCCCCCCACTCTGTCCCTTTGTGTTGGCTTGCCATCACACCCCTGTCCGCCGTCCTACAACTCCTCCGCTTGCCGGCGAGTTGTGGGATTATCTGTGTTCTTCTGCTAGATGGTCCGTTCTGCTACACTTCCCTAACATAGTTGAACTATGGGATAGTGCCGGCGGAAGACCTCCCTCTTTGAGTGTTCTCTGGGCCTCCCTTGGGCTACCACAGGCATCATAGCCGTCTGCCGGCTCTCTGCCGCCGGATGATAGGCGTATCTCCCCTTTCATGTGAACACTCCTTCCGGAGGAAGGTTAGTTTGGGTACTGGGTATTACCCTTCCTTTCCTTCCCTCCTTACCTTTCTCTCTTTCTATCTTGGTGCCGGTCCACTGCCGCCTCCGTTTGCTGGCGCTAGCCGCCTCCGTTTGCTGGCGCTAGCCGCCGGCATCTTGGGTAACCTTCCTGCTTCACTGGATGATGTCAGCGATGGTCTACCATTGCCGGCTGCCGGGGGCCACCGTCCTGCCGACGATCTGGCCTCCACTTTCCGGCACTAGTCGCCGGCATCTTGGGTAACCTTCCTGCTTCATTACATGATGTCAGCAATGGTCTACCATTGCCGGCTACCTGCCGGCTGCCGGGGGCCACCGTCCTGCCGGAGATCCGCCATTCCCAGATGTCTTCCTGTCTCACTGCCACTTGGTATGTGGCCATTGATGGGTTCACCTCGCTAGACGGGCCTCCGGTCTTCCGTCAGTCTGCCGGCGCTTCTAGCCTCGGCTTACAGTGGACAATCACCCCTCCCGACTGCCGGCCCTGTGCTGGCAGTCACTATCATGCAGCTCTGTAGACTAGCCAGTTCTCCTGTGGTATTTCATACCATAGGACAATGACTTTTATATACGGTTGTACAGTAAAACATTTCCAGCATATTCTGTGCTTCCTTGTGCAGTCTCTTGCCGGGACCGAACCTGCAAAAAGGGGTTTATTCTAATATGTGTCTTCCTACTTCTCTTCTAGCTCACCTATCCTGGGCTCATAACCAAAATGAATCTTATATTTCATAAGTTGCTGCTTAAATTTTAATCTAAGATTACTGTAAGCCATGATATAATGACTCTCAAGTACTCATTGTCTCTTTCTTTTACAGGAGGAGTACGTGAAGTGTGAGAGCTCCTTCTGCGGAGTTCGTCGCCCTGACTTTTATGGGCATCTGGCGTGCCGGACCCACGCCGCCTGTGCCACCAAGAAAGGGAATCTCAAGTATTGAGATCCGCAGACTTGTTCAGTCTGCAAAAGCCTCCTTGATGAGGCGTTCGACAACCCTCCGTCCGCGGAGGCCCGGGACAATGCACGAGAGAAACTGTGCAAGTGGGTGCGCAGTTTCCAGAGGAACGCTACAGGGCCTTATCTCCCCAACGAGAAGATGAGGGCCCTTCTCTTCCCTAAGGCATCGGCTGATGCCGTGATCCCTAAGGACAAGATCCCCTGTGTTCAACTTACGGTTAAACCGGACGTTACGGCCGCTCTCCAAGGCTGTCACATCGACGAGGTGGAAGGTATGTCGGACGTGTCCGAAAATACCGAAAGGACCCTCATGACTGAGGGTCAGGAGGAAGAAGAGGATCAGGTGGAGCCACCTGATTTGGAGGGCGAGGTCGCCCGAGCACCCTCTGTAGCTTCAGCTGTGGTCGAGGAGCCAGTTCCCTCTACATCTGCTTCTTCGCTTCCTCCGCTGCCGACCACCCAGGATACCACCCAGGTCCTGGTAGTACTCTTGGACGAGAGGTTCCGCAAAGGTCAAGAGGACCTCAAGAGGCATTTCATGGGCTAGAAGCAACCGAAGAAACTCTCGGTCAAACAGCTTCCCCCTTGCTCGGTGTCAAATCCCTGGAGGTATGCCGAGCACATGCCAATAACGACGGGGCGCATTTTCATTAATGATAAAATGGGTGCCGTTCCCCTTGAAGAGGTAGAGTTCTACCCTAGCTTTGAGGCATATCCGGACTGTTACGTCAAGCTTAAGTCCGAACTGGCCTCCAAGGAGGAGACCGAACCTAAGGAAGTGATCGTATTCGAGCACTCCAAGGCCCAGGCTATGCTGGCTGATTGCCTCAAGAGTCGAGGCTTCACTAACTCCAAGATGCCAGCGTTGAGCAAGAAGCATCCATCCTTTCTTGCTCCTCCTACCATGGTCTTTCCCTTCGTGTAAAAGGCTCTAAACGTGGTCTTGAAGGCGGTGGAGGAAGGAAAGCCCTGCCTTACACTGGAAGAGTGTAGGCCTCTCTCCCTCGCCTTACCCCCCGACGATAAAAGCTGGAAGGATATCCAGCTTACTTTCACGGTTGGGAAACTGGAACCTGACGTCGCTGGACGTCAGTTTAATAAAGATCTCCCTGAGCTTAACGACCATCTACTACGTAGGGAACAAGACACCAAGGAGAGGCTAGCTGCCTCCCTATCCCATCAAGTTCAACTTGAGGCAATGGCAGGGGACATTCGGGTCCCGGACTTCTATGTGGTTCTTGCTCAGACCCACCTTGCGACCGTGATGAAGGATTTGTTCAGCTTCATGAAGGCCCGGAGAGCCTGTAGAGAGTACGTGTTCGCCAATGCAGCCGTGAAGCATAAACCCCGGAAACTGATCTCCTCCAACATCTGGGGCAAACATCTCTTCCCTACAGCTCTAGTGAAGGAGATCGTGGACAAGGCTGCCACTGAGAACCAGAACCTTCTCAACAAGTGGGGCATGTCCCAGAAGAAGAAGTCCTCTTAGGATGAAGGTCCGCAACCTAAGAGGAAACCCTCCAAGCCTAGACCCCAACAGCGTCACGCCAAACGTCAGTTTCCGGCTCCCGCTACTCCCCAGATAGTGGCCCAGCCACAGCAGACCTTTCAGCTGGTCCCTCAACCGGTGGTGTCCCAATCACCAGTTTTCACTCCTGCCTACGAAAGACAGTCCACTACCTTTCATCCGAGAGGTAGAGGCTCCGGCAGAGACTCCTCTCGTCGTCCTTCCAGAGGCAGAGGAGGAAGGGGAGCAAGCGGCCGAGGTGGTAAACCCTCCGGAAACCAGAAGCAACGAAGTGCTTCCGGTGGGAGGAAGACTCCGCCACTTTCAGGATCATTGGACCTTCGATCCTTGGGCACACAGCATCATCAAGAAGGGACTAGGGTGGAGTTGGATACAACCACCTCCAATCTTCCACCAATTCTTCCAGCCCTCAACACCAATCCTAGAAGAATATGTCCTAGAACTCTTGAACAAGAAGGTGATCAAGAGGGTTAAGTCCACCAGGTTCCAGGGAAGACTGTTTTGTGTTCCCAAGGAGGACTCAGACAAGCTCAGAGTCATTCTCGACTTGTCCCCTCTCAACGAGTTCATTGTGAACAACAAATTCAAGATGCTGACTCTTCAACATATAAGAGCCCTACTGCCTCACGAGGCTTACACAGTCTCAATAGACCTGGCGGATGCCTATTGGCATATTCCAATGAATCACCAAGCTTCCTCCTACTTAGGATTCAGGCTCCAAAGAAGAAACTACGTCTTCAGGGCCATGCCCTTCGGGCTCAACGTGGCTCCAAGAATCTTCACGAAACTAGCAGACACGATCTTCCACCAGCTACGCCTTCAAGGCGTCCAGGTGATGGCTTACCTAGACGATTGGCTGGTTTGGGCGCCATCATCAGAAGATTGTTTGTGTGCCTGCAGAAAGGTGACCCAATTCCTGGAACATCTGGGTTTCAAAATCAACACCAAGAAGTCTCGCCTGTCTCCAGCTCAGAAGTTTCAATGGTTAGGAATCCATTGGAATCTTCAGACACACCGCCTTTCCATCCCTCTGAATAAAAGAAAGGAAATAGCCGGGTCTGTGAAAAGACTTCTCAAATCCAAATGGATTTCAAGACGACAGCAGGAGCGGGTACTCGGCTCCCTACAGTTCGCCTCAGTGACAGACCCAGTGCTACGAGCACAGCTAAAGGGTGCTTCAGGAGTCTGGAGACGAAACGCATCCATCGCTCGAAGAGATCTGAAAAGACCCCTACCAAACAGGCTTCGCTCACTCCTCAAGCCGTGGTCGGAAACAAGGACCTTGAAAAGATCTGTCCCTCTTCAACCACCACCTCCATCAATCAACCTCCACATGGATGCCTCGCTAGAGTGATGGGGGAGTCACTCCCACCAACGACAATTTCAAGGAACATGGTCTCCCCTGTTCAAGACGTTTCACATCAACATCTTGGAGGCCATGGCGGTTCTTCTCACTCTGAAGAAACTATCTCCTCGTCCTTCGATCCACATTCGTCTAACTCTGGACAGCTCCGTGGTAGTCAGATGTCTCAACCGTCAGGGTTCAAGATCGCCCCACCTCAACCAAGTGCTCTTGCCCATTTTCCACCTGGCGGACAAGAAAAAATGGCACTTGTCTGCAGTTCACCTGCAAGGATTCCGCAATGTGACGGCGGACGCTCTATCGAGGACAAGCCCCATAGAGTCGGAATGGTCCCTAGACGCAAGATCATTCTCCTTCATCTCCCGTCAAGTCCCGGAACTACAGATCGACCTCTTCGCGACGAGCGACAACAATCAACTTCCTCGATATGTGGCCCCATACGAGGACCCCAAAGCGGAAGCAGTGGACGCCATGTCCCTGGACTGGAACAGATGGTCAAAGATTTACCTGTTCCCTCCACCCAATCTTCTGCTGAAAGTCCTCTCCAAACTGAGAACCTTCAAGGGAACAGCAGCCCTAGTGGCTCCCAAGAGGCCCCGGAGCAACTGGTTTCCCCTAGTCCTGGAGCTACAACCCAAGCTGATCCCTCTGCCAGGCCCAGTTCTCTCCCAGCAGGTGCAGAAGTCGACTGTCTTCGATTCATCAAAGAAAGTCCAAGACCTTCATCTCATGATTTTCTCTCCCTAGCCGTAGAGAAAATGTTTGGAATCTCAAAGAAAAGTTTGGACTTCCTAGAGGAATACAAAACAAAGTCTACCAGAAGACAATATGAATCATCCTGGAAGAAGTGGGTGTCCTTTGTCAAGGCAAAAAACCCTACGGAAATCTCCATAGATTTTTGTATGTCCTTCTTTATTCACCTTCATGGACAAGGCTTGGCGGCCAACACGATTTCCACTTGTAAATCAGCCTTGACAAGACCGCTACTGTATGCCTTCCAAATAGATTTGTCCAACGAAATCTTTAACAAACTTCCGAAGGCATGTGCTAGACTCCCTCCTGTACCTCCATCGAGACCCATCACCTGGTCCTTGGATAAGGTGCTCCATTTTGCCTCTAGCTTGGACAACGAATCTTGCCCTCTGAAAGACTTGACTCAAAAAGTAATTTTCCTTTTTGCTCTCGCATCGGGAGCCCGAGTCAGTGAAATAGTGGCATTATCAAGAGAAGAGGGCCAGATACAGTTCGCCGACACAGGGGAACTTACCCTCTTCCCTGACCCTACGTTTCTCGCCAAAAATGAACTCCCCACCAAGAGATGGGGACCTTGGAGAATCTGCCCTCTGAAGGAAGATGTCTCTCTATGCCCAGTGGAGTCTTAGGGTCTATCTTCGAAGAACTTCAGACTTTGGCGGAGGACAGCTTTTTAAAGGAGAAACATCAGGTAGTGACCTATCACTTAAACAACTAAGGGCAAGAATCCCCTACTTTATTCGCAGAGCAGATCCTGACAGTACACCCGCAGGTCATGATCCTAGGAAAGTCGCCTCTTCCCTAAATTTTTTCCAAGGTATGGATTTCGAAAGCCTCCGATCCTTCACAGGCTGGAAATCCTCAAGAGTGTTCTTAAAACACTATGCGAAGTAGGTGCACGAAGTTAAAAGATTCGTGGTAGCAGCAGGTAGTGTATTGAAACCAGCTGCCTAGTGCGCTGCGCAGAACAGTGAGTTATTTTGGGACTCTAGCTCAACGGGTGCCTGTGTTTACCCTAGTGCGATACATAGTGATTTCAGGTGACACTTAGTGTCACAAAAGACTGTTCTTCCTCAAGGTGAAGTGACATAGATTCTAACACGTGTGCCACATTTTCTTGGATATGAAGTGTATTGTGACTCCTAAAGACTTTCGTTCCCCATGAACTTATGTGTATAAAGGCAAATTCTTTCCTTTCAGATTCCACATCACCATCTTTTAGTAAATGATCTATGTCTGTTATTCAACAATTTTATTGTAAATTATATACCTTACTTTACTTTATTGCAATTTCTTGAATAAAATAGATATTTCATTTACCATATGCGTCTTATTTCGCCTTTCCATATGAAAATAAATTTCTGTTACTGTGTTTCAATGCCCCTAATTATTCTTTATTATATTATATATAATAATTATCCTGTCTGAAATATGCTCACCAAGCAAGTGAAATATTGTTCCTATACAAATATTGTTCATCGGGGTACTTCGAGATGTTCTTCTTGTCCAAACAGGATCTCCCTGCCAGGGGAGCAGGAAGCCATGTCATTGTTTATGCCACTGGTAGTGACATATAACGGAGATGTCACGGTCTCTAAGGTCACCAGACCAAAGGAATATTGTTTGAAGTAGAAGGCACTTTGAAATGGGGAAAAACCACGATACACTAATTCTCTGGTACACTTCCATCTGGACGTCATGGCTTGAGCCCAAAAAACGGATTTTGAGCGAAGCGAAAAATCTATTTTTGGGTGAGATGGCCATGACGTCCTGATGGACCCGCCCTACTGGTTCTAGTTCGGCCTGTCAGGCCCCTCCCTTTCATATTGTATCATGGAGGCTGGCAGAAACGCGCTCTTTGCATGTACATTTAGTTATCCAGAACGACGTTCCCGGCATATTTCGCTTTAATAACTTTAGCTATTTAGCATTTAGCTAGGAATTCTTATATTATGCCCTTGTTTTCGTGGATTTGGCAATTTTATTACCAAGCCCCACGAGTGCTAGGCTTCCTAACCTAGGCACCCATACATTTCATGTATGATATAACCTTCCTGGTAAAGTTTTATTGAAGCTCAGGCGATATTTTATGCAATTAATGGATTTTGAGCAAAGCGAAAAATCTATTTTTGGGTGAGATGGCCATGTCGTCCTGATGGAAGGTTCCTTCAGTAGGTTCCTTTGGATATATATGACTACCATAATATTCTCAGAGAATTAAACTAAAGGTTTTCACAGAATTCTAACTTCTGGAGCGAGTACTCTAAGGGTTTCCCTTTAGAATATCGTATATCAACAGGGGATGCATGCATTAACACGTCACATGGCTATCTGCACCCCACCTAGCGTTTACGCTTCGAGGGGGAAATGTGGCGAGGTAACTGAGGTGCCGTTCTAAAGTTACCCTACCTTCGTCACTGTTACGATACTCGCAACGTAAACAAACCGGCGCCATACTTGTGTGACGTCACGTCCGTCCTCATTCCGTTCTAGCTCACTACCAGCCTCCGCGATACAATACAGCAGGGAGGGGCCTGGCAGGCTGAACTGGAACAGTTGGGCGGGTCCATCAGGACGACATGGCCATCTCACCCAAAAATAGATTTTTCGCTTTGCTCAAAATCCGTTTTTTGGGCTCAAGCCATGTCGTCCTGATGGAAGTGTACTAGAGAATTAATGTATCGTGGTTTGTTCCCATTTCAAGTGCCTTGTACTCCAATTAACATTCCCGTGGTCTGGTGACCAAAGAGACCGTGACATCTCCGTTAAATGTCACTACCAGAGACATTACACTGACCTGGCATCCCGCCCCCCTGACGAGGAAGGTCCTAGTAGGACAAGAGGAATATCTCGAAGTAATCTGACGAGGAAAGACTCACCTGGATAAGAAATCGTGCCGGTCTCAAGACAGATCAGAAGGGTAAATATTTGTGTAGGAACAAATGTATACCATTAGGTGAGTGTATATAAGATAGTAGGTATACTAATCATAATAAACTCTAGAGTAGGTTCAATAAAACAAGAACAGCAATATATTTTCATGTAAAAAAATAGGAGCGAAATGAGACGCATATGGTAACTAAAATAAATATTTTATTTGAAATTTGCATGGAAATATGGAAAATTATGTACAATAATAAAATACGTTAATAGACATAGATATAGTAATAAGATGGTGATGCAGAATCTGAAAGGGAAACAATCTTTCCTGTAATCACTAGTTCCTGAGGAACGCCAGTCTTTTAAATCATAATACACTTCATGTCCGAGAACATATGGCACACGTGTGAGGATCTATGTCATTTCACCTTGGTAAAGGACAGTCCATTAGCGACACTAAGTGTCCCCTGAAATTACTATGTATCGCACTAGGGTCAACACAGGCACCTGTTTGAGTTAAAGTCCCGAAAAACTCACTGTCCTACGCAGCACTAAACAGCAGGTTTCATCACGCTACTTGCTGCCACCACGAATCTCTTGACTTCTTGCACTTGCTTCAAATAGTGTTTGAAGAACACTCTAGGGGACTTCCAGCCTGTGAAGGATCGAAGGCTTTCGAAGTCCATTCCTTGGAAGAAATTTAGGGAAGAGGCGACTTTCCTGGGATCGTGACCTGCGGGTGTACTGTCAGGATCCGCTCTGCGAATAAAGTAGGTGATTTTCGCTCTAAGTTGTTTTAGTGACAGGTCACTGCCCGACGTTTCTCCTTTGAAAAGCTGTCCTCCACCAAAGTCAGAAGTTCTTCGAAGATAGACCTTAAGACTCCCCACTGGGCATAGGGAGACATCTTCCTTCAAGGGGCAGATTCTCCAAGGGCCCCATCTTTTGGTGGGAAGTTCATTTTTAGCGAGAAACATGGGGTCGGGAAGAGGGTAAGTTCCCCCGTGTCGGCGAACTGTATCTGGCCCTCTTCTCTCGATAATGCCACTATTTCACTGACTCTGGCTCCCGAGGCGAGAGCAAAAAGGAAGATTACTTTTTGAGTCAGGTCTTTCAGAGGGCAAGAATCATTGTCCAGGCCAGAGGCAAAATGAAGCACCTTATCCAGGGACCAGGTGATGGGTTTCGGTGTGGGTGCTGGACGGAGTCTAGCACACGCCTTCGGAAGTTTATTGAAGATTTCGCTGGATAAATCTATTTGGAAGGCGTATAGAAGTAGTCTGGTCAAGGCCGATTTGCAAGTGGAAATTGTATTGGCTGCCAAGCCTTGTCCATGAAGGTGAATAAAGAAGGACATGCAAAAATCTATGGAGATTTCTGTAGGATTTTTTGCCTTGACGAAGGATACCCACTTCTTCCAGGATGATTCATATTGCCTTCTGGTAGACTTTGTTTTGTATTCCTCTAGGAAGTCCAAACTTTTCTTCGAGATCCCAAACCATTTCTTCACGGTTAGGGAGAGAAAATCATGAGATGAAGATCCTTGACTTTCTTTGATGAATCGAAGACAGTCGATTTCTGCACCTGTTGGGAGAGAACTGGGCCCGGCAGAGGGATCAGCTTGGGCTGTAGCTCCAGGACTAGGGGGAACCAATTGCTCCGGGGCCACTTGGGAGCCACTAGGGGTGCTGTCCCTTTGAAGGTTCTCAGTTTGGAGAGGACTTTCAGCAGAAGGTTAGGTGGAGGGAACAGGTAAATCTTGGACCATCTGTTCCAGTCCAGGGACATGGCGTCCACTGCTTCCGCTTTGTGGACCTCGTAAGGGGCGACATATCGAGGAAGTTGCTTGTTGTCGCTCGTCGCGAAGAGGTCGATCTGTAGTTCCGGGACTTGACGAGAGAGGAAGGAGAATGATCTTGCGTCTGGGGACCATTCCAACTCTATGGGGCTTGTCCTCGATAGAGCATCCGCCGTCACGTTACGGAATCCTTGTAGGTGAACTGCAGACAGGTGCCACTTCTTCCTGTCCGCTAGGCGGAAGATGGGTAATAGCACCTGATTTAAGTGGGGCGATCTCGAGCCCTGGCGATTGAGACATCTGACTACTACCGAGCTGTCCCGAGTTAGACGGATATATATCGAAGGACGTGGGGATAATTTCTTCAGGGTGAGAAGAACCGCCATGGCCTCCAAGATGTTGATGTGAAACGTCTTGAATAGGGGAGACCATGTTCCTTGAACTTGCCGTTGATGGGAGTGGCCCCCCCCCCAACCCTCCAGAGAAGCGTCCGTGTGGATGTTGAGCGATGGAGGTGGAGGCTGGAGAGGGATGGATCTTTTCAAGGTCCTTGCTTCTGACCACGGGCTTAGCAGGGAGCGAAGCCTGTTCGGTAGGGGTCTCTTGAGATCTCTTTGAGCGACGGATGCGTTTCGTCTCCAGACTCCTGATGCATCCTTTAGCTGTGCTCGTAGCACTGGGTTTGTCACTGAGGCGAACTGTAGTGAGCCAAGAACTTGCTCCTGCTGTCGTCTTGAGATCCGTTTGGATTTGAGAAGTCTTCTGACAGACCCTGCTATTTCCTTCCTTTTCTTTAGTGGAATGGAAAGGCGGTGTGACTGAAGATTCCAATGGATTCCTAGCCATTGGAACTTCTGAGCTGGAGCGAGGCGAGACTTCTTGGTGTTTATTTTGAAACCCAGATGTTCCAGGAACTGGGTTACTTTGCTGCAAGCTTTCAAACATTTTTCTGGCGAAGTCGACCAGACCAGCCAGTCGTCGAGGTAGGCCATCACTTGGACGCCCTGAAGGCGTAGCTGGTGGATGATTGTGTCTGCTAGCTTGGTGAAGATTCTCGGAGCCACGTTGAGCCCGAAGGGCATGGCTCTGAAGGCGTAGCTTCTTTGATGGAGCCGGAATCCTAGGTAGGAAGAAGCGTGGTGGTTCATTGGGATGTGCCTGTAGGCATCCGCCAGGTCTATTGAGACCGTGTAGGCCTTGTGAGGCAGTAGGGCCCTTATTTGTTGAAGAGTCAGCATCTTGAATTTGTTGTTCGCAATGAACTTGTTGAGAGGGGACAAGTCGAGAATGACTCTGAGTTTGTCTGAGTCCTTCTTGGGAACACAAAACAGTCTTCCCTGGAACCTGGTGGACTTAACCCTCTTGATCACCTTCTTGTTCAAGAGTTCTAGGACATATTCTTCCAAGAGGGGGGTTGATGGCTGGAAGAATTGGTGGAAGGTTGGGAGTGGTTGTGTCCAGCTCCACCCTAGTCCCTTCTTGATGATGCTGTGTGCCCAAGGATCGAAGGTCCAGCGATCCTGAAAGTGGCGGAGTATTCCTCCCACCGGAAGCACTTCATTGCTTCTGGTTTCCCGAGGGCTTGCCACCTCGGCCACTAGCTTCCCTTCCTCCTCTGCCCCTGGAGGGGCGGCGCGAGGAGTCTCTGCCTGAGCCTCTACCTCTGGGACGAAAGGTAGAGGACTGTCGTTCGTAGGCAGGGGTGAAGACCGGTGATTGTGACACCACCGGTTGGGGGACCAACTGAAAGGTCTGTTGCGGCTGAGCGACCACTTGTGGAGTAGCGGGAGCTGGAAACTGGCATTTTTGTTGATGCTGCTGGGGTCTTGGTTTTGAGGATTTCCTCTTAGGCTGAGGGCCTTCTTCTTGAGAGGATTTCCTCTTGCGTGACATGCCCCACTTGTTGAGAAGGTTCCGATTCTCAGAGGCGGCTTTGTCGACGATCTCTTTCACCAGAGCAGATGGAAAGAGATGCTTACCCCAGATGTTGGAGGAGATTAGTTTCCGGGGTTCGTGTTTTACTGCCGCGTTGGCAAACACGAACTCTCTGCAGGTTCTTCTGGCAATGATGAAGCTGTACAGGTCCTTCATCACAGTCACTAGGTGGGTCTTGGCAAGAACCATATAGAGGTCTGGGACTCTAACATCCCCAGCCATGACCTCGAACTGAATCTGGTCAGACAGGGAGGCAGCTAGTCTCTCCTTGGTCTCTTGCTCCCGACGAAGAAGATGGTCATTCAGCTTCGGGAGGTCCTCATTGAACTGACGTCCAGCCATGTTAGGTTCCAGCTTCCCAACCGTGAAGGTAAGCTGGATATCTTTCCAGAACTTGTCATCGGGGGGAAGGGCAAGGGAGAGAGGCCTACACTCCTCCAGGGTAGGGCAGGGTTTTCCTTCCTCCACCGCCTTCATGACCTTATGGAAGGCCTTTTCCACGAAGGGAAAGGATGCGGAAGAGGGAGCAAGAAAGGACGGGTGCTTCTTGCTCAGAGCCGGCATTTTTGAGTTGGTAAAACCTCGACTCTTCAGGCATTCTGCCAGTAAGGCTTGGGCTTTTGAGTGATCAAAAACGATCACCTCTTTGGGCTCAGTCTCCTCCTTGGAGACCGGTTTGAACCTAAGTCAGACGTAACAGTCCGGGTAAGCCTCGAAGTTAGGGAAGAATTCCACTTCTTCCAAAAGGATAGACCCTAACTTGTCGTTGATAAATATTTTGCCAGTTGTAATTGGCATATGCTCGGCGTACCCCCAGGGGTTAGACTCCAAGCAGGAAGGAAGGTCCTTAACCGAGATCTTCTTCAGTTGCTTCCATCCCATCAAACGACTTGTAATCTCTGCAGAATGCTTGTTAAGCTTCTCGTCCATTAAAGGCACTAATACCCGGATGGCATCTTCGGTGGCGGGCAGCAGGGGCTGCGATACGGCGGAGGTAGAGGGGACTGGCTCCTCGACCGCTACAGGAGCTGCCGGAGGTGGAGGGGCGACCTCGCCCTCCGAATCAGGGTATTCCACCTGATAATCTTCTTCCTCCAGATCCTCGTCCATAAGGGTCCTCTCGGTGTTGTCGGACACGTCCGATATCTTCTCCACCTCGTCTAGATGACACTTGCTAAGCGTAGTCTCGATGTCTGGTTCGACGGTCAGTTGAACCAAGGGGATCTGATCCTGGGGGATCACAGAATATGCTAACACTTTCGGGAAAAGCATGGCCCTCATCTTCTCGCTGGGGAGATACGGCCCGGCAGCGCTTTTCTGGAAACCGCGCACCCACTTGCGCAGTTTCTCTCGAGCATTGTCCCTGGCCTCTGTGGACGGGAGGTTGTCGAACCCCTCATCAAGGAGACCTTTGCAGATTGGGCAGGACACTGGATCCCAATATTTTAAGTTGCCCTTCTTTGCAGTACAGGGGGTGTGGGTCCGACACGCCCTATGCCCATAAAAGTCCGGGCGGCGAACCGAGCAGAAGGGGCTCTCACACTTCAGGTACTCCTCCTGTAAAAAAAGAGAACATGAGTACATGGAAAACAGTCATGTCTTACATTACTCTTAAACTTAAGATTCCTTAATCTAACTCTTAAACTTAAAATTTGTGTTATGTGAGCTAGAAAAGAAGTGGGAAGACACATACTTGTGAATCCCGTCCAGCCAGGTACCGCGACCTTTTCTGCCGGCAATTCCTTAGGACCTAAGGTTCTAGGAGAGGGAATGGTATCCCTATGGGGGAGCCAGACTAGGCTTCCTTATAAAGGAATTGTCTACAGAGTAGAGAAGGTCTGAAATCGTTCAGAACCTAGAGAAAAGAGGGGGAAAATAGGATAAAACCCTCAATATTTGGGAAGGTCCCGGTAAGAGACTGCACTGAGAAGCACAGAGTATGCTGGAAACATTGTATTGTACAATCATACAGCCGAGACACTTCAGGGTATGAAACAGCAAAGAATTTCAGTCTGGCTATATGGATGTATAGGTCGAATGCGGGCACGGGGCCGGCAGCCGGGGGGAAGGGGTGCTTGTCCCTGGAAGCGGCAAGCCGGCGGCAAGCCGGAGGCCTGGTCCGGCGGGGTGAATCCATCAAGGCTACACACTGAGCAGCAGAGAGGTAGGAAACACCTATCGGGGCGACCGTCGGCACGGCGGCAGGTCGCCTGCAGGGCGGTGGCCTCCGGCAACCAGCAGGCTGTCGGAGTTGGTGAAACTAGCTGGGTACATAAGATGGAAGGTGTCTGAGAAGCCGGCGGCAGCGGCGGCAAGGGGCGGCGGCCCCCAGCAGGCTGACGCCATAGGTGGTCCTCAGATAGGAAATCCTATGAAGTAGGAAGGTCACCTGGGGTGCTGGCAGCTAGCGGCGGCAAGGGGCGGCGGCCCCCGGCAGCCGGCAGGTTGTTGCCTTAGGTAATCCTCAGATAGGAACGTCCAATGAAGTAGGAAGTCACCTGGCGCGCCGGCGGCGGTTGCCGGCAGGCGGAGGCGGCAGTGGACCGGCACCATGATAGAAGAGAGAAAGATAAGGAGGGAAGGAGGAAGGGTAATGTCCGATACCCAACCGGCTTCCCTCCGGAAGGAGTGTACTCATGATGGGGGGGGGGAACCTATCATCCGACGGCAGGGAGCCGGCAGACGGCTGGGTGCCTATGGTAATCCAAGGGAGGATCAGAGAACACTCTAAACAGGGGGGGAGGGTGATCTTCTGCCGGCAGGGCGGCCGCTAACACTACCATATAGTTCGACTATGAGGGGGAAGTGTAGCAGAGTGGCCAGCCAAGCAGGAGAGCACAGCTTAACCTACAATTCTCCCTGAGGGGGAATTGTGGGACAGCGGATAGGGGTGTGAAGGCAAGCCGAAACAAAGGGATAGAGTGGGGTTAGGGGGTTGAGGGAGCAGAAGGGGTAGTGACCCTAAAGCTCCCAAAGGGTGGGTGAATCAGTTTTCTATACTACCCAGGCAGGAGAGAAGCGCTCTCCAACCCTAAGGTAGGTTAGCTCAGAGTAGGAACAGAACAGGTGTACTGTCCTAAACTATAATAAAACAGAAACCCCCAAGGCCTAACCTAAGCCAGGAGATCTCCTCCTAGATTAGGTAAGGTCGGGGATGCGTATCACTAGGCCACAGGAGGAAGGGACATGTCCCATCCAAGAGCAGTCCAGGGGGAAGGGCTAGACCTCTCCACCTTCAATCTCAGTCGATACCCAAAGGGAAAGGCGTTCCCTAGGGGTGGACTGGGATGAATGATAGGTACTCTGGGGTTCTGTCTGAAATCCCTCCATACACTATGGAAGGGAAGAGGGAAGAACTACCTAGCCTAACCTACCCGAAATCATTGACTTCTTTCTTTAGGTCCTCAAATCGGCTCTCAAAGGCCTCCAAAAGTTTTCCTAATTTTGCTGCTTAATATTCATGTCTATTGCATACTTTGTGTTTCTCACACATGAGTTTGTAATTTGGGAAGTGTTCTAACTCTCCTTTAACTAACTGTAACTGAAACAATTTTAGTTTTTGTTCGAAAGCTGTCACATAATTGGCTAGCTGAGAAATAAGTAAGTTGGTTATTCCCCTGAAGTTTATGATTCAAGTTATTTAAATGACTTGTGAGATCTACAAGAAATGACAAATCACAAAGCCAGTCAGCATTTGTAAGTTCTGGTACCATCTTATTCTTTTCATTAAGAAATATCTCAATTTCATCCAGAAGACTGATAAATCTTTTCAGCATATTTCCCCTGCTTAATCACCTTACCCGAGTGAAAAACACTAAATCGCCATATTCTGCTTCAATTTCATCAAGAAATTGCTTGAATTGCCGGTGATGCAAAGCTGAGCGTGACTTGATAAAATTGATGGTAGAAACTACAACTTTCATTACATGATCCAAGTCCAGTTCTTTTCC
This sequence comes from Palaemon carinicauda, assembly GCF_036898095.1. Lineage (NCBI taxonomy): Eukaryota > Metazoa > Arthropoda > Malacostraca > Decapoda > Palaemonidae > Palaemon > Palaemon carinicauda. The sequence continues at coordinate 81,878,013 of NC_090732.1, read as the reverse complement.
ACACAAATTTTGTTGATGTATTATGCAATGAAATTGTTTCAGTTCATATTTTCGCTCTCCAAGGTGTTTAATCAATAGCTGCACCAATCCATTCTGCTTGCCTATCATTGCAGAAGCCCCATCAGTTGATATTCCTACTAACTTGTCCAAATCTAACTCAATTACTGAAATTTGTTCTAAAAGTCCATTAAGTAAATCACTACCAGTTGTCTGCCCCTTCAATGAACTGAGCCCTACGAGTTCCTCATGAATAGAAAAGTCCTCTGTCACACCACGTACAAATACAAGTAGCTGAGCCGTAGATGTAACATCAGTAGATTCATCAGTGGCTAGGGAGAAGTACACAAATTGTTTATTTTTCTCCTTCAACTGGTCTACTATATCACCCGACAAATCAACAATACGACGTTGCACTGTCATACGATTCAAACTGATATTCTCAAACTTTTTCAAAACATCTGGAGAAAGTTTTTGAGCAGCAAGTAGAATACACTTTTTAATGAAATCCCCCTCTGAAAATGTCTTGGAATGTTTAGCAATCAGGTTTGCAATTTCATAACTCACTTCTGTTATGTCCTGTGCCTCTTTATTTTTCTGAATAAACATATTTTTCTGCACATGAAAACCTTGCATTAGTGATTTAATTTTCTGCTTTCTTAGTTCACCAACAAATTTTTCATAAGGCTTGTGCTTTGTCAGATAATGCCTTTGCAAATTGTATTCCTTACAAACGGCCACACTATTCTGGCATATCAAGCAAATGATTTTTTTTTTCACTGTTTTCCACAAAGAAATATTTATCTGTCCATATTTCTTGAAATTTTCTATTTTCATCTTCAAGCTTTCTTTTTCGACTTGAGTTTTTGTCCACAGAAGTACCAGAAGCCATAGTAGCTAAGTAAAATTAATCTGAAAACTCTACAATGATAAATGCCTGGCCTTGTAGCAATTTCTCCTATTTTAGACTGCAAACTTGCAAAGTGCAAAGAAACTATCGGAGCTCAGGCAAATTGGCTAACTTGGAAGGTTGCCAAATAATCATTTTACAAACTTTTTAAACTGGAATTTAGATGTATTAGGAAACCTTAATTATAAATGTAAAATACAATAAAAAAAGAAAAACAAGAAAAAAAAACAGGTTTCGCATCTGTTTAAAAAGAGAATAGTATTCAAAATTATGATGAATATTAATTTAGATATAACTTCAGGTGGTTACCTTCCCTTCACAACAACGAGGTTACTCCCGTCTAGACAACGTTCACAAACAGCCATACGCGTTCACCTCTTGTCTCGACTGCTTTCGTGTTCGAGGATGGTGATGAAATTATGAATTTAGTGAATGAACTGATTATAGATAACGAGATAATTCAACAATAACAAGAAAACACAAAGAATAATACATACATACATATATATATATATATATATATATATATATATATATATATATATATATATATATATATATATATATATATATATATATATATATATATTTATATGTATGTATGTCTATGTATGTACATATATATATATATATATATATATATATATATATATATATATATATATATATATATATATATATATATATATATATATATATATATATATATATATATATATATATATATGCACAGACACATATACATACATACATACATATGTATGTGTTTGTGTGTTATATAATACATTTTTACTATTTGTAATTATATCATAAGACGGAGTAATATGTTTATATTTAATATTTTCTTTTACTGTACAGAGAGTGATATATTGTGTTTTCTATGATAACTTCGAGGGCTGCCATGTGCTTCACTGGGGCCGCGGGCCGCCGGTTGTGCACCATTGATATAACCTATTCCTAATAATGAAGTCTAAATAACTAAAGATATTATTTAGTTATAAGGCTGGGAAGGCTGTTCTGGCTAGCTAAATAACGCAAGCAAGGCGAACAGCAACGCCGTAAAATGGCGCCTCCGGGCAAGGCACAGCTGGGCCACAAAACACAAGATTTTAGAGTAAAAATTCGTTACTCTACGGCCAGAGCTTATTTAAACAATACAAGAACCTGGTACTCAACTTTCCAGAAGAAGGCAAAGCAGAAGGTTGAGACATGGTGAAGGATGCACAAGATAAAATCCGATCACTGGGAACAAACAAATGGTGTAGGGAGCTACCAAGAACGGAATGAGGATGGATGTGACGTCACACAAGTATGGCGCCGGTTTGTTTACGTTGCGAGTATCGTAACAGTGACGAAGGTAGGGTAACTTTGGAACGGCACCTCAGTTACTTCGCCACATTTCCCCCTCGAAGCTTAAACGCTAGGTGGGGTGCAGATGGCCATGTGACGTGTTAATGCATGCGTCCCCTGTTGATATACAATATTCTAGGAAACCCTTAGAGTACTCGCTCCAGAAGTTAGAATTCTGTGTAAACCTGTAGTTTAATTCTCTGGGAATATTATGGTAGTCATATATATCCAAAGGAAGCTACTGAAGGAACCTTCCATCAGGACGACATGGATTGAGCCCAAAAAAGATATTACTGTAAAAGTTTTCCCCTTCCAAGATAGTATACAAGAGAGTTTCGGGGACCGATTCTCACTGCGCCTAGGCTAACTAGCCTAGGGGCTTTAGTAAACTTTCATACATGTCCCCAATTGCCCGTGTATCGTCTTTTAAGTGGAGACTGACACCTCCTATACCTTTTAAGTCTATACCAATCTCCTTGGGAGATTTAAGAGCAATTCCTCTTCCCTCTGACTAGCCTAGGCTAACCCTAGTCAGCTTTGCCGTGAATTTTTTTGGGCTCAAGCCATGACGTCCTGATGGAAGGTTCCTTTAGTAGCTTCCCAAGGGTATATATGACTACAGTGATATTCCCAGAGAATCAAACCAAAGGTTTCACAGAATTCTAACTTCTGGCGCGAGTACCCTTAAGATTACTCTCAAGGGTATCGTATATAATCAGGGGACGTATTCTTGACATGCCATATGGCAATCTGCACCCCGAATAGCCTTTACGCTTCGAGGGGGATACGTGGCAGAATTAGAAGGGTAGCCGCAATAGAGGTTACCCTGGTTCCCCTACTACAATCGTATCATAACCGCGCCAACTCCCTCTGGCGGTCATTCCTTTAATTGTAGCGACTTGCTATGATGGTGTTCCCTGTTAATCTGACATTTTCAATCGATTTCAAGGGAATCTTCATACTTTCTACGGCTTCTTTCTCCATCCAGAAAGTTGAGTATTTATTCTTTACAATATGTATTTTAATTCCAGCCTCGCAATGAAATTAGTGTATTTATTGTGTTTGGATCTACGCCGGTCACTGGTGTCGCCATAGGCGCAGTCGTTCATTGGGCATGTGTTATTTAGTTAGCAGAACGACATTTCCGGTTTTAATAGCATTAATTGTTATTATGAAAGCTATTTAGGCATTTTATATTGTAAAGATATTTATATGCATAATTTTCCCTTTTCCTGTGTCGATCGTATATGTCAGAGTTTTGGTGATTTTAGGTAACTGAGATCTCGCCTTGTCTAGGTATCCCAACCTAGACAACATATACTTTCGACATTTCCCGGGTTACCCTTGTGTATCGGTTATCATTCTTTGGAGATTGATATCTCCTGGAATTATATTAGCCGTTACTAGTCTCGAATAGAGATTTATGGGTAATCTCTCTTCCCTCTGAGAGTAGCCTTAGGCTACAACTCTATACGTCGGCCTTGAATTTCGAATTCAGGCATGACTAGCCTAGAGTTTTTCTGTCTCATCCCTTAACAGCAGACGGCAAGTTTTGGGATTCGATCAGAACCTCAGAGTATTTAGTCTTTTGTCGGCAGTCGGTCGGCGGGGTGATTGCATTCCCCTGCCGGCTAAACTGCCGGCATAGGAGGCTAGCCCTCCCTAGATTACACCTGAAGTGGTTGCATGATGCCGCTACCTTCTCCCTGTGGTCTAGTAGACTAGTCCTATGCTCGCAGACCCTAGGCTGTAGAGTAGTATACTCTTGTGGCCTAGGATGGCGCCGGCATTGGAACTCTGTTTCTCCCTTGTTGAGAGGAACGGCATGGAATGCCGTCCCCTTAACTGTATTAGCACCTCCTAAGCTGGAGAATAGAAGATTCTCCTGCCGCTTGGGGTTGTGCCGGTACTGAAACAGAGTTTCTTCAAGGTGTGTAGGTCCGGCAACATTGCCGGCCCCTCCCATACCTCATATAGGACCCTTCCCTCCCCCCCCCTCTGTTCTTTTACGATGGCCAAGCCATTGTCTTTCCTGAGCCGGCGTCCTGCAACCTTACCATTGCCGGTGGGTTGCCAGAGCCGGCCAGACCCCCTCTCCTCAGCTGACGGCTGTCGGCGACTGACGGCTTCCGGGGGCCATGCCGGCTGTGGGTGGGAGGTCCCTTTTGTCACCAAGGTTCTCCAGTTCTCCCTTGAACTGCTGGCCACAACTTCTGTTGTCGGCGTGTTGCTCTGGCCAGCAATAGACCGGCACAGATAGGTAGCATGCTGACTGTACTAGTGCTGCCGGAGGCTGGCCTACAGCGGTAAGCCGGCAATAGCACTGTGGCTAGATGGAAGCCTGAATGTTACATTCTCCCCTTCCATTTGAACCTTCTTATCGGAGAAAGGCAGTAAAATTAGACTTTTACATCCTTTATTACTGTATACATACACAGTAATAGATAGCCTTCAGTTCATGCTTTCTCTCTCTCTCTCTCTTAACTAGCATGCTAGATGCTCTGGCAAGAGCTAGCTAATCCGGCAACTTGCCGGCTGAACTACAGTATATGTCTATACAGGTAGTCAGTATATTTGCAGTATAGTATATACGGCAGATGGAAAACTAACGTATATATTATACTAGTAGAAAGGCAGTAAAATTAGACTTTTACATCCTTTATTACTGTATACATACACAGTAATAGATAGCCTTCACTCCATGCTCTCTCTCTCTCTCTCTCTCTCTCTCTCTCTCTCTCTCTCTCTCTCTCTCTCTCTCTCTCTCTCTCTCTTATCTAGCATGCTAGATGCTCCGGCAAGAACTAGCTAATCCGGCAACATGCTGGCTGAACTGCAGTATATGATTATACAGGTAGTCAGTATATTTGCAGTATTGTATATAACGCAGATGGAAAACTAACGTATACAGTATATTATACTAGTAGTTATTTCCAATATATCTTGGGTATCCCTGCCCAGGTATTTTCTGAACCCAATTCTATATTGATAGAATAATATTTCGTCAATATTCTGATTTGAAATCAGTTTCCATTTACCCTACAATATTAAATTTCGTAAAGGGCTGGTGGTGTGACACCTCTAACCCTTAAAGGGGAGAGCCCTTATCCCTGAGTTTCCCTGATCAGGAAACTCCCTGATTTAATATTGTAAGGGAGGTCACAGCAAATAGATTGGTTGGGATACACAAATATATGTCTTTTATCTTTTCTAATCAACATATCTTAGGTACCCTTGTGCGAGCTTCTGCTGGTACCGCTCCTATACCGAAAGAATAGCATTCCCTCGATACTCTGATTGTGAAATCTGTCCTCCTTACCTCACAGTGTTAAGTATAAGAGGGGACAGTGCTTTGTACACTTCCTTACACGTAGGTGTTCGACCCCCCTTTTTACTGGGAATTCCCCAGTTGGAGAATTTCCTCATCTTAATACTGAGGGGAGGTAACAGCATTGGCTCGCAGGGGATACACGGGTATGTGTCTCCCGCTATCTCTTTATAGCTTTCTGTCCTAAGCTATTTTTGTCAAAAGATGATTTTTGCAAATTGTTTATCAGTGTGATAATCAATTGAATACTCATTTCTGTTCTCCGTTCCTTACAGGAGGGACACCAGATGATGCATCGCAGTCTTTTGCAGTTATAAGAGTGAGTATTTTCACGGACATAATACATGCAGGTTCATACCCCCAGCAATATTATTTGCAAATCCCCAACCCTGTCTGAGACCCTCTGACCTGTAAGTAGGCCAGACCTTAATGTCGAAGGTCTCGAAAAACCCAAGTTAATAGAATCTGGTATACAGCTGTTAACATTTACACATTTGGGTGTGAGATTTCTAAAATCTCTCCGAAACCATACCTACCTATTTTACAGCTTCCTAAAGGACATCCTGTCCCCTATCCCTCCTTTCTCCACTCCAGTTCGAGGAGAGGAGGTGAGCATGGGGGTACCTCCCCCCCCCATCTCGCTGCCAGTGCATACACGATGGCAGTCTCAAGCTGTCGAACTACGGTTGGTTTGGTTTCAGAAGTTATCACAAAAATGCGGTTCAGTTGCGAACTCGCAAAAGTTCGGAAACTCTACGGGAATTGGACAGAAGATTTCACTTGTTCATTGCGATAACTGGCAATTTAGTGTTTCTTTTAAAGGTTTCTAGGTCTTCAAGATCCCCCAAACCCCCTAACCTTACCTCACAAGGATGGTAAGGTTGCAGATACTAACGGCACTAATGAATCTGAGCAAGACTCGTACCCCCGACTGGCAAACACCAGGCAGAGACATTACAATCAGGCCACACCTTGTAGTGATAACAACGACGGCAGTCATTGATTCACTGTCACATCTGACTCCGCCGCCGAGAGCCGGCAGTGTGTGCCCTTGGTCACCACCCAGTCAATAGCTTAGTTGGTATGCCTTCAATCGGCAGCCCACCGATAACTGGCGGACTGCCGACAGCCCGAGGGGTCGCCAATGGTTCAGAGGGCTGCTGACTATGCGTATAGTTTTTACCACTACCCAGTCACATTGAATACTGGCTAGGATGGTATGACTTCTGTCAGCAACCCGCTGACAGCCGACAAGTCACTGACATGCCGGAGAACTGCTAGCCATATCGGTACTGAAGTACTGTGCCACTTAACTTACCCCCAAGTACTAGCCTTGACGGTAATATGCCAGTTGTATAGGTGTATACAATACCCCATATCACAGACAGAAATCTTTGGTACATAACCATACATTAGAATGGTTTTCCAGTACGCTGTGCTTCTGAGCACAATCTCTTGCTGAGACCTACCTGATTTGGAGGATACACTCCACCCCCCCCCTTTTTTTCCTTACGCTGACTCTTCATCAGCCTCTTTGATTCTCATTATTAATTCCCTGGATGTAGGCGTATGCTACTCTATCCTTATGGGCTAGACTCTTCCATCGGGCTCCTTTTAAAAGGGGATGCCCTAGAATCAATAATTAGGAGGGCCGCAGGAGTTGGCTGGAAGGATTCACACGTATGTGTCTCTCCTATTCTTTTCCAGCGTACTTAACCTAAGCTTTATACTATAGAAGGGAATCTTCTCTTACAGCGAAACACTGAAAAGCTGATATAGACAAACGGTCAGGTATGACCTAAAAGGAGGACGGGAAGGTTTCTTAGTTCTCCTTGGGATGTTAAACAGCATCCCACAGTTACAATGACCGTTGTTCCACAGACGGCCAGATATGTATACCTTCTGATCATGCGAAGCAAACAGACGCTTCTGGTAGGAAGGAAGTTTCTCCTGGATTGCTGGACCTTCGATCCTTGTGTCCAAGGCCTTACCAAGATGAGACTAGAATGAAAATGGACATACCTCCACCATCCTTTCCTCAACTCTTCCTACTTTCCAAATCCCCTGGAAGGGTATACCTTAGAGCTCTAGAGCATACTAGCGGTAAGGAAAGTAGAGTCCATCGATTTCCAAGGAAGGCTGTTTAGTGTTCACGTGAAGGACTCAAGAAAACTCTGAGTCATTCTGGACTTGGCGCCATTCAACAAGTTCCAATAAAACAGCAAGTTCAGAATGTTAAACCTTCTGAACACAAGGACCTTATTCAGTAAGGGGTGTTGACAGTCTGGCCAGACCTGAAAGATGTCTATCGGCAACTTCCAGTCAGTCACCCCTTCCACTCCTACCTAGGATCCAAGTTACAGAAGATAACATATATCCTAGACAAGATTCTCATCAGACTAGATTCAGTCCTAGGCTGTTCATGGAATTAGCAGACACAGTCAAGCGAAACCAAGCCTAGAAAGAGTTCAGGCAACAATGGCCCTGGACGACAGGCTGGGGTGGGCAGCACCCGAAACGACTGTCTATGAGCATCCATGGAGATGATCCGGCCCCGGAACATTGGGGATGCAAATTAACTTCAAGAAGTCTCGTTTCTCTCCAGCTCAGGGGCTTCAATGTTTTTATAAATCATTGAAACCTGCAGTCACCCTAAGGCTCCTTTGGGGATGTAAAAGGAGATCATAAGGTCTGTCAAGAGACTATTGTAATCAGTCAGGATTCCATGATGCTAACAGGGAGGAGTTTTGAACTCTCTCCAGTTCACGATAATGACAGACCCAGTACTATGTGCACAGCTGTAAGATGCGTTAAGAGGCTGGAGAAGATACGCATCAAATGCTCGAAGAGATCTAATAGGACCAATGATGGTCATTCCCTCTTTGCTTACCCTACAATGACCAAAGGCCACGGGCCCGTAGTCCATTTTACCCCTGTAATGGTTGGAGAGACTCTCTCCACATAGATCAGACCTCCTCAGGCTGATCTGGGGCATCGAAGCGATAATGAGGCGTCGATAACTGTCGAGGATAAGGGACATCTCATTTCATTAGGGAATGTTAGCCATCCCTTCCTTAAGGGAATGGCGCCTATCAGCAGCTCGTTTATAAATGATCCGCAAGGTGACAGCGGATGCTCTTCTCGAGTTCAACCCAATAGAGTTGGAATGGTACACGGATGCAGACCCATTCCCTCCCAGATGGGAACAAGTCCCAGAGCTGCATATCGTTCTCTTTGTCACGAGCGTCATCAAGATACTATTTCGATATATAGCCCAATACGAGGATCCTCTAGTGGAGGTAACAGACATCATGTCTCTAGAATAGAAGTGATGGACTTAGAAATTCCTGTTCAGCCCATCAAATTTCCTCCGGAAGGCCCTCTACACGTTGAGACCCTTCCAGGGAAGAGGGGCTCTGTTGGCTCCCAGGTAGCCCAAGAACACCCCGTTCCCTGTAATGAAGGAACTGAGGCTGAGGCTGGTCCTAGTTATGCACCTAGGATTATCCAGGAGGTTCAGAAGTTTTCTGCCTTCGATTTATCACAGTACACCTGATCCCTTCATCTTATGAATTCCTTGCCCTTAACGGTTAGGAAAAAGACTGGGATCTCAAAAGGCAAAATAGAATTCCTTGAAGAATACAAGTCTAGTCAACTAGAAGACAATACGAGTCTTCTTGGGAAAAGTAAGCTGCTTTGTAAAGCAATAGGGAACGAAAGCAATCTCATGATCTTCTGCCTGTCCTTCTCTGTCTACCCCTATATTCAAGGTCTGGCGGCCAACAGCACGATGGCCTTTGAGAAAGGAGGCAGTGTATCCTTGGATACTATGAGAAGCCTAGTTCTTCGGCCTTGTCCCCATATAAACCCTTGAGTAAGCACCAAGGGTAGGTCCGACTTTGTGAGAGAGGTCACTTGATTGGATCTTTGGATCCATGGACCAATATCCATGTGCAAGTCAACCCCGACTAGACCTCTTCTATATGCCGTTTAAATGGATCTGACGAATGAAATCTTTAATAAGATTCCGAAAACATGTGCAGGCTTAGGCCTGCAACGCCACTAAAGCCCATCTCATTGCCTTTGGACAAGGTCCTACATTATGCCTCACCTGTGAACAATGAGGATTGTTCCCTCAAGGATCTAACCTAAAAGTTATTTTTCGGTTTGTTATAGCCTCTGGGGCTAGAGTTAGTGAAATAGTGGCCCTATCTGGGATGAGGGCCACATTAAGTGGGAGAATTGCATCTCTTTCCTGATCCAACCTTTCCCACTAAGGACGACCTACCCACTAAGAGGTGGGGTTCCTGGAGAATGTGCCCTCTGAAGGAAGATGTCTCTCTAGGACTGCTAGAGTGTCTAAGGTCTATTTTCATAGAACTTCAGACTTCAGGAGAAACAGCTCTTTACAGGAGAAAACTTTGGATCAAACTATCCCTATAACTGAGGGCGAAGCTCACCTACCTTATTGCGGACCGGATCCTGACAGCACTCCTGCAGATTAAGATCCGAGAAAATTTGCTTCATCACTGAACCTTTCAGTGTGTGGACATCAGCCTCTTCGCTCATTTACTGATCGGAGGTTGTCCGGTGTGTCTTACAGACACTATGCTAAGCAAGTCTATGGATTGAAGCATTATGTGGTGGCGGCCGGTGCTATTTTGGACCCTGTCGTCTAGCTCTGCGATGAACTGTAAATTGAGTGTGACTATCAATTAAAAGGAGAAGGGGTCAGCATTTTTCGTTTGACCTCCCTTTGAATAAATGTTGCCATGGTAACACCAAATCTGTTCAGAATCTCAGGTGTGAAATTATACGGATACCACTAGTGCCGTGTGTACATAGTACACAGTGTTGTTAGACTATTTCATGTATAGAAATTATAAAGAAAAGTCTTGTAAAAAGAGCTTTTCTTCAGTCTGAGAGTGGCACTCATCAATTTTCCCCTTTCAAAAAAAGGGAACATTAATTTCTGTGTATGTCTCTTGTATAATTTCCTTATCATGCTACATTCATTTAGCATGTAGTCATTTATTAGGAATAAATGTCTATTAAAATGCAGTTGCGTCCTAATTCGCCCAACAATTGCATGTTTAAGATGCCAGAGTTCCTTGACTTACTCATGTAAGTATTTCTCATATCATTGTATGCTTACAAACAACGGATGAGGACACTGATATTGGTTCCGCAATATATACAAGCCTTGAGACCGTTTGTATTCCCAGTATATACTTATGTTTGTTCATACAATATATGCTACCTTGAGGCCCCTTTTCTAACGTCTAAAAATTACTCTTCCCTGTAGGGGGCAGGAAGCACTAACATTATTATGCTTTGTGATGATGACGGATAACGGTAACGTCATTTATCTCAATTGGCCCTTTTGGCCGTAGAAATGTTGTCCCAAGGTTAAGGCACTGACAAAAAATCCACAGATACATTAATTCTCTGGTACGCTTCCATTAGGACGTCATGGCTTGAGCCCAAAAAACGGATTTTGAGCGGAGCGAAAAATCTATTTTTGGGTGAGATGGCCATGACGTCCTAATGGACCCACCCTTCTTTTCTATGAAAAGATCTTCACGGTTCCCCCCCTGATCTACTGTATCTGTAGCACGTTGCTCAACGCTACAAGGAATGGCCTCTAGAGGGAGTTGGCGCAGTTGTGATACGATTGTAGTAGGGGAACTAGGGTAATCTTTGTTGCGGTTAATCTTCTATACTGCCACTTATTCCCCCTTGAGGTGTAAAGTCTATTCGGGGTGCAGATTGCTATGTGGCATGTCAAGAATACGTCCCCTGATGATATACGATACCCTTGAGAGTAATCTTAAAGGTACTCGCGCCAGAAGTTAGAATTCTGTGAAACCTTTGGTTTGATTCTCTGGGAATATCACTGTAGTCATATATACCCTTGGGAAGCTACTAAAGGAACCTTCCATTAGGACTTCATGGCCATCTCGCCTAAAAATAGATTTTTCGCTTCGCTCAAAATCCGTTTTTTGGGTGAGATGGCCATGACGTCCTGATGGACCCACCCTTCTTTTCTATGAAAAGATCTTCACGGTTTTCCTCCCTGAACTACTGTATCTGTAGCACCATGCTCAACGCTATAAGGAATGACCGCCAGAGGGAGTTGGCGCGGTTATGATACGATTGTAGTAGGGGAACCAGGGTAACCTCTATTGCGGCTACCCTTCTAATTCTGCCACGTATCCCCCTCGAAGCGTAAAGGCTATTCGGGGTGCAGATTGCCATGTGGCGTGTCAAGAATACGTCCCCTGATTATATACGATACCCTTAAGGGTACTCAGAAGTTAGAATTCTGTGAAACCTTTGGTTTGATTCTCTGGGAATATCACTGTAGTCATATATACCCTTGGGAAGCTACTAAAGGAACCTTCCATCAGGACGTCATGGCCATCTCACCCAAAAATAGATTTTTCGCTTCGCTCAAAATCCGTTTATTCAGGCAAATCTGGACTATGGTGTTTCCGTTTCCCTCTCTCAACCACTGAGTCGGTTTTGAGTTTGGGACGGGACATCAGAGTATTTGTCTGTGATCGGTAGCCGCCTGGCTTGGCAAACTGACTTCCTAAGTCAGGTTAGGCTACCAATGCAGGAGGCTAGACCTCCCTAGGCCATCTCCTGGAGGCATTATATGATAATACCTTCTCCCCGTGGCCTAGCAGACAGTCCTGTGCCGACAGATCCTAAGCTGAAGAATTGAATTCTTCCCTTGCTTAGGGTCTCCGACACTAGATTCTGTTCTTCCATTGAGGCAAGCGGCCTGGATGCCGCCTTCTCACCCTATCAGACTAACCTAATCTAGGGAATTGAATTCCCTGGCCCCTAAGGTTGTCGTTGCTCTGGATCAGAATCTTTTAGGTTAGGTAGGACCTACCAGGTACTACCTCACCTACAGGACCCTTGCCCCTCCCCTGCTGTCCTTTAGTGTTGGCCTAGCCTTCACACATCCTGCCCATCATTCTACAATCGACCCTAAGGGTAGATTGCGGGATTGGCTCGGGTTCTCTGTCGGCTGTCGACTGAGTTGGCTGCTGGCAGGGATCACCCTATCTTTTAGAGTGTTCTTCAGTCCTCCCTTGGACTGCCGTCCATGGCCCCACTACTGATATTGAGGGGCTATGATTGGATGGATGCCCGGATATAATTCCCCCTTCCATATGAACCCTCATTCCGGATGGAGGTATGCAAGGCTGAGCCTTTGCTTCACCTCCCATCCATGCTTTCTCTCTGTCTTACCATCCACCCTGGGCCAGTCGCCGGCACCTAGAGCGTCGGCGGCCTCTCGGACGACGGTCCGCCGTCAGGTTGCTCTGCCGCCTCTTGCTATGGATTGCCGTTGATCGGTGACCCAACGGCGGCCGGCACATACCGGCCGGTTGCCGGCAACTATGCTAACTGCCGACAGCTGGTCGACCAATTGTCTGAAGACATATCCTTCCGCCGGTAGCCGGCGGGTCCGCCCTTATAGAGGGACCCCCGGATGCCGGTAGCGGAGCGGCTGCCGGTGGCCCGCCGCCCTATACCTAAGAAGGCAGTATACCTTCAATAGCCCAGGGTAATGCCGGTGTATGCTGGCAGGCACTACAGTACTGGCTGCGGAGTGGTCTTAGTCACTGCGATATTGATTATTCCGCACGACATATACCGCTGTGCGGTCCGTGCTGTAGCCCATACATTTCTTCCAACCTACAAGTTGCTTCATGGGCAGCCTATTGTGAGACCACCACACTAAGAGCGATTCTCTCTGGCTTAGATAAAGATCAATGATCATTTTATTCAATCCCCAATATTGAACCTTAGAAGACGGTGTTAAAATTACACTTTACAGTGATCCCTCGCTACTTCGCGGTTCGACCATTGCGGATTCACCACTTCGCGGATTTTTTTCATAACGCATGTATATACATACAGTATATCGCGGATTTTCCGGAAATTTCGAAAATACCGCGATGTGACTGATGGTGCGAGATTGGAGAAAGTAAGGAAAATTGAATCATGATTGATTTTCGATATAAATGAAACTCTGAGGAGCAACAAAGATATCATTTGTTAGAGAGATAGAGAGAGGTAAGGAATGGGAGGTAGTGAAAAGTAGCCCACAGAGAGAGAGAGAGAGAGAGAGAGAGAGAGAGAGAGAGAGAGAGAGAGAGAGAGAGAGAGTGTTGTTTTAAATGTAATAAACGAAAAAAAAATGATAGGTTATAACACATTGGTGCTTATGTAATATCAAATTGTATAGACGGTTTGAATAAGTCTAGAATAAAATAATGTTTCCCAAAAAATAGTGGTTTGCTGATGAAATCGGATGCCGTAATTTTAGCTACGATTGAAATGGATGTAGACTCTGCATAATTTTTTCGTTTCGTATTTAATTGACACTAAGAAAACTAATTTTAGTTTCTTCATCTATATTTAAGTATTGTATAACACGAGAGAGAGAGAGAGAGAGAGAGAGAGAGAGAGAGAGAGAGAGAGAGAGAGAGAGAGAGAGAGTATGTGTGTGTGTTTTGTTTTAAATGTAATAGAGAGAGAGAGAGAGAGAGAGAGAGAGAGAGAGAGAGAGAGAGAGTGTTGTTTTAAATGTAATAAACAAAAAGATTTGATAGGTTATAACACATTGGTGCTTATGTAATATCAACTGTATAGACGGTTTGAATAAGTTAAGATATGGTATAAACGATACAGTACTTTGTTAGTGTTTTCGTACGCTCTCAAAAGCGGTAGCTAGACGTCAGCTGATCTGATCACACCCAAAAGTAAAACAAAAAGAAGTCAACAATACTCGATTTTTAAAACACACCCGAAATTTAAAAACAAAAGTACACGCTTTCTTAATGTGCAATTAACTAATTAAAGAGTAGCAATTTTCTAGAATAAAATGATGTTTCCCAAAAAAAATCGTGGTTTGCTGATGAAATCGGATGCCGTATTTTTAGCACCGATTGAAATGGATGTAAACTCGGCATAATTTTTTCGTTTCGTATTTAATTGACACTAAGAAAACTAATTTTAGTTTCTTCATCTATATGTAAGTATTGTATAACACCAAGAGAGAGAGAGAGAGAGAGAGAGAGAGAGAGAGAGAGAGAGAGAGAGAGAGAGAGAGAGAGAGAGAGAATCAGCTGTTGTACATAATCGAATGCCGTGTTTTTGTTTTGTGAGAATTTCATCGCCACGACTTACAACAACATACTGTACTGAACTTTACAGTATTATACAGACTACTGTAATATGATAAAGTAATATATTTGTAATAACCTATTTTATATGAAATGGGGCTATTTATTTTGTTTAAAATTTACATTTACGTACGTAAAACAACTCTCTCTCTCTCTCTCTCTCTCTCTCTCTCTCTCTCTCTCTCTCTCTCTCTCTCTCTCTCTCTCTCTCTCTCTCTTGTAAATTGTTTTCCTGTTTTGCTACGTATGTATGATTTTATATAGATACGGTAAATAATATTTGTAATAACATATTTTATAAAAGCTTTTACTGTAATATCATTATTTATCACTTTCATCATGCGCGTTAAATGCCTTCGTTTGTTTATTACGATCGGAGATGAAGCGTACTTTATGACGCCGCCCATAAAGAAAAACATTTCATTTGGAAGTCCTACGAAAAATTAAGTACAATATTGGTAATAACAAAATCAACATACTGTATAATCAATATAATCGATGCAAAAACTAACCTATACACAGATGTGTACACTAAATGCGTTTGTTTCTTCATTATGATCAGAGATAAATGTAAACAAAACATTGGTTGCCATTTTTTATCGTGCTTTTTGGCGTGTTTAGGAAACGCATGATATAAAATCGCCTTTAATATTTGTGCCTGTTTTAGTTTAGGGTACTGTAGTACATGCATTAAGTGTTCTATACATTAAAGGGTAGTTTGTTAACAGTACTACGTACAAGGGAAGGTTTTAAAAGTCTGAATATACATGTTAAATAAATAGTAAATATGGTGTCACTACTTCGCGGATTTTCACCTATCGCGGTCGGGTCTGGAACATATCTACCGCGGTAAACGAGGGCTCACTTATCCAAAGGATATTATCTTCTCCCTTAGTTCGACTAGAATTTAGTGTTCAATATTGAAGGAGGTCATAGCAATGGGCTGGACAGGAAACACATGTGGGTGTCTTTCCTCTTTCCCTCCTAGCTTACCTATCCTAAGCTAAACTATATATACAAATTGTATGATGAAATTCTGAGATATTTCACCGAATACTCATTTGCTTTTCTTTCTTTACAGGAGGAGCATCCCGAGTGCAGGAACCATTTCTGCAAGATCCGCAGTAAGAGCTTCTGTGGCCATGATATGTGTAGGACCCACGCGCGCTGCGCAACTACGAAGGGATCTCTGAAGTATTGGGACCCCCAGGTATGTGACGTTTGTTCCAAACTGGTTACTGAGGCTTTTGATGATCAAAAGTCTGCTGAGTCAAGGGATGCAGCAAGAGAGATGCTGTGAAAATGGGTCAGGGGCTTCCAGAAGAACACCACTGGCCCATACCTTCCTAATGAAAGGATGAGGGCTTGTTTATTCCCCAGGGCATCTTCGGATGCAGTTATCCCCCAAGCTCAGCCTAAGATTCCCCTCGTACAGATTCCGATAGAATCTGATGTTTCTGATGCCTTGAAGGACATCCAACTGGAGGACGACTTGTCGGTAGTTTCCGAAGAGACGGAACGGAGTCTTCTAGTTGAAGAGCAGGATCAGGAGACTGTTTTACCTCCTGAAGGCGACGAAGAGAAAGCTGAAATTATTTCGGTTTCATCGGCTATGGTGACTGAGCTGTCCCGTCGACTTCTTCTGCCCTCCAATTAGACAAGATTAGCCATACGCTAACTTCTCTCTTGTCCATGTTCCAGGACATGAAGAAGCAATCGTCCAAGAAGGAGGCTTCACTGCGTATGGAGATGCACTAACTCTTGTCTACACGTTTAGCCCCCAAGAAGCTAAACGTCAAGGATCTTCCAGCCTTACCTGACATTAATCCTTGGAGGTATGCTGAGCACATGCCCTTGTCAGGGGGGAAGATCTTCCTCTCCAACAAACTGGGCACTGTCCCAGTTGACGACGTCGAGTTTTGGCCCAGCAAGGTGGCCTACCCAGATTGTTACGTCCGCCTGAGGACAGAACCCCATTCCAAAGAAGAAACAGAGCCGAAAGAGGTCATCATACTAGACCTCACCAAGGCCCAGGCCTTTTTACAAAGACCTTGAAGGAGAGGGCCTTCACTAGCTCCAAGGTGCCGGCTCTCAATAAGAAGCCCCCGTCCTTCATCGCTGGTTCTTCCCGTGCCTTCCCCTTTATGGAAAAAGGGTTCAAGGCAGTCGAGGTAGGGAAACCTTGCCCTACACTCGAAGAGTGTAAGCCATTCTCCCTTGCCCTACCATCAGATGATGCAGACTGGAAGGATGTCTATAACACCTTCTCAGACGGGAAGCTGGAGGCCGACATTGCCGGACGTGAGTTCGGAGAAGACCTCCCAAAGTTGTCAGACTTCCACCTGCGCAGGGAGCAGGAAACAAAGGAGAGACTCACCGCCGCTATGTCCATACAAGCCGGATTAGAGACGATGGCAAGCATCCCCGACACCCCAGATATGTACATGGTCTTTGCCAAAGTGCATTTAGCAACGGTCACCAAAGACCTATATAACTTCTTCAAAGCCAGACGGGCTTGCAGGGAGTTCGTGTTCGCCTCGGCTCCAGTGAAGCACGAACCAAGGAAACTGATAGCATCCAACATCTGGGGAAAAGTCCTTTTCCCGAGTGAAGTGGTCAAAGAGGTCGTTGATTGAGCCGCAACGGAGAACAGGAATCTCCTCCATAAATGGGGCTTGTCCTCAAAGGGGAAGTCCTCCGCTGAAGAGGGTCCCCAACCAAAATGGAAGACCAAACGACCCTGAGTGCCCTCTCGCCCTCCACGACAATAACAGCTTCCCGTGGCCACGGTGCCCCAGACGGTGGCGACTCAGTTGCCTGTCTTCACCCCAGCCTTTGAAAGGCAATCGACGACCTTTCGGCCGAAGTCTCGAGGTTCCTTTCGAGGTTCCTCTAGATGCCCCTCCAGAGGTAGGCGCAACAAAGGAGGACGTGGCCAACGAGGCAAGTCCTCCAACCAGCACTCCAAGTGAGATGCTACCGGTAGGAGGGAGACTTATCCTCTTCCGGGATCGCTGGACCTTCGATCCCTGGGCCCACAGCCTAATCAAGAACGGACTGGGGTGGAGTTGGAATGCAGCTCCACCGAACCTCCCTCAGTTCTTCCAACACTCAACCCCCATATTGGAAGAATATGTTCAGGAACTCCTAGACAAGAGAGTTGTAAGGAGGGCAAAGTCCATCAAATTCCAAGGAAGGCTGTTCTGTGTTCCGGAAAAAAGACTCGGAAAACCTCAGAATCATTCAGGACTTATCACCACTCAACAAGTTCATAGCGAACAACAAGTTCAGAATGCTGACTCTTCAACACATAAGGACCCTACTGCCCAAACGGGCATACACAGTCTCCATAGACATGGCGGACGCATACTGGCATGTTCCGATCAACCGCCAAGTTTCCCCTACCTAGGATTCAAACTGCAAAAAAGGCAGTATGTCTTCAGAGCCATGCCCTTCGGACTAAACATAGCCCCAAGGGTATTCACAAAGCTTGCGAACGCAGTCATTCGTCAACTACGCCTAAAGGGAGTTCAGGTGATTGTCTACCTGGACGACTGGCTGGTATGGGCAGCATCCGAAGAAGAATGCACGCAAGCCTCCAAGGAAGTGATCCAGCTCCTGGAACACCTAGGATTCAAGATCAATTTGGAAAAGTCTCGACTATCTCCAGCTCAGAAGTTCCAATGGCTGGGTGTCCACTGGAACTTACAGTCACACACTGCCTCTCCATTCCATCAAAGAAGAGGAGAGAGATAGCGGGATCTGTCAAGAGACTTCTTCAATCCGACAGGATATCAAGACGGCAACAGGAGAGAGTGTTGGGGTCCCTCCAGTTCGCCTCAGTGACAGACCCAGTATTGAGAGCTCAATTAAAAGATGCATCAGGAGTTTGGAGAAAA
Organism: Palaemon carinicauda; assembly: GCF_036898095.1. Taxonomy (NCBI): domain Eukaryota; kingdom Metazoa; phylum Arthropoda; class Malacostraca; order Decapoda; family Palaemonidae; genus Palaemon; species Palaemon carinicauda. Next base: position 81,859,320 of record NC_090732.1, on the reverse strand, counting down.
TACGCATCAAACGCTCGAAGAGATCTGAAAAGACCGATACCAACTCGTCTGCGATCCCTCCTCAAGCCATGGTCGGAGGCCAAGTACCTGAAGAAGAAGGTACCCTTACAACCGCATCCACCTTCAGTCACCGTTCACACGGATGCCTTAAAGAAAGGGTGGGGAGGCCACTCTCACCATCGGAAAGTCCAAGGAACCTGGTCCTCCCTCTTCAAGACCTTCCACATCAACATTCTGGAAGCCATGGCAGTTTTACTCTCACTGAAAAAACTGAGACTTCGCTGCTCAATCCATATCCGACTGGTACTAGACAGCGATGTTGTAATGAGATGCCTGAATCGACAGGGCTCGAGATCACCTCAAATCAACCAAGTGATATTGGCCATCTTCTGCCTGGCGGAGAAGAAGAGATGGCACTTATCAGCAGTCCACCTTCAAGGGTTCCGCAGTGTGACGGCGGACGCTCTATCCAGGCTCAACCCGATAGAGTCAAAATGGTCCCTAGACGCAAGATCATTCTCCTTCATCTTACGCAAAGTCCCAGGATTGCAGATAGACCTCTTTGCAACGAGCGACAACAAGAAGCTACCCCGGTATGTAGCCCCATACGAGGATCCTCAAGCGGAAGCAACGGATGCGATGTCCCTAGACTGGAACAGATGGTCCAAGATCTATCTGTTCCCTCCAACCAACCTTCTGCTGAAAGTCCTCAACAAACTGAGATCCTTCCAAGGAACAGCAGCAATAGTGGGTCACAAGTGGCCCAACAGCGTCTGGTTCCCCCTGATAATGGAACTACGACTGAAACTGATTCCGTTGCCGGATCCAGTTCTGACTCAGCAAGTGCAGAAGTCGACTGTCTCAGCTTCATCACAGAGAACCCAGAACCTTCATCTCATGATTTTCTCTCCTTAGCAGTCAAGAAAAGGTTCGGGATTTCAAGAGACAGTATTAACTTTTTAGAAGAATACAAGTCGAAATCAATGAGAAGGCAATACGAGTCTTCCTGGAAGAAATGGGTTGCCTTTGTCAAGGCAAAGAAACCAAAGGAGATTCCAAAGGAATTCTGTTTGTCCTTCTTCATCCATCTCCATGAACAAGGTTTAGCAGCCAACACGATTGCTACGTGTAAATCTGCCCTGACCAGACCCTTGCTGTATGCCTTCCAGGTGGACTTCTTCAATGAGATCTTCAACAAGATTTCGAAAGCCTGCGCTAAACTTCGGCCCGCAGCTCCTCCGAGGCCCATTTCTTGGTCCTTGGATAAGGTTCTTCACTTAGCATCAACCTTGAACAACGAAGATTGCTCTCTGAAAGAATTGACTCAAAAGGTAATATCCTTATATGCACTAGCCTCAGGAGCCAGAGTTAGCAAAATAGGGGCCCTTTTGAGGGATGATGGCCACATTCAGTTCACAGACTACGGAGAACTGAACCTTTTTCCGGACCCAGAGTTTCTCGCCAAGAACAAGCTGCCCACTAAAAGGTGGGGTCCTGGAGAATCTGCCCTCGGAAGGAAGAGGAATCTCTATGTCCAGTAGAATGCCTAAAGGTCTATCTTCGTAGAACTTCAGACTTTGAGGGAGGTTAGCTTTTCAGGGGAGAAACATCAGGTTCAACATTGACCTTGATACAACTAAGGGCGAAGATCACCTATTTTATTCGCAGAGCGGACCATGACAGTACACCCGCAGGTCATGATCCGAGAAAGGTTGCTTCATCTCTTAACTTCTTCCAAAACATGTGTTTTGAGAGTCTTTGCACCTACACTGGGTGGAAGTCATCCAGGGTCTTCTTTAAACATTACGCGAAACAAGTGCAAGAGATAAAACACTATGTGGTGGCAGCAGGTAGTGTACTAAAACCTACCGCTTGATTTCTGCAAAGAACAGTGCACTAATTGGGACTTTTAGTGAAGGGTGTGCATGATGAACTCTTACGGTGTATCATGTTTAGTGATGTGTCCAGTACGTGACACTATAGACTGTTCTAAATACACAGGTGACTAAATCATAAAAGACTGACACATGTGCCATGCGTATTCATATGCAAGTGTTCCTTTTGTAACAACAGAGACAATAGTGAAATATTACTATATTTCTCATAGAGTGGCTTGTGTTTCCTTTTCAGATGAAACTCTAAAAAAAATTTCTGTTATTACTACTTATTATTCTTTCACACAATATTTTCAAAGAAAATTCTTATTTGATTGTATATGTTACAACCCATAATTTCTATATACTGTCTGTTAATAAACACAGTTAGAAAATTTTGCATCTCATTTCGCCTAAAATTTCTAAAATGCAAATAAAGGGTGTCAGAGCTACTTTTTATCCTCTTATTTTTGGAAAATATTCAGAATAATTCTGTTTCTAAGCAAACATTCATCAAAATTATATGTTATGCTTCTAAGTTCAGTCCTTGGTAATGACTGACCTTACCAACCTATTTAACTTACTGACTTTACTTTTCCTACATGAATGTTAACCTGTCTAACTTGTCTACAATGAACAAGCAGATTGAGGGAGGCGTCAGTAACTTATACATATTTGTTCCTTTCAGAATACAAACTATGTTTTACGTATATGATGACACTAATATACAACTTGTTTGCTAGATTGTTCCTTGAACTCACAACCCTTTGGTTTTTTCCCTAGTCTTCCATGACTCATCCCTGTAGGGGGCAGGAAGCACTGACATAGTCCATGATCAGTTGAAGGTGTATGACGGTAACACCACGTGTCTCTAGGTCTAGACGACCAAGGAAAATTTATTTTGAGGTGATTGGCACTATTAAAAATCCACAGATACATTAATGGTCTGGTAAACTTCCATCAGGACGACATGTTCTGAGCCCAAAAAACGGATCTATTTTTGGGTGAGGTAGCTATGTCATCCTGATGGACCCACCCTCCTTTGACAAAGGATAAATTAATCCCTCCCTAATGTACTGTATCTGTAGCACCTCATTAACGCTACAAAGAATGACTAGATGGCGCCACACGGCAGCGTGCTAGCGCTCAATCACAGTACGAGTAGGAGTGTTGCCTTAATAACGGCTCTCCTACAATTCTTGCCACTTTCCCCTCTCGAAGCGTAAACGCTATTAGGGGTGTAGATAGCTATGTGGCGTGTCAAGAATATGTCCTCTGATCTTATGTGATATCCCTATAAGATAATACAAGGGATACTCGCGCCAGGAGTTAGAATTCTGGATACCTTTAGTAAAATTCTCTGGGATATATCACTGTAGTTAAATATAACCTAGGAAGCTACTAAGAAGGAACTTCCATCAGGATGACATGGCTACCTCACCCAAAAATAGATTTTTCGCTTCGCTCAAAATCCATTTTGGTAGTAGGATCTTTATGTGTTGAAGGGTTAACATCCTGAACTTGTTGTTCTCTATGAACTTGAGTGGTGACAAGTGCAGAATGACTCTGAGTTTGTCTGAGTCCTTCTTGGGAATACAAAACACCCTTCCCTGGAATTTGATGGACTTTGCCCTCATTACCCGCGTGCTCAATAGTTCTAGGGTATAGTCTTCCAGTATGGGGGTGGTGCTGGAAGAATTGAGGAAATAATGGTGGAGCCTCACTCCAGCTCCATCCAAGCCCATTCTTGATTAGGCTGTGGGCCCAAGGATTGAAGGTCCAACGATTCTGAAATTGTTGGAGGTTCCCTCCCACCTGAAGCATCTCATTGCTTCTGATTTCCGGAGGAGTTACCTCCCTGACCGCGTCCTCCCTTACCACCCTTACCTCGTTGGGGGTACTTTGAGGAGCCCTGCTTGGAGCCTCTACCTTTGGGACGAAAGGTAGTGGTTTGCCTCTCAATGGCAGGGTTAAATGCTGGTGACTGTGCAACCAGCCGTTGGGGTACCATCTGGTAAGTGGTTGGAGGTTGAGCAACCACTTGGGGCACCGCGGTCATGGTAACTGTGGGATGTTGTTGTTGTTTAGCAGGCCGAGAGGGTAATCTGGGTCTCTTAGACTTCTTGGGCTGGGGACCCTCATCTGGAGAAGACTTACTCTTAGCTGACATGCCCTACTTCTGGAGAAGGTTTCTATTCTCCGTGGCGGCCTTGTCAATTACCTCCTTGACCACTTCACTTGGGAAGAGGTCCTTATCCCAGATATTGGAAGTTATCAGCTTCCTGGGTTTGTGTTTTACCACTGCAGAAGCGAACACGAACTCTTTACATGCCCTTCTGGCTTTTATAAAGCCATACAGGTCCTTTAACAAGGTGGCCATGTGCATCTTATACCTGCAGTCATCTGTAAACAGTTCTGTAGGGATAGAGATGCCACTAGTCTTTCCTTCGTTTCTTGCTCCCTACGCAAGAGAAAGTCAGACAGCTTTGGGAGATTTTCATTGAACTGACATCCAGCGATTTCCGCCTCCAACTTCCCAATAGAGAAGGTAAGGTGGACTTCCTTTCAATTCTTATCCTCCATAGGTAGGACTAATGACAAGGGTCTACACTCATCTAGTGTAGGGCAAGGCTTGCCTGCCTCTATTGCCTTAACGGCCACTTTAAAAGCCTTCGATGTAAACGGGAAGGCTATTGAAGCTGGAGCAAGAAAGGTGGGATGTTTCTTGCTGAGGGCTGACACCTTAGAGTTAGTGTAGCCCACCTGCTTCAGGCTACTTGCCAAAAGAGCCTGTGCCTTGTCATGGTCAAATACTATGACCTCTTTGGGTTCCGTCTCTTCCTTCAATGCTGGTGCCAGCTTCAGACGGACGAAGCAGTCTGGGTAAGCGTTGAAGCTTGGCCAGAACTGAACATCCTCGATAGGGACAGCTCCTAACTTCTCTGAAATAAAGAGTTTGCCATTAGTGATTGGCATGTACTCAGCATACCTCCAGGGATTAGTTTCAGAGCAGGTTGGGAGGTCTTGAACCCTAAGTCTCTTGTGAGACCCACAGGAGGAAGAGAGATGAGCAATTTGTCTCTCAAGTTTCGCCTCCCTTTCTTCGCCTTTTTTGCGAAGGCTCTCCATCAGCGCTGTAAGGTTGGCCAGTGCCTGTCTCACGTCATCTGATGGAGGGGCAGAAGATGTTGAAGGTAACGGCTCCCGAGCCGATATCGACGAAATGGACTCCGAGTCGACTTCCTCATCTTCTTCTGGAGTCAACGTATACTCCTCCTCGTGACCTTCCCTCAGAAGATCCTTCTCAGTGTCCGAGGACACTTCAGACATTCTCTCCTCTTGATGGATGTCCATGCCTTGAAATGCGTCGGACACTTCCGATTCTATGGCAATCTGGACGCATGGAATCTCGGGTCGAGGTTGGGGTATGACAGCTTTCATACCCGCTTTAGGGAACAGCAAGTTGCGCATCCGTTCGTTTGGAAGGTACAGTCTTGTGGCGTTTTTCTGAAACCCATGTACCCATCTACGCAGCTTTTCTCGTGCTGACTTGGGGTCATCAAAGGTTTCGGTAACCAAGGCCTTGCATATGCTGCAGTCTTGGGGGTCCCAATACCGAAGAGCTTGCTTAGAAGCGGTGCAAGGGGCATGAGCTCTTCCCTCTACATGGCAGCAAAAGTCCTTGCTCCTGACATTGCAGAAGACGACATTGCACTTCAATTGGTCCTCCTGTAAAGAGAGGAAAATTAAATGAGTATGCGGTAGTTTATCTCATCTGATAAACAATTATGTAAAATATTACTATTAATATTTTAATCATTATAGCTTAGGATAGTCAAGCTAGAAAGGAACTAGGAAAGATACATACATGTGTTTCCTGTCCAGGCAATTGCTGTGACCTCCCCCAAAATTAAAGCCTAGAGTTTTCCTATTCAGGAAACCCAAGGGAAGGGTTCTAACCCCTAGGGGTAGATGAGTGTAGCTTAACGCTGACCTTTCCCAAGGTTTTAATAATGTGGGGTAAATGGTAACTGATCAGCTATCAGTGTGTTGAAAGAAATCTTTTCTTTCGAGATATAACTGGCAATAGACTGTGCAAGAATACACAGGGTATATTGGAAAATAACTACTGTATAGTATATACTATAGTTTTCTGTCTACAGTATGATCTATACTGCAAATATACTGGCTACTGTATAATCATATACTGTAGTTTAGCCAGCATGTTGCCGGCTAAGCTAGCACCAGGCGGCACGATCCAGCCGGCGAGACAGTACCTGGTGGCATCGGCCCAGTCAGCATGCTGCCGACTGGGTTAGTACCTGACGGCACTACCTGACAGAAAGAGAGAAAGCATGGAGTGAAGGGTTATCTTATTAATGTTTATCAACAATTATTAAGGGTGTAAGTATTTAATCTTACTGCCTTCCTCCAGAATGAGGATTCAAATGGAAGGGGAGAATGTATCATTCAGGCTTCCATCCAACCAAAAACCCGTCGCCGGTCACTGCCGGTCCTGGGTATGTGGATGGCAGTCCAAGAGAGGACTGAAAAACACTCTACAGAACAGGGGTCTCCCACCAGCAGCCGCTACAGCTGGCACAGCTTTTCCCAAAGCCTTGCGTCCATAAGGGAAGACTGAGTTACTAAACAGCTGTTTATGTAGGAGCCCGGCCGGCACCACAACCTACCGGCAAGCGGTGAGATTGTAGGATGACGGCCACAGGGTTGCGATGGCCAGGCCATTGCTAAAGGACAGAGGGGTTCAGGGAAAAGGGTCCTGTATAAAGTATGGAAGAAGGCGGCAGGGTTGCCGCCCTTACCACACAAAGAAGAAACTCTGTTTCGATATCGGCGCCATCCTAGGCGGCAGAAGAATATCTATTCTTCAGCCTAGGGTTTGCTGAAATGGTGTTAAGACGAGGCGGCAGGATTGCCGCCACCTCTCAACAGGGAAGAAACATCGTTTCAGTGTCGGCGCCATCCTAGTCAGCATAAGAATGTCTATTCTTCAGCCTAGGTTCTGCCAACACAGGACTAGTCTTCTAGACCGCAGGGGAGAAGGTGGTGGCATCATACAACTACTTCGAGTTCGGCCTAGGGAGGCATAGCCTCCTATGCCGGTAGCTGAAGCCGGCAGGGGAGTGACTACTCACCCTGGTGCTCTGCCGCCAGCAAAAAGACTGAATACTCTGAGGTTCTGTGAAGAAACCCAAAGCTGGTTACCTGCCGGCAAGGGTAAGAGACAGAAAACCCTAGCTTAGCCAAGCCTGAGTGTCTACTCTTGGGCAGGACCAAAATAGGGTTGTCGCCCAGGGCGGCACTCAGAGGGAGAAGGGATTACCCTTAAATCTCCACTAGAGACGAGTATCGAGTTATATAATAATTCTAGGAGATATCTATCTTCTTATGAATTGATAAACGATACACGAGGGTAAACCGGGAACATGTATGAAGGTATACTAAAGCGCATAGGCTAGCTAGCCTAGCGCAGGGTGAGACTTCTGTTACCTATATCACCAAAACTCTAATGCATACAATCGATAGGAAGAGGAAATATATGCAATTTTATGTATACTGTATATCTTTATAAGTATAATGTGCCTAAATAGCTTATATTTTATTAATGCTATTACAACTAGGAATGTAGTTCTATATTATGCATGACAGTAAACTGAAGCGCGTATTCTAGGAAGCCTAGCGCGGGCAAGGTTCGGTTACCTAAATCGCCGAAACTCTAAAGAATACAATCGACATAATAATTATTTAATTGAATAGCTTAAAAAATTCGGCTATCTAAATAACACATGCGTTAAGAACAACAGCGTCCATGGCGCCTCCAGTGATCGGCGAAGCTCCAAACACTTAAAATTACTCTAATTTCACTGTGAAGCAGGAGCTAAAAATTATACACTGTAAAGAATAAATACTCATCTTTCCAGAGGCAGAAGAAGTTGGAGATTGCATGGTTAAATCCGTAAATATTGAGCACAAATGTTAGAGCAACAGGGAAAACCACCGTGCGAAACGGCTACGAATATAGGAATAAGCGCCATCTTGGATACAGCACCATCTAGATACTCAATAGTAGTACGGGAGGAAGGGTAATGTTGATAACGGCTCCCCTTCTATTTTGCCACTTTTCCCCCTCGAAGCGTAAACGCTATTCAGGGTGAAGATTGCTATGTGTCGTATCAAGATATACGTCCCCTGATTTATGCGATATCCTTAAGAGAAATTTTAAAGATATTCGTGCCAGGAGTTAGAATTCTGGAGACCTGAAGGTAAATTCTCTGGGAATATCACTGTAGCCAAATATCCCTTAGAAAGCTACTTATAGGAACCTTCCATCAGGACGACATGGCTTGAGCCCAAAAATGGATTTTTCGCGTCGCTCAAAATCCGTTATATGAACTTGATTCCTGGTAGTCCAGGGTATTTTTCAGAACTGGTGTGACTATAGCCATTTTCTCAGATTTAGGAAACTTACATTCATCAATGCTTGCATTTGCTATTCTCATTATTATTTCAGCTATACTAGAAAAGTCTCTCTCTCCAATTACTTCAGATGTTGGCATAGGATCGATCACGCAGTTTTTTTTCTTTGCTCTCTTGATATTTCTGGTGATGTCATCTTGTGTTATGTTGTTAAATCATATTAATTTTGTCAGTGTGCATGGTGTATCATCAATCTGATGTTCAGTATTTACAAATGACCTGGTTATATTTTCAATTTTGTTTTCAAAGAATACTAGAAAATTAGTTGCTAGTTCCTGGTCACTGTATTCATCAGGTAGCTTCTTTTCTTTTATATTTCCCATTATACCATTTAGGAGACGATATAACTTATTTATGTTTGTTGCTGCTTCGTGGATCTTTCTCTTATAGTATTCACTTTTTTGGGCTCAAGCCATGACGTCCTGATGGAAGGTTCCTTCAGTAGCTTCCTGAGGGTATATATGACTACAGCAGATATTCCCAGAGAATTAAACTAAAGGTTTCACAGAATTCTAACTTCTGGCGCGAGTACCCTGAAGGTTTCCCTTTAGGATATCGTATATCAACAGGGGACGTATGCTTGACAAGCCACATGGCTATCTGCACCCCACATAGCGTCTACGCTTCGAAGGGGATAAGGTGGCTGGCACGTTATAGGAGGAGCCGTTGCAAAGTTATCCTCCGTCGTTACTGTTACTGTACCTCGCGACATAAAGATGTAAAGGTATTTATACATGGGAAAGAGTGCAACAAAAAAGTGTAATAGACTACGTACTAGTAAACGAACAAATGTATAAAAACGTTAGGGAAATGATTATAGACGATGAAAAATTCAACTTTGACATCTCAGATCATAATCTGATCACTATAGAACTGGAATTCATGAGTGACCAGAATAAAAATTTAAATAAAGGAAGATTGGAGGAAATAAAATACTTTAGGACAGATGAAAATAGTTTAAGAGAATTTACTACAAGAATAGAGGAAATTGTAAGTGATAGACAAATAGAAAGAATAGAAGGAATGGATCTGATAATAAAAGAGGCTGAAGAAAAATTGGCAAGAGTATATAAAAGGAAAGTTCTTGATGAAAAAAAAAGTACATGAGCAACCCTGGATGAACGATGAAGTAAGAAAAGGCATAAAGGTAAGGAAGGATTTAAACAGAAAGAAAAGAAATGAATCCAATATCGAAGTAAAAAAGGTATTAGAAGAGAGATATGATCAAAAAAAGAAGGAAGTGCAAGAAATGATAAAGAAGGAAATTACTATATTTGAAAAAAGATAACAAGAAATAAAAATGGTTAAAAATAAAAAACTCAGGGAAAATATTGATAAAATAAGGAACAGACAGAAAGCCCATGGCAAAGTTATACAACTTTATGGAGAACAAGGAACTAAGCTAAATAAGGAAAAAACAAAAGAGGAATTAATCAAATACTGGAAAACTATATATTGTAAGCATGAAAATAAAATACTCAGTTTGGAATGAAGAAAAACAGATAGAATATGAAAATGAAATAGCGCATCAGGAAGACATCACAAGAATAGATGAATTTAATATCCCGGACATACTTAGGGAACACTATGACCTTTTAATGGTAACAAAAGGGAAAATAAAACCAATGAAAAATCCAAAAATCACAACAGAAAAAGTAAAGAATTGCCTGGGAAAATTAAAGGCAAAAAAAAAAAAAAAAAAAAGCGGCAGGACCAGATGGCGTAAAACCCGAGCTATATAAGGCACTAGGAAAAAGCAAAATAGGTCTTGAAACCTTACAGAAATGTTATCAAAATGAGTTGGACGAAAAAGAAAAACCAAATATGTGGAAGAAGTCAAGAACAAAGATGGTTGAAAAGAAAAGAAGGCCAATGGCAAAAGACCTAAGACCCATAGCTCTATTGAATATTTCTTATAAAATATTCATGATGATGGTGAAAGAGGAAATAGAAGACCACATAAGAATGAATGAAGAAGACAATGAATGTCAAGCAGGATTTACAGGTGGAGGCAGGATAGAGAACAATATCTTTATATTACAGTATTGTGTGGAAGAGAGCTATAGTAACAAGAAACCCCTAATAGTAACAGTGATAGACTTTAGTAAAGCATTTTACTCTGTAAAAAGAGAGGTACTTATAGAAGTTTTAAAAGAATATAAAATTAACACCAAAATCATAAGCGCAATTGCAAATATTTATCAAGGAGATACTACGGGCATTGACTTAGGAGAAGGTATAGAACAAGAAATGGAGGTTACGAGTGGAATTAAACAAGGTTGCACAGGATCAACTTCACTTTTTAAATTGATTACTTATATTGCCATGAAGAAAATAGAAGAGGAAGGAAACGGTTTCAGAAATCAATTAATAAAGAAAGAATAATTATTTTTTGCAGATGATGCCTTAATAATTGCGCAGGATGTACATAATGCAAAGCGTAACATCCAGATATTAGTAGAAACTGGTAAAAAATGTGGGTTAGAAATCAATAAAGAAAAGAGTAATATTATGATTTACAATATGAAAGAAAAACCAGATAACATAGAGGGAATCAAAGTAATAGAAAGTTTGACATACTTAGGAATAAAGCTAGATAATAATAGGAATATATTTAAAACTCAGAAAAGGGTAATTGTTCGATTTGATACTTTGGTAGGAAGTTCTATTAACCATAATAATTACCTGGAACATAGATGAACAATTGTTAGTAATTATTTCTCAGCTGATCCCATCTGATGTCGTCGATGTGGGCTTGATGGATAATAATACGTTGGTATTCTAAAAAATACATTTAATGTATAAAAGACTACATTGTACTCTTCACTCTGTGACAGCTAACTCCCAAGTGCATATGGAGCGTCTTACACAATCTGACAAACCAAAACATTGCCAAACAAAAGAGCATCGCTCTGAAAAGACTTAAATCCTACTCCAGTACAAATCATAAAGAATCACATTCTATCTTTGAGGTAACCAACAAATGTTTGAATCCTAATACCAAAACAAATCATTACTCTTATGTATAAAGCATAACATGTCTTATTCATGCAATATGATGCAATGTTGTGCAATACCTGCAACACTTGAAATAATATAGTACATTACAATAATACATAACAGTCTCCTCCCCCATAACTTGACATTGTAAAAATCTTCATAAATCTAATCTCTCAGGGGGCTTTCCTCTGTTAATCCTATTAGGAAGCACTTTAACCTCATCTTGTACTGGTACATGAATTGGTTCTGAATCTACATTGGATGTTGGACCATCTTGGTTAATATTTGACTCATTTGATCTAACTACTTCTTTAAGTTTCTCATCTCTAATATTCACATGCTCTACTGTCTTTCTGTTTAACGGCTGTAATTGATCAACATGACGTTTTACAACATTATCACCAACACGAACATCATAATGTAAATTTCCTATCTCTCCTGGTACCCACTTCTCTGGAGTGTTGTACGATCTTACCATGACATCAGACAAAGGTAAAAAATGTCTTACATTAGGAAGCTTTGCTACTTGTTTATACCCTTTATCTTCTAAATCACTTGGCAAACTTGGATACAACAAATCTAACTTACACCTTATCCTCCTCCCCATCAAAAAATTTGAGGGTGCCACGCCTGTTGTGCTGTGCGGCGTTGTTCTATAAGACAATAAAAATTTTGACACATGCAAAAATATATTACCTGAATTTGCTTTTCTACACTTCATATTGTGTTTAAACGTTTGAACAAATCTTTCAGCCTCTCCATTAGTAGATGGATGATATGTAGCTGAAAATGTATGCTTTATACCATTGACATTACAAAATTCTTTAAACTCTTGTGAGGTAAATTGTGGACCATTATCTGTAACAATTCTTTCTGGAATACCATGCGTTGAAAAAATTTGCATTAACTCTTTTATTGTGGCGTAAGACGTTGTTGTCTTCATTGGGATAATTTCTGGCCACTTACTGTAAGCATCTACTACTATCAAAAACAAATAATTCAAAAAAGGACCTGCAAAATCTATATGCACTCTTTGCCATGGATACCTGGGTAACTCCCACGGGTGCACTCTAGCAAATTGAGGATTGTTTTGTTGCATAACACAATTCATACAATTCTTTACATAACATTCCACATCTTTATCTACACCTGGCCACCATACAAAAGTTCTCGCAATTGACTTTGATCTTACAATACCTTGGTGATCAGCATGTATTTCAGACAAAACCTTATTTCTCAGTGAATTAGGAATAACTACCCTGGAACCTCTCATCACTATTCCTTGTGTCACACTCAGTTCATACCATATATCCTTATACGGTTTACAATTTTCCTCTTTTCCACATAAGTCTCTACCTGTCATTAAACTCTCCAAAACCTTACTAAGTACTGGGTCTTGCTTGGTACTGTGTGCTACATCTTTCGCAGTTATTGGTACATCATATACAGAAATTAACAGAACACTGTCATCATACTCTTCTGGAGCCTTGTCTACGGGTAATCTGGATAAAGCATCTGCATTACCCATATTTGATGTTGGACGGTATTCTATATTATAGTGGTACGCTGCTAACGTAACTGCCCAACGTTGTAGTCTTGCAGCCACCAACGTAGGTAAACTTGCTTTTGGACCCAATATTGCTAATAAAGGTTTATGATCTGTAACAAGTGTGAACTTTTTCCAACCATAAAGATACATATGGAATTTTTTAACTCCATAAACTAATGCTAAACCTTCCTTTTCTATTTGAGAGTAATTCCTTTCTGCCTTGTTCAATACTCTAGAATTGAATGCAATTGTTTTTTTCTGTTCCATCTGGCATTACATGAGATAATACTGCACCTAAACCTATGTTTGATGCATCACATACTAATTTAACTGGTAAATCCATTTGATAATGTACTAAGAATGTAGGTGATGTTATTTCCTGCTTGATTCTTTCAAAAGATTCCTGACACTCTTTTGTCCACTTCCATTCTACACCCTTATTCAACAGATTATACAATGGATGTGCAATTGTAGACAAATTCTGAATGAAATTCCCATAAAATGTTACTAAACCTAGAAATGACTGTAATTCCTTAACATTTTCTGGCACTTTTGTTGATTGTAGAGCTTTAATCTTCTCTTTAGTTTTGTGAATACCCTTGCCATTTATTACAAAACCTAAGTATTCCACTGAATCAACTTCTAAAATACATTTGTTCTTATTTACTCTAATATTGTTACTTCAACTTCTTCAGAACTGTTCGCAATCTTTCTCTATGTTCTCTTGTGTCTTTACCCGCAATTAAAATATCATCTATAAAAATGAATACTCCTTGCATTCCTGAAAAAATCTTATCCATAGTTTGTTGCCATATAGCTGGACTACTTGCAACTCCATAAGGTAATCTCTTTGGCCTAAACAAACCTAAGGATGTATTTACTGTACATAATTCTTGTGAAGTTTCATCCATGGGAAGCTGTTGAAATGCTTGTCTTAAATCTAATTTAGAAAAAACACTGCATCCTGACATAGTTGCAAACATGTCTTTCGGATTTGGTAAGGGATGTTGAGCTACTTGCAGTTGTGGATTTAACGTTACTTTGTAATCTCCACACAACCTAACCTGTCCACTTTCCTTCACAATAGGAACTAATGGTGTAGCCCAATCTGAATATGTAACCTTTTCCCAAGAACCTTCACTTTCTAATCTCCTGATTTCTGTTTCAACTGCACTTTTCAATGCATACGGTACTGGTCTCGGAGCAAAAAATCTAGGAGAACTGTCAGGTTTCAAAACTAAAATTGCCTTTGCGTTCTTTACTGTACCTATTTTATCTTCAAATACGTCTTGAAACTCTGATATGATATTATCCATAGACATTTCATTTTTGTTTTCATCTTGTCTACCTGCAACCTTCAAAATACTAGGCCAATCTAACTTCAAATACTGTAGCCAATCTAAACCTAGCAAAGTTTGTCCATTACCTTTTACTACTGTTAATGGCATTCTCTCTAATTTCTGTTCTTTGTACTGTACTTCTACGTTCGAAGCACCTATTACCTGAATATCAAAACCATTATAACTTTTCAAAACTCTATTTGTACCTTCTAATAACAAATTAGGAATGCTTTTAGCCATTTTCTCAGACATAATTGATACATCGGCTGCTGTGTCAACTTGCATCAAAATTGGTTTACCATTTATGATTACTTCTACCATGATATGTTTCTTTGCACCTTTGTTGACTGAGTTTATGCGAAACGCAAAGTCAGTTTCTGAACTAACCTGATTATCATGAACATTTTCCTCATTATTCTCTTGACCCATAGTATCAACTGTAGCATTTATTTTCTTTGTGTACTGTTTAGGGAATCTACAAGCAGTTGCAAAATGACCCAGCTTTCTGCAATTCTGGCATGTCTGTCCAGTAGCAGGGCATTTCTTTGCTTCGTATGCAAGATGATCAGTTTTACCACACCTAAAACACTTGGGTTTTTCCTGTTGTTTCTGTGTATAAGCCTGATTCTGATATTTATGAACATTAGTGTTAGGCAATTTTCTATGACTAGGCTTTGTCATATTCCTTCTCTGATTCTCATTAGTTTTCCACTTAGAACCTACTGTATTAATTTTAGAATTTTCCATTCTATTGCTTGTAGAACTACCTATTATGTTACTTTGCCTATTTGATGTTTCTAAAGCTCTGCCTGTTATCAATACCTTTTCTAATGTTAAATCTTTATCTTGCAATAATTTCTTTCTAAGCTCTTCTGATGTGCAATGTGCAATTACTTGATCTATGATAACATTCTCTAACTCTAGAAATTCACATGAAACGGCTAAATTCTTTAGTCTAGTCACAAATGCATCTAAACTTTCATTTTCTTTCTGATAAGCCTGCGCTGAAAACTGGTATCTTTCAAAACATTTATTGACCTGAGGAGCAAAATATGTGGTAAGAGCCTTAATTGCAGCTTCACTTGTGTCATCTGTAGGCTGCAAAGTCTTAAACACTTCCCGAACTTCCCTACCTGCTGCATGAAGTAATAATGCCTTCTTTTGTGCATCCTTCATGTTCCCTAATGCTTCTAAATAAATCTTAAATTCCTCACACCACTGTTGCCATCGTGTTGCAACAGAATTAGGCTCAGCAGTGATGCTGAAAGCTAGTGGGTGCTCGATATTAAAAGGCATTTTGTTTGCTTACCTTAATAACTGTGGTAGGTTAAGCTACTGTTCTGCAGTCACAAGTGTACTTCCTACCTACCCAACTTTAAATTTCACCCTTTTTGTGTATTTGATGAAATTCCTATTCTGCTGCTGGTAAAATCTTCATTGGGCGATTTTACTCTTGTCCCCTGATGTACATAGACCTTCTCTTGTGCTGGCCGTCCTTGTGCATAGGGTCCAATGTTTCTCCCTGCTTGTCCGTCGTCCTAAACGTCGCCAATGTTCGATTTGGTATTTTGGTAGGAAGTTCTATTAACCATAATAATTACCTGGAACATAGATGAACAATTGTTAGTAATTATTTCTCAGCTGATCCCATCTGATGTCGTCGATGTGGGCTTGATGGATAATAATACGTTGGTATTCTAAAAAATACATTTAATGTATAAAAGACTACATTGTACTCTTCACTCTGTGACAGCTAACTCCCAAGTGCATATGGAGGCTTTTGGAGCGTCTTACACAATCTGACAAACCAAAACATTGCCAAACAAAAGAGCATCGCTCTGAAAAGACTTAAATCCTACTCCAGTACAAATCATAAAGAATCACATTCTATCTTTGAGGTAACCAACAAATGTTTGAATCCTAATACCAAAACAAATCATTACTCTTATGTATAAAGCATAACATGTCTTATTCATGCAATATGATGCAATGTTGTGCAATACCTGCAACACTTGAAATAATATAGTACATTACAATAATACATAACAGTAATGATAGAAAAGGCACAAAAATAGCTAATCTAGCATATTCAGTTATAGAGAAAAGTTGCAATAATGTAATGATAGGAAAAACGTTCTGGAAAAGTATTGCTTTACCATCTATTTTGTATGGAACAAGTGTTATAAATCTAACAGAAACTGAAAAGAGAAACTACAAAGAATAGAGAATGGGGTATACAGGAAGATTTTAGGTGCCACTAAAAGCACAGCTAATACTAGTCTAAGAGGGGAGATAGGTGCATCTTCTATGAAAGCAAGGGTGATGGATGGGAAGCGTCAGTACTTAAATCGTACCCTGAATGGAAAGAAGGAAATACTGAAAATAATTATCCAGGATATTCAAGAAAAAGAAAGAAGATGGTGGAAACAACCTTCAAAGTATTTGGAAGAATTAAGTTTAGGCATAAGACAAATAAGAAGAATGAACAAGGCAGAAATAAAAACGGAAACCAGAAAGTGGGATACTGAAAAGTGGAAAGAAGAAATGGAAAGTAAAGAGAGCTTAGAAATATATAGAACGTGGAAGAAAGAAATTAAAGAAGAGTTAATTTATGACAATACATTTGCTTCAGTGATATTTTTAAGAGCAAGAACTAATACGTTAAAACTAAATATTGTAAATAGACACAATGGGGGGAATATAAACTGTAATTTTTGTGAAAATGAGGAGGAAGATTTGATACATTTTTTGTTATTTTGCCAGGAATATAGAAAAGAAAGGAATGAAGTAATTGAGCTACAACAACCATACGAGGAAGACTTAAAGAAGATAGTAGGATTATTTTCATTTAGTGAAACAAATATAGAAAAGAAAAAAGAAGTATTAAACCTGATGTGGAAGAACAGTACAAGAAGGTAAACTTTGGAGGCGCCGTTGTAAAGGCTATGTCTCACCCCAGAACCTGAACCTGAACCTGAATAGATTTTTCGCTTCGCTCAAAATCCGTTGTTTTCATTCTTAGTAGGTAGTTACTGTTATATTGACACGCAGCAGTTTTGTATTCTATCCAAGTACTTTCAGTTTTTAACCTATTCCACTTTCTTTCTTTGTCTTTTTTTCCTCATTTATACCAAAGTCTCTCCATCAAACCAAGGAGATTGGTCTTTTACAATTATAGTCTTTTCCATCGGTGGGCACATGGTATCATATTCACTTTTACTCACTTTATTATAAGTGGTCATAAGACAGTTAGCACACTTAGCTCCTAACAGACGTTGGTCATCATGATCACAAGGAATGTTGATAGCAATGTAAGGACACCGCTCCCTTCGTCGTCCAGAAAATCAACAAACTGTTTATTTATTTGAATTCTCCTTTCGCCACACCGTGGTTTCCCATGTATATGTATTCCGCTCTATCAGAGCTATATTTTGACATATGTATTATTTCATTACATGTTTCTGTTAACTCATAATTCGTATATTTGTAAGTGTAAGAAAACACATATATTTTGGCGGGCAATTCAATCTGATTTGGCGCCAGCGCCATCCTACCTTTCCGTCCGCACCTTGTAATATACTCCCACGCACATTTGAATAAAGCATCAGTTGATCTTGGTGACGCTTGTCTCACTGTCCTTACAGCAACATTTATTTTCTTTGTAACATCTTCAATAAATACAGTAGGAGAAAAATTTGATTTATGTCTAAAGTTTATTTTCTTTACTAATGCATGTATCTGTAGAAGTAGACTAAAGTAATAAGTTTGTGTACTGGGGAGATAGTACATTTCTCTTCAACTTTTATATCAGATACAATATTATTCATGTCATCACTTAGAACTATGTCTAACGGATGCCCAGTTAACGGATTTTGAGCGAAGCGAAAAATCTATTTTTGGGTGAGATAGCCATGACGTCCTGATAGAAGGTTCCTTCGGTAGCTTCCTTGGGTATATTTAACTACAGGGATATTCCCAGAGAATTAAACCACTGGTTATCACAGAATTCTAACTTCTGGTGCGAGTACCCTAAAGGTTTCCCTCTAGGATATTGTATATCAACAGGGGACGTATGTATTAACACGCCACATAGCTATCTGCACCCCATATAGAGTTAACACTTCGATATGGAAAGGTGGAGAATAACTGGGGAGCCGTTCCACAGTTACACTCATCCGTGGCTGCTTTTGGTACTCGAAGCGTAAACAAACGGGCGCCATTGCTAAATGACGTCACGTCCGTCCTCATCCTGAGGCCAGCTCCTTGCTAATCTCCATGATACAGCAGGACAGGGCGGGGCCTCAAAAGGCTGGACTAGAATAGACGGGAGGGTCCACCAGGACGTCATGGCTATCTCACCCAAAAATAGATTTTTCACTTCGCTCAAAATCCGTTTTTTGGGCTCAAGCCATGACGTCCTGATGGAAGTGTACCAGAGAATTAATGTATCGTGGAAAATTTCCCCTTTTTTAAAGTAAGTGCCAAGGGCTCCGAATAGAGGTATGTAATGTGTCCTCAGTAGAGGTTCCATGGGGATCCAGCTTACTGCCCCCCTGGCAGAGAAGTCCCGGTGGATCATACCAAAATCCGAAGTGGTCATTGAAGGGCTACTCACCCTGCGGAGAGTTTGTGCAGGACTTGGAGACAAGACAGAAGGTTAATATTCGGGTAGGAATATTCTCAAGTGTAGACAAGTGATAATTAATCAATATACACCATTGATGAGAGATCAATCTGGTCTCGAAGGCAGGACGAAGGTAAGTACTCAAGTAGGAATATTACACAGCATGAGTGAGTATATAATACAGATAATTTATATCATTCTTCTCATTCCAAAGGAAAGGGGTAAATGAAATTATGACAATCATGTATTTCATAATGGTAATAGAAGCGGAGAGAGATGCACATGTAATAAAATAGACATTTTATTTCATAGATTGCAGGTTATAGTGATAATAATTGCAATAAAAGGAGTAAAGTTAATTTACAAAAATAAGAATAATGTACATAGAAAATAAAAGACTTCAATCTTGAATCTGAAAGAAATTTCACTTTTAGAAACAAGTTCCGGAGGAACGTCAGTCTTTTTCAAAGAAAAAACACATCATGCCCTAGGGCATGTGGCACTCATGTGAAGTCTATGACATTTCACCTTGATAAGAACAGTCTATTAGAAACACTAAGTGTCCATGAAATCACTATGTATCACACAAGGGTCAACACAGGCACCCGTAGAGTTAAAGTCCCAAGTAACTCGCTGTTCTATGCAGAGTTAAACGGCAGGTTTCATAACACTACCTGCAGCTACCACGAAATGTTTAACTTCATGCACTTGCTTCGCGTAGTGCTTGAAGAAAACGCGCGACAATTTCCAACCTGTGAAGCTCTTGAGGCTTTCGAAATCCATAATCTGGAAGAAATTCAGAGAAGACGCGACTTTCCTAGGATCATGACCTGCGGGTGTACTGTCAGGATCCGCTCTGCGAATGAAGTAGGTGATTTTCGCTCTTAGTTGTTTCAGAGACAGGTCGCTACCCGATGTTTCTCCTTTGAAGAGTTGACCTCCACCAAAGTCTGAAGTTCTTCGAAGATAGACCCTAAGACTCTCCACTGGGCATAGAGAGACATCTTCCTTCAGGGGGCAGATTCTCCGTGGGCCCCATCTCTTGGTGGGTAATTCATTTTTTGCAAGAAACGTCGGATCGGGGAAGAGGGTAAGTTCTCCTGTATCTGCAAACAGGATATGACCCTCGTCTCTTGATAATGCCACTATTTCGCTGACTCGGGCTCCCGAGGCGAGAGCAAAAAGGAAGATAACTTTTTGAGTCAGGTCCTTGAGAGGGCACGAATCGTTGTCCAGGCTAGAGGCAAAATGGAGCACCTTGTCCAGGGACCAGGAGATAGGTTTTGGCGGAGGTACTGGGCGTAGTCCAGCGCATGCCTTTGGTAGTTTATTGAAGATATTGCTGGACAGATCAATCTGGAAGGCGTACAGTAGTGGTCTAGTCAAAGCCGATTTGCAGGTAGAAATCGTGTTGGCTGCTAAGCCTTGTCCATGAAGGTGAATGAAGAAGGACATGCAGAAATCAATGGTGATTTCCGTAGGGTTTTTTGCTTTGACGAACGAGACCCACTTTCTCCAGGATGATTCGTATTGCCGTCGTGTGGATTCGGTCTTGTATTCCTCGAGGAAGTCTAGACTTTTCTTCGAGATCCCAAACCTTTTCTTTGCGGCTAGGGAGAGAAAATCATGAGATGAAGGTCCCTGACTTTCAGTGATGAAGCGAAGACAGTCGACTTCTGTACTTGCTGAGAGAGAACTGGGCCCGGGAGGGGGATCAGCTTGGGCTGCAGCTCCAGGACCAGGGGGTACAAATTGCTCCGGGGCCACTTGGTAGCCACTAGGGCCGCTGTCCCTTTGAAGGTTCTCAGTTTGGAGAGGACTTTCAGCAGAAGGTTGGTGGGAGGGAACAGGTATATACTGGACCATCTGTTCCAATCCAGTGACATGGCGTCCACTGCTTCTGCCTTGGGGTCCTCGTACGGGGCCACATAACGAGGAAGTTGATTGTTGTCACTCGTTGCGAAGAGATCGATCTGAAGTTCCGGGACTTGGCGAGAGATGAAGGAGAATAATCTTGCGTCTAGAGACCATTCCGACTTTATCGGGCTTGTCCGTGATAGAGCGTCCGCCGTCACGTTGCGGAATCCTTGTAGGTGAACTGCAGACAGGTGCCATTTCTTCTTTTCTGCCAGACGGAAGATTGGAAGAAGTACCTGATTTATCTGGGGCGATCTCGAGCCCTGACGATTGAGACATCTGACTACCACCGAGTTGTCCAGAGTCAGACGGATGTGGATCGAGGGAGGCGGAGAGAGTTTCTTCAGGGTGAGAAGAACCGCCATGGCCTCCAAGATGTTGATGTGAAACGTCTTGAATAGGGGAGACCATGTTCCTTGAACCTGTCGTTGGTGGGAGTGACCTCCCCAACCCTCCAGTGAAGCGTCCGTGTGGATGTTGAGCGATGGAGGCGGGTGTTGAAGAGGAATGGACCTTTTCAGGGCCTTTGCTTCCGACCATGGCTTTAATAGTAAGCGAAGTCTGTTTGGGAGCCGTCTCTTGAGGTTTCTTCGAGCGATGGATGCAGAACGTCTCCAGACTCCCGCGGCATCCTTTAGCTGTGCGCGAAGCACTGGGTTTGTCACAGAGGCGAACTGTAGAGAGCCTAGAACTTGTTCCTGCTGTCGTCTTGAGATCCGTTTGGATTTCAGCAGTTTTCTGATAGACCCTGCTATTTCCTTCCTTTTCTTCTGCGGAATGGAAAGGCAGTGTGACTGAAGATCCCAATGGATTCCCAACCATTGGAACTTCTGAGCTGGAGAGATGCAAGATTTCTTGGCGTTTATCTTGAATCCCAGATATTCTAGGAACTGGGTGACTTTGTTGCAGGATCTTACACAATCTTCGGGCGATGTCGCTCAGACCAGCCAGTCGTCTAGGTAAGCCATCACTTGGACGCCGCGAAGGCGGAGCTGTTGGACGATGGCGTCTGCCAGCTTGGTGAAGATCCGTGGAGCCACGTTGAGCCCGAAGGGCATGGCCCTGAAGGCGTAAATTTTCCTTTGGAGTCGAAATCCTAGGTAGGAGGAAGCGTGATGATTCATTGGAACGTGCCAGTAGGCATCCGCCAGGTCTATGGAGACCGTGTAGGCCCTTTGAGGCAGAAGGGTCCTTATTTGTTGGAGATTCAGCATCTTGAACTTGTTGTTTGCAATGAACTTGTTGAGGGGGGATAAGTCTAGAATGACTCTGAGTTTGTCGGAGTCCTTCTTGGGAATGCAAAATAGTCTCCCTTGGAACCTGGTTGACTTTACCCTCCTGATCACCTTCTTGTTCAAGAGTTCTAGGACGTATTCTTCCAGGAGGGGGGTTGACTGTTGGAAGAATTGCTGGAAGGCTGGGGTTGGTTGTGGCCAGCTCCAGCCTAGTCCCTTCTTGACGATGCTGTATGCCAAGGGATTGAAGGTCCAACGATCCTGGAATTGGCGGAGTCTTCCTCCCACTGGAAGCACTTCATTGCTTCTGGCTTCCCGAGGGTTTGCCACCTCGGCCGCTAGCTCCCCTTCCTCCTCTGCCTCTGGAGGGGCGGCGAGACGAATCTCTGCCGGAACCTCTGTTTGAGCCCCTACCTCTGGGACGAAAGGTAGTAGTATGTTGCTCAAATGCAGGGGTGAAGACCGGTGACTGCGATACCACCGGCTGGGTGACCAGCTGAAAGGTCTGCTGTGGCTGAGCTGCCACTTGGGGAGTAGCGGAACCCGGAAACTGCCGTCTCTGTTGACGTTGCTGGGGTTTCTGTTTCAGGGATTTCCTCTTAGGTTGAGGGTCATCGTCCTGAGAGGATTTCCTTTTCTTCGACATGCCCCACTTATGGAGAAGGTTCCTGTTCTCCGTGGCGGCCTTGTCAGCAATCTCTTTCCCCAAGGAAGAGGGAAAGAGGTGTTTACCCCAGATATTGGAGGAAATCAGCCTCCGGGGTTCGTGTTTTACCGTCGCGTTGGCAAACACGAATTCACGACAGGCTCTGCGAGCCCTAGTGAAGCTGTACAGGTCCTTCATTACCGTTGCCAAATGCGTTTTGGCTAGGACCATATAGAATTCCGGGATTCTAGTGTCTCCGGCCATAACTTTGAGCTGTACCTGGAGGGAAAGCGATGCGGCAAGCCTCTCCTTCGTATCCTGTTCCCTGCGAAGGAGGTGATCATTTAGCTTTGGAAGGTCCTCATTGAACTGACGACCGGCTACGTCAGGCTCTAACTTCCCCACTGTGAATGTCGACTGGACGTCTTTCCAGTGTCTATCATCAGGGGGAACAGTAAGGGAGAAGGGTCTGCACTCCTCCAGTACAGGGCAAGGTTTCCCTTCTTCTACTGCTTTCAATACTGCAGTGAAGGCCTTTTCTATGAAGGGGAAGGTCGCATTATTCGGCGCAACGAAGGTTGGGTGCTTCTTGCTAAGCGCTGGCATCTTGGAGTTGGTGAAACCCCTACTTTTCACCGCATTGGCTAGCATAGCCTGGGCCTTCGCGAGATCGAACACAATTACTTCCTTCGGTTCGGTCTCTTCCTTTGAGGCTGGTTCGGACCTGAGCCGGACGTAACAGTCCGGATAAGTCTCGAAATTTGGGAAGAATTCCACTTCTTCCAACACGATCGAGCCGACCTTCTCACTGATGAAGATCTTGCCAGTGGTGATCGGCATTTGCTCGGCATACCTCCATGGGTTAGTGTCCGAGCAAGCGGGGAGGTCCTTAACCGAAATCCGTTTCGGTTGTTTAAAACTTCCTAGGTTAGACCTGAATAGCTCGTGGGTCTCGCGAAGTTTTCTTTCCATGAGGGCTTCAAGCATCTTGAAGACCTCCTGAGTGCCTGATGGAAGAGGATCCGGGGTGGCAGAAGTCGAAGGAACAGGTTCCTCGGCCGGTGCAGGAGTCGGTGTGGGAGTAGGAGTGGGAGCGACCTCATGCTCCGAATCAGGATATTCCACCTGATCTTCCTCATAGTCGAGCTCCTCGCCCATGAGGTTCCTCTCCGTCCCTTCCAACATACGTTCCGCGTTGTCGGAATCTAAGTGGCACTCATGCATGGACTGGGCCATGACGATATCAGGTTCCACCACTATCTGGACGGTGGGGATCTGATCACTGGGGACCATGGAGTCTTTAGATGCCTTTGGAAACAGCAAGGCCCTCAAATCTTCGGTGGCAAGATACGGTCCGGTGGCGTTCTTCTGGAAGCCACGCACCCACTTGCGTAGCTTCTCTCGAGCGTTGTCCCTTGCCTCCGCTGAAGGAGGATCGTCGAACGCTTCTACCAGACGACTCTTGCAGACTGTACAGTGCTGCGGGTCCCAGTATTTCAGGTCGCCTTTCTTGGCGGCGCAGGGGGCGTGGGTCCGGCACGCCTTGTGCCCGTAGAAGTCCGGGTGCTTCACTCCACAAAAGTTGCTTTCGCACTTCATATACTCCTCCTGTAAAAGAAAGAGATCATGAGTACATGGAAGGCATAAGAATGACTTACATTACTCTAAAATTAAGATTAATTAATCTAAATTTTTTAAAAGCATTAATTAATTCATAAGTATTATAATGCCTGAGAGTAGAGAGCGGGAAAGGAAGTAAATAGACACATACTTGTGAATCCCGCCCAGTCGGTTAACGTAACCTTATCATTAGGCAATTTCTTTTGTGGCCGAAGGACACAAAACGGAAATCAATGTGGATAAGCCGTGGTGGGTAGAAGCTAAGCCTCTAACAGAAATTGCCTGCGAGGTGTATCAGGGGCTGAGACCACTCAGTTCCCTGGGGTAGAAGGGGAATAGGGGACCCTGTATTAGATATAGGTTCCGGCAATCGGCTGCACTAAGACACACAGAGTATGCTGGAATATTGTAATGTGCAATCAGACAGCATATCCACAGATTTAGATGGTAAGACAATACCTATATATAGAAGTGGCTAAGCCATCTGGCTGCAGTGTGATGACTGTCGACATGTTGTCGGCAGGTATGAGAAGGGGTGCATGTCCCTTGACGTCTCTGGAAGGAGCCGGCAGACCAACGGCACGCTGGAGGCCGGTTCAGCAGGGTGGAAGGCATCAAGACAGACACATTGAGTATCTAAACATAATACCATTGTGGCGACCGCCGGCACAGCGGCGGGTCGCCGGCAGGGGGCGGCGGCTCCGGCAGTCGAAGGCTGACGGCCTGGTGAGCTTGGATCAGTTCATAAGATAATTATGTATATGGTTGCCGACACGCCGGTGGCCAGCTCCGAAGGTCGGCCAGCTGTTACTAGGTAAAGGGAGGGGTGGGACATCGGCTGTATGCCGACGGAAGGCGGCAGCCTCCGGCACACGGAAGGCTGACGACTTAGAGGAGGGGAGGAATCTTATGAAAGAGTATCACCAGAGGTAAGGCGGTATCGCCGGCAGTAGAGGCGGCAAGGGACCGGCACCAGGATAGAAGGAGAGAAAGGTAAGGACGGATTGGAGGGGTAAGACCACATACCCCTCCGGCATCCCTCCGGAGAGAATGCACTCATGAAAGGAGTAGATACTCCTAGCATCTGGCGGTAGGGGGCCGGCAGTCGGCCGGGTGCCTGGGGTAACCCAAGGGAGGGTTAGAGTGCACTCAAGAGTGGGAACCCCCCGCTGGCCGGACCGCTGCCGGCGACTACCCCCATAGAACGCTATGAAGGGTATATGTACCAGAGCGGCCAGCTCAGCAGGAGAACAAGTTAGCCCTATCAATCTACCCCAGGGGAGGAGCTGTAGGACTAAGGACAGATGTGTATAGGCAAGCCTACACCAAAGGGATAGGTGGGGAGGGAGAAGAAGAGGGGGTCTCTCATAGTGGAGGCTCTGTACAAGAACGGCCACCAAGGATAGGGAGAACGCTCCCTATCCTAGGTTAGGTAACCAGAATGAGATTGGTACAGGAGTACCGTCTCAAACTATAAAAGTACAGAACTAGCCCCCCCCAAAGCCTAACATAGATAAGGAGAGTTAATTCCTAGGCTAGGTAGGCTGAAAGACACATCGCAAGTTGCAGGAAGGGATGGGTAACCCAGCCAGAGGCAACTGTGGAAGGGCAGAGCCGTTCCTTATTTCTCGGCCGCAATCCTAAGGGGGGATCATTCCCTTAGGGTAGACTGAGAAGCGATAAATACTCTGATTGTAGACAAGATTCCCCTATATAGAAGGGGAAGGATGGCCACACAGAGGGAATGCCCGTAGGCAGGGGATTAGGGAGCATATAGGGGTTCCTACATTTAGGTTAGGTTGGAAAGGAATGCAATCAAACCGATCTCCTATATGGTCCCCGAAGGCGAAAACACTTACATCACAGTTAACAGTATGTTAAATAATGCCACAATCTTCATAACTTAACCTAGGATCACTGGTATATATCATGCATGAACACAAGGCCTAGGCTATCTAGCATAGGGGCTAAGCTAGCGATCTAGTATGGGGTCGAACGACGACCGAGTAGATGAGCGTTAAAACACGATATACGTAATTCCTAGCTATGAAGACTAAATAACTAACAATATCAATTAGTTAAGAGGCCGGATAAAGCTGTTCTGGCTAGCTAAATAAGGCATGCAAAAGAACAGCGACGCCATAAAATGGCGCGTCCGGGAACGGCACAGCTCTGCCACAAAACACAATATTTTACGAAAAGTAGAAGTTACTTTACGGCTAGAGCTTATTTAAACAATACTGGGACCTGGTACTCAACTTTCCAGAAGAAGGCGAGGCTGAAGGTAAAGACATAACGGCGATGTAAGTCGATGAAAATCGCACAAAGGGAAATCCGACTAAAGCAAGGCACTACAGGCAGAAGGATGGGGACGGACGTGACGTCATTTAGCAATGGCGCCCGTTTGTTTACGTTTCGAGTACCAAAAGCAGCCACGGATGAGTGTAACTGTGGAACGGCTCCCCAGTTATTCTCCACCTTTCCATATCGAAGTGTTAACTCTATATGGGGTGCAGATAGCTATGTGGCGCGTTAATACATACGTCCCCTGTTGATATACGATATCCTAGAGGGAAACCTTTAGGGTACTCGCACCAGAAGTTAGAATTCTGTGATAACCTGTGGTTTAATTCTCTGGGAATATTCCTGTAGTTAAATATACCCAAGGAAGCTACCGAAGGAACCTTCCATCAGGACGTCATGGCTTGAGCCCAAAAAAAGTAGTTGTACAGTCAACATTATTCGCTAGTAGATATAATTCTAGTAACTCGCTAAATGGCAAGGCGTCAGGATTTGATGCGCCATCCATCCAAAAATTGAAGTCTTCACAGATAACTAATTCGTTTTTCTCCATGATAATCATCTCAACGAGAGCACCAAATTCTTCAAAAAAGATATTAGAGTTTTTTCTAGGAGGTTTGTAGATTGTTACAAAGGATATTTTTGGGCTCAGGCCATGTCGTCCTGAAGGAAGGTTCCTTCAGTAGCTTCCTAAGGTATATTTGACTACAGTGGATATTCCCAGAGAATTAAACTAAAGGTCTCCAGAATTCTAACTTCTGGCGCGAATATCCTCAAAGTTGCCTTTAAGGATATCGCATAATAACAGGGGACGTATTCTTGACACGCCACATAGCTATCTGCACCCCGCATAGCGTTTACGCTTCGAGGGGGGAGAAGTGGCAAGATAAAGGAGGAACCGTTACAAAGTTCTTCTCCTCCGTCACTGTTATGAGCACTCAGATGACGTCATATTCGTCGCCATCTTGGGTGACGTCATATCCGCCCGCCATCTTCATTCCTTTCACTGTAGCGTCCTGACCAGGTGTTATTTCCCATTTTTTTCGCTATTTTGGATATCATTTCGCAATCTTCAGCTTCTTCTACCTCTGGAAAGTTGAGTATTTACCTCTTATATTGTATATATATAGCTCTGGCCGTAAAGTAACGTTTTTCTCGAAATAAATAGAGTTTTGTTTCGTGGCAGAGCAGTTGCTAATCCGGAGGCGTCCTCGGCGCTGTCGTTCGTAACGCCTGTTATTTAGTTAGCCAGAACGACTTTCCCGGTATAATAGCTCCTACCTTATTAATTAGCTATTTAGTCTTCATTGCTAGGAATTAGTTATATTATGCTGATAGTATTCTTTCATTTCGGCGAATGAGGGAGCCGATCTTGTTGACGCTAGGCTTCCTAGCCTAGGTGCTTTAGTCTACTTTCCTGCATGATATAATAAGTGTTCCTGGTGTTATTCAACTTAAATGAAGATATTAGGTAAAATATATGTATAAGATATATTGATTGCATATGATTTCCTCTTCCAAGATAGTATAGGAAGAGCTTCGATGAATCAGGTAGTCGATCTTTCTGTCACTATGATAATAGCCTAGTGGCTTTAGTATACTTTCACACCTTCCCTGGTTACCTGTATGTATAAGGTAATTTTTGGGCTCAAGCCATGTCGTCCTGATGGAAGGTTCCTTCAGTAGCTTCCTAAGGGTATATATGACTACAGTATTTATTCCCAGAGAATTAAACTAAAGGTTTCACAGAATTCTAACTTCTGGCGTGAGTACCCATAAAGTTTCCCTTTAGGATACCGTATAATAACAGGGGACGTATGCTTAACACTCCACATAGCTATCTACACACCACAAAGCGTTAACGCTTCGAGGGGGAAGTGTGGCAAGTTATGGGAGGAGCTGTTACTAAGTTCTCCTCCTTTGTTACTGTTACGGTATTCTGTGACGTCATAACCGCCGCCATGTTTGGCCGCCATCTTGGTTGACGTCACCGTTGCGCGCCTTCCTCATTCTTTCTTAAGCAGTGTTTTTGGGCTCAAGCCATGACCTCCTGATGGAAGGTTCCTTTTGGTAGCTTCCTTGGGTATATTAACTACAAGGATATTCCCAGAGAAATAAACCACAGGTTATCACAGAATTCTTACTTCTGGTGCGAGTACCCTAAAGGTTTCCCTTTAAGACATCGTATATCAACAGGGGACGCATGTATTAACACGCCACATAGCTATCTGCACCACATATAGAGTTAACACTTCGATATGGAAAGGTGGAGAATAACTGGGGAGCCGTTCCACAGTTACACTCGTCCGTGGCTACTTTTGGGTACTCAAAACGTAAACAAACGGGCGCCATTGCTAAATGACGTCACGTCCGTCCCCATCCTTCTGCTTGTAGCTACCTTGCATAGACGGATTTCCCCCTTGTGCGATTTTTATCGACTTGCATCTTCATTATGTCGCTACCTTCTGCCTCGCCTTCTTCTGGAAACTTGAGTACAAGGTCCCAGTATTGTTTAAATAAGCTCTGGCCGTAAAGTAACTTATACTTTTCGTAATATTTCGTGTTTTGTGGCGGAGCTGTGCTGCTACCGGACACTCCATTTTATGGCGTCGCTGTTCTCTTGCATGCCTTATTTAGCTAGTCAGAACAGCCCCTTCCGGCCTCTTAACTAATTGATATTGTTAGTTATTTAGTCTTCATAGCTAGGAACTTCATATATCGTGTCTTAACGCTCTATTATCCGGTCATCGCCTGACCCCATACTAGATTGCTAGCTTAGCCCCTAGGCTAGATTGCCTAGCTCTTGTGTTCATGCATGATATATTCCAGTGATCCTAGGTTAAGTTATGAAGATAGTGGCATTATTTATCATACTGTTAACTGTGATGCAAGTGTTTTTCGCCTTCAGGGACCATATAGGGGACCGGTTTGATTGCGTACCTTTCTAACCTATATGCTCCCTTCATCCCCTGCCTAAGGGCATTCCCTCTGTGTGGCCATGCTCCCCCTTCTATATAGGGGAATCGTGTCCACAATCAGAGTAATTATCGCTTCTCTGTCTACCTTAAGGGAATGATCCCCCCTTAGGGTTGCGACCGAGAAAGAGGAACGACTCTGTCCTTCCTCAGTTGCTTATGGTTGGGTTACTTACCATTCCATGCAACTTGCGATGTGTCTTTCAGCCTACCTAGCTTGGGATTTAACACTCCTTATCTAGGTTAGGCCTGGGGTGGGGCTAGTCCTGTACTGTTATAGTTTGAGACGGTACTCTTGCACCGTTCTCATTCTGGTTACCTACCCTAGGCTAGGGAGCGTCCTCCCTTCCTTGGTGGCCGTTCTTGTACAGAGCCTCCCCTATGGAAGACCCCTCTTCTTCTCCCTCCCCACCTATCCCTTGGTGTAGTCTAGCCTATACATAGGCTGGCCTATACACATCTGTCCCTAGTCCTACAACTCCTCCCTCGGGTGGAGTGATAGGGCTATCTTGATCTCCTGTTGAGCAGGCCGCTCTGGTGCATATACCTTTTATAGTGTCCTATGGGGTTAGCCACTGGCAGCAATTTGTCCAACAGGGGTTCCCCCCTCTTGAGTGTACCCTAACCCTCCCTTGGGTTACCCTGGCACCCGGCCGACTGCCGGCCCCCTGCCATTGGATGCTAGGACCCACTCCTATCATGGGTACACTCCCTCAGGAGGGATGCCAGTGGGGTATGTGATTTTACCCCTCCAATCTCTCCTTATCTGTCTCTCTATCTACCCTGGTGCCGGTCCCTTGCCGCCTCTACTGCCGGCGATACCGCCCTACCTTTGGCGACACACTCATGAGATACCCTCCCCTAAGTCGCCAGCCTTCCGTGTGCCGGAGAGCTGCAGCCTTCCGTCGGCATACAGCCGATGGCCCACCCCTCTATTACCTAGTTTCGGTTGTTCAACCTTCGGGCCGGCCTCCGGCGTGCCGGCATTGATTGCCGGCAGTCTGGGTATTCTATCAAATTCTGACTTATCTTATGAACTGATCACCAAGCCGTGCCGGCGGCCGCCAAGTTGGTATTATGCTTAGATCCTCAATGTGTCTGCCTTAATGCCTTACACCCTGCTGGAGCGGCCTCCGGCGTGCCTCCAGTCTGGTGGCGCTCTCCGGAAGCACCAAGGGACTTGCACCCCTTCTACTACCTGTTGACTACATGCCGACAGCCCTACACTGCAGCCAGATGGCTTGGCCACTCCGATAGATAGGTATTGTCTTACCATTCTACCAGTGGCTGTGCTGTCTTCTTGCACATTACAAATTTCCAGCATACTCTGTGTGTCTTTGCACTGTCGGTTGCCGGAACCTAGATCTATACGGGGTCTCCTACTACCCCTTTAACCCAGGGATCTGAGTGGTCTCAGTCCCTGATACACCTCGCAGGCAATCTCTGCTAGAACTTAGCTTCTACCCACCACGGTGATCCATGAGGATTTCCGTTTTGTGTCCCTCGGTCACAAATGAAATTGCCTATTGATAAGGTTACGGTAACCGACTGGGCGGGATTCACAAGTATGTGTCTATCTACTTTCCTTTTCACGCTCCTCTTCTCAAACATTACAATATTCATGAATTATTTAATGTTAAGTGAAAGTTTAACTACTTAAGATTTAACTTTAGAGTAATGTAAGTCATTCTTATGCCTTCCATGAACTCATGATCTCTTTCTTTTACAGGAGGAGTATATGAAGTGTGACCACAACTTCTGTGGAGTGAAGCGCCCGGACTTCTATGGGCACAAGGCGTGTCGGACCCACGCTCCCTGTGCCGCCAAGAAAGGCGACCTGAAATATTGGGACCCGCAGCACTGTACAGTCTGCAAGAGTCGTCTGGTCGAAGCGTTCGACGATCCTCCTTCAGCGGAGGTAAGGGACAACGCTCGAGAGAAGCTACGCAAGTGGGTGCGTGGCTTCCAGAAGAATGCCACCGGACCGTATCTCGCTACCGAAGATTTGAGGGCCTTGCTATTCCCGAAGGCATCAAAAGACTCAGTGGTCCCTAGTGATCAGATTCCTACCGTTCAGATAGTGGTGGAACCTGATGTGGTTATGGCCCAGTCCATGCATGAGTGCCGTCTAGATTCCGACAACGCGGAACGTATGTCGGAAGTGTCGGAGACTACGGAGAGGAACCTCATGGGCGAGGAGCTCGACTATGAGGAAGATCAGGTGGAATACCCTGATTCAGAGCATGAGGTCGCTCCCGCTTCTACCCCTGCACCAACTTCTACACCGACTGAGGAATCACTTCCTTCAACATCCGCTACCCCGGACCCCATCCCATCTGGCACTCAGGAGATCTTCAAGTTTCTTGAAGCTCTCATGGATAAGAAACTTCACGAGACTCATGAGCTTTTCAAGTCCAACCTCGGAAGTTCTAAGCAACCGAAAAGGATTTCGGTTAAGGACCTCCCGCCTGCTCGGATACTAACCCATGGAGGTATGCCGAGCACATGCCGATCACCACAGGCAAGATCTTCATCAGCGAGAAGGTCGGCTCGATTGCGTTGGAAGAAGTGGAGTTCTTCCCGAACTTTGAGGCTTACCCGGACTGTTACGTCCGACTCAGGTCCGAACCCACCTCTAAAGAAGAGATCAAACCGAAGGAGGTTATTGTGTTCGATCTCTCGAAGGTCCAGGCTATGCTAGCCAACGCGGTGAAAAGTAGGGGCTTCACCAATTCAAAAATGCTGGTGCTTAGTAAAAAGCACCCGACCTTCGTCGCACCAGACAATGCGACCTTCCCCTTTCTTGAAAAGGCCTTCACTGCGGTACAGAAAGCAGTGGAAGAAGGGAAACCTTGCCCTGTACTGGAGGAGTGCAGGCCCTTCTCCCTGACTACTCCCCCTGATGATAGGCACTGGAAAGACGTCCAGTCGACATTCATAGTGGGGAAGCTAGAGCCTGACGTTGCTGGTCGTCAGTTTAACGAGGACCTCCCAAAACTCAACGATCACCTCCTTCGTAGGGAACATGATACGAAGGAAAGGCTTGCCGCATCTATGTCCCTCCAGGTACAGCTTGAAGTCATGGCCGGTGACACTAGGGTCCCTGACTTCTACATGGTCCTTGCCAAAACACATCTGGCAACGGTCATGAAGGATCTGTACAGCTTCACTAGGGCTCGTAGAGCCTGTTGTGAATTCGTGTTCGCAAGTGCTACAGTGAGACACAAACCCCGGAGGCTGATTTCCTCCAACATCTGGGGTAAACACCTCTTTCCCTCCTCCCTAGTGAAAGAGATCACCGACATAGCCACCACGGAGAACAGGAACCTTCTCCATAAGTGGGGCATGTCGAAGAAAAGGAAATCCTCTCAGGACGACGGCCCTCAACCTAAGAGGAAACCCACGAAGCCAAAACCCCAGCAACGTCAACAGAGACGGCAGTTTCCGGGTTCCGCTACTCCACAAGTGGCAGCTCAGCCACAACAGACCTTTCAGCTGGTCACCCAACCGGTGGTATCGCAGTCACCGGTCTTCACCCCTGCATTTGAGCAGCAATCCACTACCTTTCGTCCCAAAGGTAGAGGCTCAAGCAGAGGCTCAGGCAGAGATGCGTCTCGCCGTCCCTCCAGAGGCAGAGGAGGAAGGGGAGCTAGCGGCCGAGGTAGCAAACCCTCGGGAAGCCAGAAGCAATGAAGTGCTTCCGGTGGGAGGAAGACTCCGCCAATTCCAGGATCGTTGGACCTTCGATCCCTGGGCACAGCATCGTCAAGAAGGGACTAGGCTGGAGCTGGACTCAACCACCCCCAACCTTCCAGCAATTCTTCCAACAGTCAACCCCCCTCCTGGAAGAATATGTCCTAGAACTCTTGAACAAGAAGGTGATAAGGAGGGTAAAGTCAACCAGGTTCCAAGGGAGACTTTTGCGTCCCAAAGAAGGACTCCGACAAACTCAGAGTCATTCTAGACTTATCCCCCCTCAACAAGTTCATCGCGAACAACAAGTTCAAGATGCTGACTCTTCAACAAATACGGACCCTTCTGCCTCAAGGGTCCTACACGGTCTCGATAGACCTGGCGGATGCCTACTGGCACGTTCCAATGAACCATCACGCTTCCTCCTACATAGGATTTTGACTCCAAAGGAAAAGCTACGCTTTCAGGGCCATGCCCTTCGGGCTCAACGTGGCCCCACGGATCTTCACCAAGCTGGCAGACGCCATCGTTCAACAGCTCTGCCTCCGCGGCGTCCAGGTGATGGCCTACCTCGACGATTGGCTGGTCTGGGCGACATCGCCCGAAGATTGTGTACGATCCTGCAACAAAGTCACCCAGTTCCTAGAACACCTGGGATTCAAGATAAACACCAAGAAATCTCGCCTCTCTCCAGCTCAGAAGTTCCAATGGCTAGGAATCCATTGGGATCTTCAGTCACACCGCCTTTCCATCCCACAGAAGAAAAGGAAGGAAATAGCAGGGTCTGTCAAAAAACTGCTGAAATCCAAAAGGATCTCAAGACGACAGCAGGAACAAGTTCTAGGCTTTCTACAGTTCGCCTCTGTGACAAACCCAGTGCTTCGTGCACAGCTAAAGGATGCCGCGGGAGTCTGGAGACGTTCTGCATCCATCGCTTGAAGAGACCTCAAGAGACGGCTCCCAAATAGACTTCGGTTACTCTTAAAGCCGTGGTCGGAAGCAAAGGGCCTGAAAAGGTCCATTCCTCTTCAACACCCACCTCCATCACTCAACATCCACACGGACGCTTCACTGGAGGGTTGGGGAGGTCACTCCCACCAACAACAGGCTCAAGGGACATGGTCTCCCCTATTCAAGACGTTTCACATCAACATCTTGGAGGCCATGGCGGTCCTTCTCACTCTCAAGAAACTCTCTCCGCCTCCCTCGATCCACATCCGTCTGACGCTGGACAACTCGGTGGTAGTCAGATGTCTCAATCGTCAGGGCTCAAGATCGCCCTAGATAAATCAGGTGCTTCTTCCAATCTTCCGTCTGGCAGAAAAGAAGAAATGGCACCTGTCTGCAGTTCACCTACAAGGATTCCGCAACGTGACGGCGGACGCTCTATCACGGACAAGCCCGATAGAGTCGGAATGGTCTCTAGACGCAAGATCATTCTCCTTCATCTCTCGCCAAGTCCCGGAACTTCAGATCGATCTTTTCGCAACGAGCGACAACAATCAACTTCCTCGTTATGTGGCCCCGTACGAGGACCCCAAGGCAGAAGCAGTGGACGCCATGTCACTGGATTGGAACAGATGGTCCAGGATATACCTGTTCCCTCCCACCAACCTTCTGCTGAAAGTCCTCTCCAAACTGAGAACCTTCAAAGGGACAGCGGCCCTAGTGGCTCCCAAGTGGCCCCGGAGCAATTGGTACCCCCTGGTCCTGGAGCTGCAGCCCAAGCTGATCCCCCTCCCGGGCCCAGTTCTCTCTCAGCAAGTACAGAAGTCGAATGTCTTCGCTTCATCACTGAAAGTCAGGGACCTTCATCTCATGATTTTCTCTCCCTAGCCGCAAAGAAAAGGTTTGGGATCTCGAAGAAAAGTCTAGACTTCCTCGAGGAATACAAGACCGAATCCACACAACGGCAATACGAATCATCCTGGAGAAAGTGGGTCTCGTTCGTCAAAGCAAAAAACCCTACGGAAATCACCATTGATTTCTGCATGTCCTTCTTCATTCACCTTCATGGACAAGGCTTAGCAGCCAACACGATTTCTACCTGCAAATCGGCTTTGACTAGACCACTACTGTACGCCTTCCAGATTGATCTGTCCAGCGATATCTTCAATAAACTACCAAAGGCATGCGCTCGACTACGCCCAGCACCTCCGCCAAAACCTATCTCCTGGTCCCTGGACAAGGTGCTCCATTTTGCCTCAAACTTGGGCAACGATTCGTGCCCTCTCAAGGATCTGACTCAAAAAGTTATATTCCTTTTTGGTCTCGCCTCGGGAGCCCGAGTCAGCGAAATAGTGGCATTATCAAGAGACGAGGGTCATATCCTGTTTACAGACCCAGGAGAACTTACCCTCTTCCCTCTCTTCCCTGATCCGACGTTTCTTGCGAAAAACGAATTACCCACCAAGAGATGGGGCCTCTGGAGAATCTGTCCCTTGAAGGAAGATGTCTCTCTATGTCCAGTAGAGAGTCTCAAGGTCTATCTTCGAAGAACTTCAGACTTTGGTGGAGGCCAACTCTTCAAAGGAGAAACATCGGGTATCGACCTGTCACTGAAACAACTAAGAGCGAAAATCACCTACTTCATTCGCAGAGCGGATCCTGACAGTACACCCGCAGGTCACGATCCTAGAAAAGTCGCATCTTCTCTGAATTTCTTCCAGAGTATGGATTTCGAAAGCCTCAAGAGCTTCACAGGATGGAAATCTTCGCGCGTTTTCTTCAAGCACTACGCGAAGCAAGTGCATGAAGTCAAACATTTCGTGGTAGCCGCAGGTAGTGTTATTAAACCTGCAGTTTAACTCTGCATAGAACAGCAAGTTACTTGGGACTTCAACTCTACGGGTGCCTGTGTTGACCATCGTGTGATACATAGTGATTTCATGGACACTTAGTGTTCTCATAGACTGTTCTTTACAAGGTGAAATGTCATAGACTTCACATGAGTGCCACATGCCTAGGGCATGATGTGTTTTTTCCCTTTTTAAAGACTGACGTTCCTCTGGAACTTGTGCTTTCTAATAATTTGAAATTTCTTTCAGATTCAAGATTGAAGTCTTCTAATTTCTATGTACAATAATTATTATTGTAAATTAACTTTACATCCCTTATTGCATTTATTACTACTATAACCTGCAATTGTGAAATAAAATGTCTATTTTATTACTTGTGCGTCTCTCTTCGCTCCTATTTACACTATGAAATACATGAATGTCATAATTTCATTTACCCCTTTCTTTCGAAATGAGAAGAATAATATGTTTTGTCTATATTATATACTCCCCTATGCTGTGTAATATTCATAATTGAATACTTACTTATGCCATACCTTCGAGACCAGACTGTTCTCTATTCATGGAATATAGTGACTAACCATCACTTATCTACTGTTAAGAATGTTCCTACACGAATATTGACCATTCTGTCTTGTCTCCGAGTCCTTCACGAACTCTCCGCAGGGTGAGTAGCTCTTCGATGACCACTTTGAATTCTGGTATAACCCGTTGGGACTTCTCTGCCAGGGGGGGGGGGGGGGGGGGGCAGGAAGCTGTATCCCCACGGACCCTCTACCGAGGTCACAGTACATACCTCTATTCAAAGCCCTTGGCACTTACACTAATAGGGGGAAATTTTCCACGATACATTGATTCTCTGGTACTCTTCCATCAGGACGTCATGGCTTGAGCCCAAAAAACGGATTTTGAGCGAAGCGAAAAATCTATTTTTGGGTGAGATAGCCATGA
Organism: Palaemon carinicauda; assembly: GCF_036898095.1. Taxonomy (NCBI): domain Eukaryota; kingdom Metazoa; phylum Arthropoda; class Malacostraca; order Decapoda; family Palaemonidae; genus Palaemon; species Palaemon carinicauda. Next base: position 81,822,299 of record NC_090732.1, on the reverse strand, counting down.
CGTCCTGATGGACCCTCCCTGCTATTCTAGTCCAGCCTTTCAGGCCCCGCCCTGTCCTGCTGTATCATGGAGATTAGCAAGGAGCTGGCATCAGGATGAGGACGGACGTGACGTCATTTAGCAATGGCGCCCGTTTGTTTACGTTTCGAGTACCCAAAAGTAGCCACGGACGAGTGTAACTGTGGAACGGCTCCCCAGTTATTCTCCACATTTCCATATCGAAGTGTTAACTCTATATGGGGTGCAGATAGCTATGTGGCGTGTTAATACATGCGTCCCCTGTTGATATACGATGTCCTAAAGGGAAACCTTTAGGATACTCGCACCAGAAGTAAGAATTCTGTGATAACCTGTGGTTTAATTCTCTGGGAATATCCTTGTAGTTAGTATTGTAAGGACACCGATCCCTTAGTCGTCCAGAAAATCGACAAACTACTTATTTATTTAAATTCTCTCTTCGCCACACTGTGGTGTCCTATGTATATATATTCCGCTCTACCAGAGCTACATTTTGATATATGTATCGTTTCATGACATGTTTGTGTTAACCCATAATTCATATATTTGTAAGTATAAGAAAACACATAGATTTTGGCGGGCACTTCAATCTGACTTGGCGCCAATGTAATCCTACGTTTCCGTCCGCACCTTGTTATGTATTTCCGTGCGCATTCAAATAAAGTATCAGTTGATCTTGGTGACGCTTGTCTCACTGTCCTTACAACTGGTGACCCCGGAGTTGAAAGTAGCATCAGCGGTTTTGGCTTTGCCATTAACGGACTTATTACGGCCGTGCTACCTTCTACATACTCCGTTACCTTAGGCAAGAACCTGCCTTTGGTTCTCCCACACTTCGGTGAACGTAAGGCAGTAGGATGAGCTTAACCGACATATCAACCTCTCACCTCTTCGCCGACTCGTCGTCTGTCCACGATGTAGGAAGCAACACGCCCATCGCACACAACGGCCTCGCCTCCACGCCCAAAGTCAAACTGCCGCCCTTTTCTCAAAACAACACCGCTTCCTGGTTCCTGAGAGCGGACGTACTCTTCCGCGTCGCTAGACTCAGCGACTCCTGCGCCAAGGCTGACATCGTTCTCACCTCCATACCTGAAGAAGTATTCGACAAGATTTCCCCATGGCTCGACGCCCAGGCCGGCCAAGTTTCATACGACGACCTGAGAACGAAACTCATCGGTATCTACTCCCTCTCCGTCTCAGCAAGGGCACAGAAAGTACTGGACCTCGCCGGCAAGCCCATGGGTGACACCTCTCCTGTCGAGGCGTGGGACGAGCTAACCGGCCTGCTCATGCTCCCCGAAACAGACAGCAACGGCCGGCGACGTGAGATTAGCTTATCTCGCGAGATCTTTCTTCGACGCCTACCACAGGACGTACGGGCCCAATTGACAGACGCCGACACGCTCCCGATGAACGAACTCCTGTCGAAGGCTCAGAAGCTCCACGAGGCCTCCAAAGCATCTCGCCTCGGAGCATCATCGTCAACACCGCCTCCGTTCTCCTCCTTCAGCAGCTGCTCTTCCATAGACTCCTCGGCAATGGCCCTCGAGGACGACGAGATCAACATTCTATCAAGAAAGAAACCACCGCAACCGACGCGACCAAACCCTAGGCCTAACCCAGCATGGTGTTTCTACCACCAACAGTTCGGCAGTGACGCCAAGAAATGTAGAGCACCATGCAGTTTCCCTAGAAGACGACGCCAGAAGCATCCACCTGCCACCATCGCGGCCGCAGTTAACCATAACAAGATTGGTTTCTGTATCCTCGATACCATTTCCAACCGTAGACTCATGGTGGACACCGGCGCAATGCAGTCAACGTTCCCTCCTTCGAAGTCCGACCTAGACCGTGGTCCCGACAAAAACGCTCCCTCACTCATCGCCGCCAACGGATCTCCCATACAGTGCTATGGAATCAGGACCCTCAAGATATCTATCATGGGCCGTTCGTATTCTTGGCCCTTCGCTATCGCCGACGTCAATCGCCCCCTCCTCGGTGCGGATTTCCTCGCCCACCATGGACTCCTCGTCGATGTCGCTAACAGACGTCTCATCGACACGGGGACCTGCCAGTCTCGCGCCCTAGAACATGGCCCTGCAACAATGTCCGTATCCGCCGTAACAACGCACCCCTACGCCGACCTCCTACGAGAGTTTCCCGAGGTTTTCAAGCCCGAGCTCCGACACTCGCCAGGTTCCCTGTCCAAGCATGGCATCTACCACCACATCACAACGACAGGACCTCCCACTCACGCCAAATTCCGCCGCCTCCCACCTCAGAAACTGAAGGATGCCAAACGCGCCTTCGAGGACATGGAACGCATGGGTATCTGTAAGAAAGCATCGAGCCCCTGGGCATCACCCCTGCACATGGTTAAAAAGCCGGACGGGTCCTGGAGACCTTGCGGCGACTACAGGCGCCTCAACCTCATCACAACGCCCGATCACTACCCACTGCCCAACATGCAGGACCTAACGAACGCGTTGCACGGCGCAAGGTTTTTTACCAAGATGGACCTTCTCAAGTCTTACTTCCAGGTCCCCGTATTCCCTGAAGATATCCCGAAAACTGCCATTGTAACGCCGTTCGGATCCTACACCTTCGCATACTCAACCTTCGGTCTACGCAACGCCGGGGCAACCTTCCAACGACTAATGGATAGCATTCTGGGTGACCTACCTTTCTGCGTCTGCTACGTCGACGACATCCTGATATTCTCGAAAACCAAGGAGGAACACCGGGGACACGTCCGCATCGTCCTAAAGCGCCTACAGGAGAACGGCCTAGTCGTACGCTTCGACAAATGTACGTTCGGTGCGGAGGGAGTGGATTTCCTTGGTCACCGTGTATCCTCGCGCAGGGTAAAACCCATGACAACCAAAGTCGACGCCATCAGGAAGTTCCCAATACCTACGACCATTCGCCAACTTCAGGAGTTCTTGGGAATGGTCAATTACTACAGGCGCTTCATCCCCAACATCGCACAAACCCTGTCACCCCTCGACGACGTCCTGAAAGGAAAAGCAAAAAAACTCGAGTGGGGCTTGCCCCAGCAACAGGCATTCGCTCGGACGAAGGATGCCCTTGCGAATGCCACCACCCTGGCTCATTTCGACGACAACGCGCCCCTGCGACTAACGACCGACGCCAGCAACGTCGCCTGCGGTGCTGTGCTTGAGCAACTCGTCGATGGTTCTCCTCGACCGCTGGCATTCTTCAGCAAGAAATTGAAACCCGCCGAAACAAGATACAGCACCTTCGATAGGGAACTCCTCGCCGTCTACCTCGCCGTCCACCACTTCAGGCACATCTTGGAAGGTACCCCCTTCACGATTGCAATGGATCATCAACCCCTCGTTCACGCCTTCACGAAATCAACGGACGCATGGTCATCCTGACAACAACGTCATCTCGCATCAATCGCCGAATTCGGGTGCACCATACGTTACGTCCCAGGAAAGAAAAACCCAGTCGCGGACGCCCTTTCAAGGATTGAAATTGACGCGATCCACCTGGGAATCGACTACGCCAATCTCGCAACCGAACAACGCACCGACCGAGAAGCACAGGTTCACCTGACGGAGCCATCCGCGCTCAAGATAAGTGCGGTTCCCCTTGGACCAGCAGGAGTAACTATTCTTTGCGACACCAGCACGGGCCGCCCTCGTCCCTGGGTACCAGCCTCCTGCAGAAGGAAAATATTCGATATCATCCATGGACTTTCGCACCCCTCAGGACGCACCACCGCTCGCCTTCTGTCTGAAAAGTTTGTCTGGCCAGGGATAAAAAAGGACGCCTGGGAATGGGCGAGGTCGTGCATCAACTGCCAGTCAAGCAAGGTCAGCCGTCACACAGAATCGGGGGTGGGCGATTTTCCCCAGCCAAAAAGACGTTTCGGACATATACACATCGACGTCGTGGGACCATTGCCCCCTTCTGGATCCGCTCGCTACCTACTTACGATCATCGATCGCTCCACGAGGTGGTTGGAGGCATCGCCGATGACCGAAGCTACGACTCAAGCATGTGCCGAAGCCCTCCTGTCAAGCTGGGTGAGCAGGTTTGGCGTTCCTGACGACATCACGACTGACAGAGGCCCCGCTTTCCTCTCAGAAATATGGCTGGCTTTGGCGAACCTGATGGGGACGACGCTCCACAGCACCACGGCATACAACCCCGCGGCAAACGGCATGGTCGAACGAACGCACCGCGCCCTCAAGGCGTCCCTGATGGCGAGCTGCACCGACGGGGACTGGAAATCACGACTTCCTTGGGTACTCCTCGGCCTTCGCACCGCCCCTCGCGCAGACGGCGAACCTTCGCCCTCCGAAAAAGTTTACGGAGAAGCGCTTGCAGTTCCTGGCGAATTCTTTCCCTCATCAACCGACGACACGCAGCTGGATCACCTAAGGGATATCGCCAGGAAGTTCAGGCCGTGTCTCAAAACTTACCAGGACAGAACCAAGCACTTCAAGCCAAAAAGCCTGGATGACTGCGAGTACGTTTTCGTCCGTGTCGACGCTCATCGACAACCACTGACTAGACCTTATCGAGGTCCCTACCGGGTTATTAAAAAGACAACGAAAGCCTTCCTTCTCGACGTCCATGGCCAAGAGGACTGGGTCTCTATAGACCGCGTGAAACCAGTGTTTCTCGAAAGAAGCGACACCGCCTCCGCTGGACCTGGCAGACCCAGAGTTCCGCCACAAAATAAGCTGCCCAACGAAGGAAAAATCATCAAACGACGTCAAGAGGAAGAGATCCTTACACCGACCGCCAGCGCGCCCCTCCGTTCAAAAACAAGAGGAACCCTCCGACGCCCGAAGAGATACGAAGATTGATCATCAGCCCTCTACGCCGCCCGATGTCTTGGGGGGGGAGTACTTGTAAGGACACCGATCCCTTCGTCGTCCAGAAAATCGACAAACTACTTATTTATTTAAATTCTCTCTTCGCCACACTGTGGTGTCCTATGTATATATATTCCGCTCTACCAGAGCTACATTTTGATATATGTATCGTTTCATGACATGTTTGTGTTAACCCATAATTCATATATTTGTAAGTGTAAGAAAACACATAGATTTTGGCGGGCACTTCAATCTGACTTGGCGCCAATGTAATCCTACGTTTCCGTCCGCACCTTGTTATGTATTTCCGTGCGCATTCAAATAAAGTATCAGTTGATCTTGGTGACGCTTGTCTCACTGTCCTTACAGTATACCCAAGGAAGCTACCAAAAGGAACCTTCCATCAGGACGTCATGGCTATCTCACCCAAAAATTTTATGACTAGGTGCTTTTTCCCAGTTGTTCGCTAAGTAATTCATCATGTCGCAATCTTCTGCCTCGACTTCTTCTGGAAAGTTGAGTACCATATTCTTGTGTTGTATAAATTAGCTCTGGCCGTAAAGTAACGCCTTTTTATCTTAAAATACCATGTTTTGTGGCGGAGCTGTCCCTTGATCGGAGGCGTCATGACGCCAACGCTGTTGTTCGCTTCGCATGCTTTATTTAGTTCGCCAGAACAACCTTCCCGGTCTTATAACTAATTATCAGCATTAGTTATTTAGTCTTCTTTTCTAGAAATCAGTTATATTATGCCTATAGTATTCATTTTCGGCGAATGTAGGTAGCCGAATTCATATGCTAGATTGCTAGCCTAGCCCCTAGGCTCGATAGCCTAAGCGTTTTTTGTTTATTTTCACGCATAATAAGTGTTCCTAGTGTTAATTTATGAAATGAAGATGTTAGGCATTTATACATATAAGATTCAGTGATTGCACATGTTTTTTTGGGCTCAAGCCATGTCGTCCTGATGGAAGGTTCCTTCAGTAGCTTCCTAAGGGTATATATGACTACAGTAGATATTCCCAGAGAATTAAACTAAAGGTTTCACAGAATTCTAACTTCTGGCGCGAGTACCCATAAGGTTTCCCTTTAGGATATCGTATAATAACAGGGGACATATGCTTGACACGCCACATAGCTATCTGCACCCCACATAGCGTTTACGCTTCGAGGGGGAATAGTGGCACGTTATAGGAGGAGCCGTTACAAAGTTCTCCTCCTCCGTTACTGTTTTGGTACTAGGCGATGTCAACATCCGGTCGCCATGTTGTCCGCTATCTTGGATGACTCCGCCGTACCGCGCCATTGTCATTCCTTTACACGTAACGTTTATGACAAGGTGTTTTTCCCAGTTTTTCGCTAAGTGATCCAGTATGTCGCAATCTTCAGCCTTGCCTTCTTCTGGAAAGTTGAGTACCATATTCTTGTATTGTATAAATTAGCTCTAGCCGTAAAGTAACGCTTTTTTCTCTTAAAATACCGTGTTTTATGGCGGAGCTGTGCCTTGACTGGAGGCGTCATGTTGGACGCTGTTGTTCGCCTCGCATGCTTTATTTAGTTAGCCAGAACAACCTTACCCGGTCTTATAACTAATTATCAGCATTAGTTATTTAGTCTTCATTGCTAGGAATTAGTTATATTATGCCGATAGTATCCATTTTCGGCGAGCGTAGGTAGCCGATTCGTATGCTAGTGTTCTAGCCTAGCCCCTACACTTGATAGCCTAGGTGGTTTTTGTTCACTCTCATGCATGGTATAATAAGTGTTCCTAGTGTTAATTTATGAAATGAAGATTTTAGGCATTTATACATATAAGATTCAGTGATTGCACATATGTTTTCACCTTCGAGGAAGTATACTAAGGGTTTTGGTGATCTTGGTAGTCGACTCCCTTGCCCCTAACCTAACATAGGGCTGTGGTATACTTCCTATCCTGCCCAGTTACCTTACCCAAGGTATCTCCTCCCTCTGAGGTAGCCTAGGCTACATCCTAGCCCTCCTTACCCCAAATCGCATTCGGGTAAGGTTAGGCTAGGATTTTTCTTTCCCCACTCCTAGCCATAGCACATGAGCTTTGAGTTTGGGACAGAACCTCAAAGTACTAGTCGTTCGCCCACAGCTCCCCCTCTAGGTGAATGAACTCTCCTTTTGGGGCCCTGCTGGTCGGCGAAGGTGGAAGGGCTCTGCCTTTCCCCCTAGTCCATACTTGGTAGGGTTTCGACCCTTTCCTCCCTGTGGCCTAGCGATTTGTCCTACAACTGCCTTCCCTGGTTCGGGACTCGCTTCCCTAGCCTAGGTTAGGCAGGCCAGGGGGTTTCTGTTTCTTTATAGTTTAGGACAGTACACTAGTGCTGTACCTTCTCTGAACTAACCTACCCTAGGCTAGAGAATGAAGTTTCCTACACCTGGGATAGGGCTGGTTCTGGAACAGACACCCCCCCCCCGGAGTGTTGGTGAAGGCTACGCCTCCCCCGACACTCCCCCTCAGGACCCCCCCCCCCCTCTGTCCCTTATGTGTTGGCCTAGTCATCACACCCGTCCGCCGTCCTACAACTCCACCGTGTGCCGGCGGGTTGTGGGTTCTGCTTGGTCCCTTTGTGGGTTAGTCCGAGCTGCTACGCTTCCCGCATATTGTCGAACTTTGGGATAGCCTAAGCGAATTGGTCTGCCGGCATGAGACCTCTCTATTTTAGAGTGTTCTTTGGTCCTCCCTTGGGCCGCCATCCGCAATTCTTGCCGACTGCCGGCTCCGTTGCGGATGGATGAAAGTTTGCCCCCTCTCTTTTATTTGAACACTCCTTCCGGGGGAAGATGAGGTCGGGATAACGAACTACCCTTCCCTCCCTCTTACCCTACCTTTTCTCTCTACTTATCAGTGCCGGTCCACTGCCGCTACCCTGCCAGCAACAGCTGTCAGGGTACCCTAGTATCCACTCTGTCTCATTGAATGACGCCAGTGCTGGAATACCTTCGCCGGTCGCTTGCCGACTGCCGGGGGCTGCCGACGTGCCGGCGATCTGCCATCATCCAGAAGCTCCTATTTTCTCTGCCACATAGACTGATGACAGGGAAGGGTTCCCACCCTCGATGGAGGCTCGCCGGCGCCCGGCGCGTTTCCGGCATGCCGCCACGCTGCCGGAGTCACCTAATCATATTACTTCAGTGGACTGTCACCTCTCCCCTGTCGGCGTTGTGCCGGTAGTGACTATTGTATAGCTATATACGGTATCCAGTACATCTATGGTACAGTACTTACCCTAGACAGAAAACTATGATGTATAGTTATGCAGTAAAAATATTTCAAGCATACTCTGTGCATCCATGCGCAGTCCCTTGCCGGGACCCATCTGAATAGGGAGGGATCAATTCTCTCCCTTTTATCCTAAACTGAATGAATTCAGTTCCCCCCCCACCATGACTAATTCTCCAGAGGAGGTCTAAGCTGTGCTTAACCCATTATGGATATCCCTTCCATCTCTTAGGCTCTTTAAGAGCCCATAGAATTAGTTTTGGTGTGGGGTCGCGGCAATTGGCTGGGCGGGATGCACATGTATGTGTCTTTTTTGGGCTCAAGCCATGGCGTCCTGATGGAAGGTTCCTTTTTGGTAGCTTCCTTGGGTATATAACTACTAGATATTCCCAGAGAATTTAACCACAGGTTATCACAGAATTCTAACTTCTGGAGCGAGTATCCTAAAGGTTTCCCTTTAAGACATCGTATATCAACAGGGGACGCATGTATTAACGCGCCACATAGCTATCTGCACCCCACATAGAGTTAACACTTCGATGTGTAGGGGTGGAGAATAGCTGGGGAGCCGTTCCACAGCTAATCTCGTTCGTGGCTACTTTTGGTACTCGAGACGTAAACAAACGGGCGCCATTGCTAAATGACGTCACGTCCGTCCCCATCCTTCGCTTAATAGCTTGCCTTACTAGACGGATTTTTCTCTGTGCGTATCTTATCGACTTGCATCTTAGCCATGTCTCTACCCTCGGCCTCACCTTCTTCTGGGAAGTTGAGTACAAGGTTCCAGTATTGTTTAAATAAGCTCTGACCGTAAAGTAACTTTTACTTTTCGAGATATTTTATATTTTGTGGCAGAGCTGTGCCTCTACCGGACCCGCCATTTTATGGCGTCGCTGTTGTTTTGCATGCCTTATTTAGCTAGCCTCAACAGCGTTTTCCGGCTTCATTAACTAATCGATACTATTAGTTATTTAGTCTTCATAGCTAGGAACTTTATATATCGTGTTTTGACGCTCTTTTATCGGTCATCGACTGACCCCATACCAGTTCGCTAGTCTAGCCCCTAGGCCAGAGTGCCTATCATCAGTGTTCATGCATGATATATTTCAGTGATCCTGGGTTTAGTTATGAAGATAGTGGCATTATTTTATGATACTGTTGACTGTGATGCAAGTGTTTTCGCCTTCAGGGACCATATAGGGGATAGGTTTGATAGGGTGCCTTTCTAACCTAACCTAAATGTAGGACCCCTATATGCTTCCTTCACCCCTTGCCTTAGGGCATTCCCTCTGTGTAGCCTTGCTCCCCCTACCACGTAAGGGGATCAAGCTCATATCAGAGTATCTATCGCTTCTCTGTCCTCCCTAAGGGAATGATCCCCCCTTAGGGTTGCGTCCGAGAATGAGGAATGGCCTGCCCTTCCTCTATTGCTGAGGCTAGCTTTCCGACCTTCCCTGCAATAGCGTTACGTCTTCCATCCTTCCTAGTTCAGGGTGTAACATCCCTGCTCTAGGTTAGGCTTGGGGGGAGTTAGTTCTGTGCCTTGCTGAAACAGTACCCATGCACCGTTCTCAGACAGGCTGCCTACCCTTAGGCTAGGGAGCGTCCTCCCTTCCTTGGTGGCCGCTTTGGTACAGAGCCTCTCCTATAGAAGACCCTTCTTCTTCTCCCCTCCCCACCTATCTCTTGTATGGCCTAGCCTATACTTAGGTTAGTCTATACCCATCTGTCCCCTGTCCTACAACTCCTCCTTAGGGTGGAGTGATAGGGCTACCTTGAGTCCCTGTGTGCAGTCCGCTCTGGTACATATACCCTAGTGTCCTATGGGGTTAGCCACTGGATGCGTTTTGTCCGCAGGGGTTCTCCCCCCTCTTGGGTGCTCCCTAGCCCTCCCTTGTGCTACCCTGGCTCCCGGCCGCCTGCGGCCCCTGCCTCTGGGTGATAGGGCTAGCCTCTATCATGGGTACACCCACTCAGGTGGGATGTCTTGGGGTCCGTGTCCGTACCCCTACATCCCTCCTTCTGTCTCTTTCACTGTCCTGGTGCCGGTCCCTTGCCGCCTCCCCTGTCGGTGATACCCACCTCCCACCCTTGGTGACACTTCCTTGCCCCCTGGGCCGTCAGTCCTCCGTGTGCCGGGGGACTGCCGCCTCCCGTCGGCGTACAACCGATGGCCTTCCCTCATACCTCATAGCTTCGGTCGTCCGTCCATCGGTCCGGCTCCCGGAGTGCCGGCAGTCCGGTTCTGATATAGCCCTTCCTTGTCCCTGTCACCAAGCCGGCAACCTTCGGCTGCCGGAGTCGCCGCTGCCCGCCGGCGTGCCACCGTTGTGCCGGCGGCCGCCATCCTGGCATTACTCCTGACTTATATATTTGCCTTCCCTAATGCCAGAAACTCTGCTGGAGTGGCCTCCGGCGTGCCGTCGGTCTGCCGGAGCCTTCCGGAGGCGTCAAAGCGACTTGCACCCCTTCTCCTAGCTATCATCTCATGTTGATAGCCCTACATTGCAACCAGATGGTTTGACTACATAAATAGATAGGTATTATCTTACCGTTCTATTTATAACCATGCTGTCTTCTTGCATATCACAAATTTCCAGCATGCTGTATGTTTCTTAGCACGGCTGGTTGCCAGAAACCGTTACCCTATGGGATCGTCTACGTTCCCAATTCTATGGTCTGAGTGGCCTCAGTCCCAGTTTTATATCCTTGGCAATTCCTACCAGAATTCCCCCTGCCTCCCTGGCAATCTATGAAGAATTCTGCCCTGTGCCTTCGGTCACAAACAAATTGCCTATGGATAAGGTTACGGTAACCAGTCGGGCGGGTTACATGGAGTATGTGTCTATCTCCTTCATTTCCGCCCACTCTCAAAACATCACATTGTTTATACCACTTAATATTAAGTTAAAGATTAATCCTTTAATATTTAACTTTAGAATATAAATCATTCTCATGACTGCCCCATACTCATGTTCTCTTTCTCTTACAGGAGGAGTACGTGAAGTGCGATCACGGCTTCTGTGCATTGAAGCGCCCGCACTTCTACGGGCACACGGCGTGTAGGACCCACGCCCCTTGCGCCAACAAGAAAGGCGATCTAAAGTTTTGGGACCCGCAGAACTCTACAGTCTGCAAGGACCGCCTGGTCGAGGCGTTCAATAATCCTCCCTCAGCGGAGGTTAGGGACGCTTCTCGAGAGAAGCTACGCAAATGGGTGCGTGGCTTCCAGAAGAACGCCACTGGACCATACCTTGCCACTGAAGACTTGAGGGCCTTACTTTTCCCGAAGGCATCCCCAGACTCTGTGGTCCCCAAGGATCAGATCCCCACCGTCCAGATAACGGTGGAACCCGATGTGGTCATGGCCCAGTCCATGCACGAGTGTCGCCTGGATACCGACAACGCGGAACATATGTCGGAGGTGTCGGAGACCACGAAGAGGAACCTCATGGCCGAAGAACTGGACTATGAGGAAGACCAAGTGGAATACGCCGAGTCGGAGCAAGAGGTCGCTCCGCCTTCCACCCCCGCCCCAACTCCTACACCGACGGATGTATCACTCCCGTCTACCTCCGCCACCCCGGACCCCATCCCATCCAGCGCCCAGGAGATGTTCCATGTGCTCGAAGCTCTTATGGACAAGAAACTCCGTGAGACACACGAATACATCAGGACCATGGGAAGTTCAAAGGAGCCGAAAAGGATTTCGGTTAAGGACCTCCCGGCATGTTCGCACGCCAACCCCTGGAGGTATGCTGAACACATGCCTATCGCAACGGGCAGGATCTTCGTCAGTGAGAAGGTCGGCTCGGTTGCCCTGGAAGAAGTTGAATTCTTCCCGAGTTTTGAGGCTTATCCGGACTGTTACGTCCGACTTCAATCCGAACCTGCCTCTAGAGAAGAGACCGAACCTAAGGAGGTGATAGTGTTCGATCTCCCAAAGGCCCAGGCTATGCTGGCCAACGCTGTTAAAAGTAGGGGTTTTACCTGCTCAAAGCTTCCGGCACTGAGCAAGAAGCACCCTACCTACGTCGCACCAGATGATGCGATCCTCTCCTTCATGGAAAAGGCCTTCGCTGCGGTACACAAAGCAGTGGAAGAAGGGAAACCTTGCCCTGCACTGGAGGAGTGCAGACCCTTCTCCCTGATTACTCCCCCCGATGTTCGACACTGGAAAGATGTCCAACATACTTTCGTGGTGGGGAAACTAGATCCTGACGTTGCTGGACGTCAGTTTAACGAAGACCTCCCGAAACTTAATGACCATCTCCTTCGTCGGGAACATGACACGAAGGAAAGGCTCGCCGCATCCATGTCCCTCCAGGTACAGCTCGACGTCATGGCCGGTGACACTAGAGTCCCCGATCACTACAATGGTGTTCGCCAAAACGCATTTGGCGACTGTAGTTAAAGACCTGTACAGCTTCATGAAGGCTCGTAGAGCCTTTCGTGAATTCGTGTTCTCCAGTGCCACAGTAAGACACGAACCCCGGAGGCTGATTTCCTCCAACATCTGGGGTAAGCACCTCTTTCCCTCTGCCCTTGTGAAAGAGATCATCGACAAGGCCGCCACAGAGAACAGGAACCTTCTCCACAAGTGGGGCATGTCGAAGAAGAGGAAATCCTCTCAGGACGACGGCCCTCAACCTAAGAGGAAATCCTCCAAGCAGAAACCCCAGCAACGTCAACAGAGACGGCAGTTTCCGGGACCCGCTACTCCCCAAGTGGCAGCTCAGCCACAGCAGACCTTTCAGCTGGTCACCCAACCGGTCTTGTCACAGTCGCCGGTTTTCACCCCTGCTTTCGAGCAACAGACGACTACCTTTCGTCCCAAAGGTAGAGGCTCAAACAGAGGTGCAGGCAGAGACGCATCTCGCCGTCCCTGCAGAGGCAGAGGAGGAAGGGGAGCTAGCGGCCGAGGCAGTAAACCCTCGGGACACCAGAAGCAATGAAGTGCTTCCGGTGGGAGGAAGACTCCACCAATTCCAGGATCGTTGGACCTTCGATCCCTGGGCACACAGCATCGTCAAGAAGGGTCTAGGCTGGAGTTGGACTCAACCACCCCCAACCTTCCAGCAATTCTTCCAACAATCAACCCCCCTTCTGGAAGAATATGTCCTAGATCTCTTGAACAAGAAGGTGATAAGGAGGGTAAAGTCAACCAGGTTCCAAGGGAGACTGTTTTGCGTCCCCAAGAAGGACTCCGACAAGCTCAGAGTCATTCTAGACTTACCCCTCCTCAACAAGTTCATAGCGAACAACAAGTTCAAGATGCTGACTCTTCAACAGATAAGGACCCTTCTGCCTCAAGGTTCCTACACGGTCTCCATAGACCTGGCGGATGCCTACTGGCACGTTCCAATGAACCACCACGCTTCCTCCTACCTAGGATTTCGACTCCAAAGGAAAAGCTACGCCTTCAGGGCCATGCCCTTCGTCCTCAATGTGGCCCCTCGGATCTTCACAAAGCTGGCGGACGCCATCGTTCAACAGCTTCGCCTCCGAGACGTCCAGGTGATGGCCTACCTCGACGATTGGCTAGTCTGGGCTCCATCGCCCGAGGATTGTTTAAGATCCTGCAACAAAGTTACCCAGTTCCTAGAACACCTGGGATTCAAGATAAACGCAAAGAAATCTCTCCTCTCTCCAGCTCAGAAGTTCCAATGGTTAGGAATCCAGTGGAACCTTCAGTCACACCACCTTTCCATTCCCCAGAAGAAAAGGAAGGAAATAGCAGGGTCTGTCAAGCGACTGCTGAAATCCAAACGGATCTCAAGACGTCAGCAGGAACGAGTTCTAGGCTCTCTACAGTTCGCCTCAGTGACAAACCCAGTGCTACATGCACAGCTAAAGGATGCCGCGGGAGTCTGGAGACGTTCCGCATCCATCGCTCGAAGAGACATCAAGAGACTGCTCCCAAACAGACTTCGGCTGCTCCTAAAGCCGTGGTTGGAAGCAAAGGCCCTGAAAAGGTCCATCCCTCTTCAACACCCACCTCCATTACTCAACATCCACACGGACGCTTCGCTGGAGGGCTGGGGAGGTCACTCCCACCAAAAACAGGCTCAAGGAACATGGTCTCCCCTATTCAAGACGTTTCACATCAAAATCTTGGAGGCCATGGCGGTCTTTCTAACTCTGAAGAAACTCTCCCCGCCTCCCTCGATCCATATTCGTCTAATCCTAGACAACTCGGTGGTAGTCAGATGTCTCAATCGCCAAGGCTCAAGATCGCCCCAGATAAATCAGGTGCTTCTGACAATCTTCCGTCTGGCAGAGAAGAAGAAATGGCACCTGTCTGCAGTTCACCTACAAGGATTCCGCAACGTGACGGCGGACGCTCTATCTCGGACAAGCCCGATAGAGTCGGAATGGTCTCTAGACGCAAGATCATTCTCCTTCATCTCTCACCAAGTCCCAGAACTTCAGATCGATCTCTTCGCAACAAGCGACAACAATCAACTTCCTCGATATGTGGCCCCGTACGAGGACCCCAAGGCAGAAGCAGTGGACGCTATGTCACTGGATTGGAACAGATGGTCCAAGATCTACCTGTTCCCTCCCACCAACCATCTGCTGAAAGTCCTCTCCAAACTGAGAACCTTCAAAGGAACAGCAGCCCTAGTGGCTCCCAAGTGGCCTCGGAGCAACTGGTACCCCCTAGTCCTGGAGCTACAACCCACGCTGATCCCTCTCCCGGGCCCAGTTCTCTCCCAGCAAGTACAGAAGTCGACTGTCTTCGCTTCATCATTGAAAGTCAGGGACCTTCATCTCATGATTTTCTCTCCCTAGCCGTGAAGAAAAGGTTCGGGATATCGAAGAAGAGTCTCGACTTCCTCGAGGAATACAAGACCGAATCCACACGACGGCAATACGAATCATCCTGGAAAAAATGGGTCTCATTCGTCAAGGCAAAAAATCCTACGGAAATTACCATCGATTTTTGCATGTCCTTCTTCATTCACCTTCATGGACAAGGCTTGGCAGCCAACACGATTTCTACTTGCAAATCGGCCCTGACTAGACCACTAATGTACGCCTTCCAGATTGATCTGTCCAACGACATCTTCAATAAACTGCCGAAGGCATGCGCTCGTCTACGCCCAGCACCCCCACCAAAACCGATCTCCTGGTCCCTGGATAAGGTGCTCCATTTTGCCTCCAACTTGGACAATGATTCGTGCCCTCTCAAGGATCTGACTCAAAAAGTTATTTTTCTTTTTGCTCTTGCCTCAGGAGCCCGAGTCAGCGAAATAGTGGCATTATCAAGGGACGAGGGTCACATTCTGTTTACAGATTCAGGAGACCTTACCCTCTTCCCGGATCTGACGTTTCTCGCCAAAGACGAACTACCCACCAAAAGATGGGGCCCTTGGAGAATCGCCCCTTGAAAGAAGATGCCTCTCTATGTCCAGTAGAGAGCCTCAAGGTCTATCTTCGTAGAACTTCAGACTTTGGTGGAGGCCAACTCTTCAAAGGAGAAACATCGGGCAGCGACCTGTCACTGAAACAACTACGAGCGAAAATCACCTACTTCATTCGCAGAGCGGATCCTGACAGTACACCCGCAGGTCACGATCCTAGAAAAGTTGCATCGTCTCTGAATTTCTTTCAGAGTATGGATTTTGAAAGCCTTAAGAGTTTCACAGGCTGGAAATCCTCGCGTGTTTTCTTCAAACATTATGCGAAACAAGTGCATGAAGTCAAACATTTTGTGGTAGCCGCAGGTAGTGTTATGAAACCTGCACCTAACTCTGCATAGAACAGTGAGTTACTTGGGACTCTAACTCCTTGGGTGCCTATGTTGACCCTCGTGTGATACGTAGTGATTTCAAAGACACTTAGTGCTTTTCATATACTGTTCTTTCCCAGGTGAAATGTCATAGTCGTCACATGAGTGCCGCATGCCTAGAGCATGATGTGTTTTCTTTTTAAAGACTGACGTTCCTCTGGAACGAGTGCCTACTAATAATTTGAAATTCTCTTTCAGATTCATGAGCAAGTCTTTCATTACTATGTACATTATAATTTGTTGTAAATTACTTTTACATACTTATTGCATTTAATTACCATATTCTGCAATTGTGAAATAAAATTTCTATTTTATTACTTGTGCGTCTCAATCCGCTCCTACTTATACTATGAAATACATGACTGTCATAGTTTTATTATCCCTTTCCTCTTATATACGATGAAGATTACTAAGGATTCAATCCTTATTATATACTCACCTCTGCAATGTAATATTCCTACCTGAATACTTACTTACATCATGCCTTCGAGACCAGACGATTCTCTCTCTTCACATACAGTGCCTAACCACCACTTGTCTGCTTTTGAGAATGTTCCTATATGAATACCAACCATTCAGTCTTGTCTCCGAGTTCTTCATGTTCTCCCAGCAAGGTGGGTAGCCCTTCGATGACCACTTTGATCTTCAGCATGATCCGTTGGGACTTCACTGCCAGGGGGGCAGGAAGTTTTCTTCCCTACGGTTCCTCTATTGAGATTACTATGCTAACCTGTTCAAAGCCCTCGGCACTTACACTACAAGGGGAAAATCTACCGCGATACATTGATTCTCTGGTATTCTTCCATCAGGACGCCATGGCTTGAGCCCAAAAAACGGATTTTGAGTGAAGCGAAAAATCTATTTTTGGGTGAGATAGCCATGGCGTCCTGATGGACCCTCCCTGCTACTTCGTCCAGTTTTTTCAGGTCCCACCCTGTCCTGCTGTATCATGGTGATTGGCAAGCAACTGGCTTCAGGATGAGGATGGACGTGACGTCATTTAGCAATGGCGCCCGTTTGTTTACGTCTCGAGTACCAAAAGTAGCCACGAACGAGATTAGCTGTGGAATGGGTCCCCAGCTATTCTCCGCCCCTACACATCGAAGTGTTAACTCTATGTGGGGTGCAGATAGCTATGTGGCGCGTTAATACATGCGTCCCCTGTTGATATACGATGTCTTAAAGGGAAACCTTTAGGATACTCGCTCCAGAAGTTAGAATTCTGTGATAACCTGTGGTTAAATTTTCTGGGAATATCTAGTAGTTATATACCCAAGGAAGCTACCAAAAAGGAACCTTCCATCAGGACGCCATGGCTATCTCACCCAAAAATAGATTTTTCGCTTCGCTCAAAATCCGTTTTCTGCTTCTTTTCACAGCTTACCTATCCTAAGCTTACACATGAAAAGGAATCTTATATTGAGTTAAATAACTTTAATGCTAATCTAAGATTACTTTAAGTCTTTACTTTAAGTCATTGTATATGACTTCCGCAGACTCATGCCCCCTTTCTTTTACAGGAGGAGTATATCTAGTGTGAGAGCGCCTTCTGCAGCGTTTGGCACCCGGACATCTACGGCCACCTGGCCTGCCGAACCCACGCCAGCAGTTCCATCACCAAGGGGACTCTCCGGTATTGGGACCCGCATGTCTGCACCGTCTGCAAGGACCTGCTCCACAAGGAGTTTGAGGACCCTCCCTCTGCGGAGGCCAGGGACATTGCTCGAGAGAAACTGCGCAAATGGGTGAGTGGTTTCCAAAAGAACGCCATGGGGCCCTATCTCCCGAGCAAGAAGATGAGAGCTTTGCTCTTCCCAAAGGCATCTGCGGATGCTGTCATCCACAAGGCCGAGGTCCCCTGCGTCCAGCTGACGGTCGAACCTGATGTATCGGACGCACTGTAAGACTTCCATCTTGACGAGGTGGAATGGATGTCGGAAGTGTTAGACACCACCGAAAGGACTCTGATGGCCGAGAGTCAAGAAGAGGAGGATCATGTAGAGGCTCCGGACTCCGAGGCCGAAGTCGCCCGCTCCCCCTGTTACTTCCGTTGCTATAACGGAACCGATCCCCTCTACCTCTTCTACTCCTACTCCTACTCCTACTCCGTCGTTACTGGAGAACCAGGACAGTTTCCAGGCCCTAGTGGCCCTCCTGGACAAGAGGTTCCAAAATGAACAAGAGGACCTCAAGAGGGAGATTCTCCGTCTGTCGAAGCAGTCGGTCAAGAAGATCAACGTCAAGGATCTTCCCCCTTGCTCAGTGACCAACCCCTGGAGGCATGCCGAGCACATGCCAATTACAAGTGGACGAATCTTCGTCAATGACAAGCTAGGCGCCGTCCGCCTTGAAGTGGTGGAGTTTTGGCCTAGCTTTGAGTCGTATCCGGACTGTTACATCCGTCTCAAGTCCGACCCAGCATCTAAGGAGGAAACCGAGCCTAAGGAGGTCATAGTCTTTGACCACGCCAAGGCTCAATCTCTTTTGGTCGGCAACCTTAAGAGCAAGGGCTACACCAACTCTAAGGTGCCGGCCCTTAGCAAGAAACACCCATCCTTTCTTGCTCCTGCCACCATGGTCTTCCCTTTGCTGAAAAGTCCTTATTGGCAGTGTTGAAAGCGGTGGAGGAAGGGAAACCTTGCCCTACATTGGAGGAATGTAGGCCCCTCTCCCTCGCCCTACCTCCTGACGACAAGAACTGGAAGGACATCCAGTTAACTTTCTCGGTAGGAAAGTTGAAGGCTGACGTAGCAGGACGTCAGTTTAACGAGAACCTCCCCAAGCTCTCCGAGTACCTTTTGCGTCGGGAGCTGGATACAAAAGAGAGACTGGCCGCCTCCCTTTCTCTCCAAGTGCAATTGGAGACAATGGCCGGTGACACTTGGACCCCAGACATGTATATGGTCTTAGCTAAGACCCATCTCGCCACCCTGACGAAGGACTTCTACAGCTTCATCAGGGCTCGGAGAGCCTGTAGAGAATTCGTGTTTGCAGACGCTACTGTCAAACACGAACCCCGGAAACTGATCTCCTCTAAAATTTGGGGGAAAGACCTCTTACTCAATGGTCTTGTGAAAGAGATCGTAGACAGAGCCGCCACCGAGAACCGGAACCTTCTCAACAAGTGGGGCATGTCAAGAAAAAGAAAATCTTCTCAGGATGAGGGCCCCCAACCTAAGAAGAAGTCTAACAAGCCTAGGCCCCAGCAGCGACAGGCTAAACACCAGTTTCCGGCACCCGCTACTCCCCAGTTGGTGGCTCAGCCCCAACAGACCTTTCAGTTGGTCCCTCAGCCAGTGGTGGCTCAGTCACCAGTCTTCACACCTGCTTTCGAAAGACAGTCAACTACCTTTCGTCCCAAAGGTAGAGGCTCCGGCAGAGACTCCTCTCGACGCCCTTCCAGAGGGAGAGGAGGGAGGGAAGCAGGCGGCCGAGGTGGCAAACCCTCGGGAAACCAGAAGCAATGAAATGCTTCCGGTGGGAGGAAGACTCCGCCTCTTCCAGGATCGTTGGACTCACAGAATCATCAAGAACGGACTAGGGTGGAGTTGGGTAACACCACCTCCAACCTTCCATCAATTCTTCCAACACTCCACCCCCATCCGGGAAGAATACGTCCAAGAACTCTTGAACAAGAAGGTGATCAAGAGGGTAAAGTCCACCAGGTTCCTGGGAAGACTGTTCTGCGTTCCCAAGAAGGACTCCGACAAACTCAGAGTCATTCTGGACTTGTTCCCTCTCAACAAGTTCATCGTGAACAACAAATTCAAGATGCTAACTCTTCAGCACATAAGAGCCCTACTGCCTCAAAAGGCATACACAGTCTCAATAGACTTGGTGGACGCCTACTGGCACATTCCAATGAATCGCTAGGCCTCCTCCTACCTAGGATTCAGGCTTCAAAGAAGGCAGTACACTTTCAGAGCCATGCCCTTCGTCCTCAATATAGCTCCAAGGATCTTCACGAAGCTCGCAGAAATGATTGTCCAACAGCTACGCCTTCAAGGCGTCCAGATGATAGCTTCCCTGGACGATTGGCTGGTATGGGCCGCATCCTCAGAAGAATGCTTGCAAGCTTCAAGAAAAGTGACCCAATTCCTGGAACATCTGGGTTTCAAAATCAACACCAAGAAGTCTCGACTTTCTCCAGCTCAGATGTTTCATTGGCTAGGAATCCATTGGTACCTTCAGTCACACCATCTTTCCATCCCTCCGAAGAAAAGGAAGGAAATAGGAGGATCTGTCAAGAGACTCCTAAAATCCAAACGGATTTCAAGACGTCAACGGGAGCAGGTGCTCGGCTCCTCCAGTTCGCTTCAGTGACAGACCCAGTGCTACGAGCATAGCTAAAGGATGCATCGGGAGTCTGGAGAAGATATGTATCCATCGCTCGAAGAGATCTCAAGAGACCTCTATGAACCAGGCTTCGTTCGCTCCTAAAGCCATGGTCGGAGGCAAAGAACCTGAAGAGATCAGTCCCCCTTCAACCACCACCTCCGTCGGTCGTTATCCACATGGATGCATCGCTAGAAGGAATGGGGGGGGGGGGGTCACTCCCCTCAATGACAAGTTCAAGGAACATGGTCTCCCCTATTCAAGACGTTCCACATCAACATTTTGGAGGCCATAGCGGTCCTTTCTCTGAAGAGGCTGTCTCCACGACCCTCGTCCCACATCCGTCTAACTCTGGACAGCGCCGTTGTGGTCAGATGTCTTAACCGTCAGGGCTCAAGATCGCCCCAACTCAACCAAGTGTTACTGCCCATCTTCCGCCTAGCAGACAAGAAGAGATGGCACCTCTCAGCAGTTCACCTTCAAGGATTCCGCAACGTGATGGTGGATGCTCTATCAAGGACAACCCTAATAGAGTCAGAATGGTCCCTAGACGCAGACTCATTCTCCTTTATCTCTCGCCAAGTCCCGGAACTGCAGATCGACCTCTTCGCGACGAGCTACAACAAACAACTTCCTCGTTACGTGGCCCCTTACGAGGACCCCAGAGCGGAAGCAGTGGACGCCATGTCCCTGTACTGGAACAGATGGTCCAGGATTTACCTGTTCCCTCCACCCAACCTTCTGCTGAAAGTCCTCACCAAGCTGAGAACCTTCCAAGGAACAGCAGCCCTAGTGGCACCCAAGTGGCCCCGGAGCAACTGGTTCCCTCTAATCCTGGAGTTACAACCCAAGATAATTCCCCTGCCGGACCCAGTTCTATCTCAGCCAGTTCAGAAGTCGACTGTCTTCGCTACATCTCATGATTTTCTCTCCCTAGCCGTTAAGAAGAGGTTTGGGATCTCGAAGAAAAGTTTGGACTTCCTAGAGGAATGCAAAACAAAATCTACCAGAAGGCAATACGAGTCTTCCTGGAAGAAATGGGTGTCCTTCGTCAAGGCTAAAAATCCTACGGAAATCTCTATAGATTTTTGTCTGTCCTTCTTTATTCACCTTCATGGACAGGGCTTGGCAGCCAACAAGATTTCTACCTGCAAATCGGCCTTGACAAGACCACTACTCTATGCCTTCCAGATCAACCTGTCCAACAACATCTTTAACAAGCTGCCAAAGGCATGTGCTAGACTCCGTCTTGCACCTCCACCGAGACCCATCTCCTGGTCTCTCGACAAAGTGCTCCAGTTTGCCTCAAGTCTGGACAACAAGTCTTGCCCTCTGAGAGATTTGACTCAAAAAGTAATTTTCCTTTTTGCTCTCGCCTCGGGAGCCCGAGTCGGTGAGATTGTGGCTTTATCAAGAGAAGAGGGCCAGATACAGTTTGCTAACACAGGCGAACTTACCCTCTTTCCTGACCCAACGTTTCTCGCCAAGAACGAGCTTCCCACCAAACGGTGGGGCCCCTTTAGAATCTGCCCCCTGAAGGAAGATGTCTCTCTATGCCCAGTGGAGAGTCTAAAGGTCTATCTTCGAAGAACTTCAGACTTTGGGGGAGGACAGCTCTTTAAAGGAGAAACATCAGGGTCTGATTTGTCACTCAAAACAACTAAGGGCGAAGATCACCTACTTTATTCGCAGAGCGGATCCTGACAGTACACCCGCAGGTCATGATCCCAGGAAAGTCGCCTCTTCCCTGAATTTCTTCCAGTTGATGGACTTCGAGAGACTTCGCTCTTTCACGGGCTGGAAATCCTCAAGAGTGTTTTTCAAACACTACGCAAAGTAGGTGCAAGAGTTGAGGCGCTATGTGGTGGCAGCAGGTAGTGTGCTAAAACCTGCTGCTTAGTGCTGCGTAGAACAGTGAGTTATTCGGGACTCTAACTCCATGGGTGCCTGTGTTGACCCTAGTGCAAAACATAGTGATTTTAAGTGCCACCTAGTGACACTAAAGACTGTTCTTCTACAAAGGTGAAGTAACATAGACAGTAACACGTGTGCCACATGTTTTAACATGAAGTGTATATAAGACTTTCTAGAAAGACTTTATAGTTCCTCTGGAACTTATATGTGTAATGGCAAGTTTTCCTTTTCAGATTCCACACCCACTTTTGATGTCTTTAGTCTATGTTTTTAATTGCATTGCTTATTTTAAAAATTTTACTTATTTCATGCTAATTCTGTTTTAATGAATGAAAGAGTATTAGGTTACCCTGTGCGTCTCAATTCGCCCTCTCTCTCTCATGAAATAAAACACTGTTACAGAATTGTATTACCCTTTTTATTTTTTATATTATTATGAACAATGTTATACTTTTGTTCTCTTGATGCAAATTCATCTAGATTAAGGTAACTTGTTCCAACACGAGTATACTTACCTTTTCTATCTGGCCCTGGGACCGGCAGGTATCTCCGAAACTAGGTGAGTTCCTCTAACAAGCAACTTCAAGATGTTCCTTCTGCCCAATTAGGACTTCCCTGCCAGGGGGTCAGGAAGCAGTAACATGGTATATGCTTATCTGAGGTAGCATGTAACGGATATGCCACAGGTCTCTGTGGTCATCAGACCAAAGGACTATTGTCTAGAAGTCGAAAGGCACTAAAAAAAAGGGGAAAAATCCACGATACATTAATTCTCTGGTACACTTCCATCAGGACGACATGGCTTGAGCCCAAAAAACGGAATTTTTGGGTGAGATGGCTATGACGTCCTGATGGAAGGTTCCTTTAGTAGCTTTGCAAAGGTATATATGACTACAGTGATATTCCCAGAGAATCAAACCAAAGGTTTCCCAGAATTCTAACTTCTGGCGCGAGTACCCTTAAGATTTACTCTCAAGGATATCGTATATAATCAGGGGACGTATTCTTGACACGCCACGTATATGTCAGAGTTTCGGTGATTTTAGGTAACCGAGATCTCGCCTTGCCTAGGTAACCCAACCTAGACAACATATACTTTCGACATTACCCCGGTTACCCTTGTTATCGGTTATCATTCATTGGAGATTTATATCTCCTGGAATTATATTAGCCGTTACTAGTCTCGAATAGAGATTTATGGGTAATCTCTCTTCCCTCTGAGGTAGCCTTAGGCTACAACTCTATGAGTCAGCCTTGAATTTCGAATTCAGGCATGACTAGCCTAGAGTTTTCTGTCTCATCCCTTAACAGCAGACGGCAAGTTTTGGGATTTGATCAGAACCTCAGAGTATTTAGTCTTTTGTCGGCAGTCGGTCGGCGGGGTGAATTGCATTCCCCTGCCTGCTGAGCTACCGGCATAGGAGGCTAGCCCTCCCTAGACTACACTTGAAGTGGTTGCATGATGCCGCCACCTTCTCCCTGTGGTCTAGTAGACTAGTTCTATACTCGCAGACCCTAGGCTGTAGAGTAGTATACTCTTGTGGCCTAGGATGGCGCTGGCATTGGAACTCTGTTTCTCCCTTGTTGAGAGGAATGGCATGGACTGCTGTCCCCTTAACTGTATTAGCACCTCCTAAGCTGGAGAATAGAAGATTCTCCTGAAACAGAGTTTCTTCAAGGTGTGTAGGTCCAGCAATATTGCCGGCCCCTCCCATACCTCATATAGGACCCTTTCCCTCCCCCCTCTGTTCTTTTACGATGGCTGAGCCATTGTTTTTCCTGAGCCGGCGTCCTGCAACCTTACCATTGCCGGTGGGTTGCTGGAGCCGGCCAGACACCCTCTCCTCAGCTGACGGCTTCCGGGGGCCATGGCGGCTGTGGGTGGTAGGTCCCTTTTGTCACAAGGTTCTCCAGTTCTCCCTTGAACTGCTGGCCATAACTTCTGTTGTTGGCGTGTTGCTCTGGCTGGCAGTAGACCGGCACAGATGGGTACTGACTCAGTCGGTAGCATGCTGACTGTACTAGTGCTGCCGGAGGCTGGCCTACAGTGGTAAGCCGGCAATAGTACTGTGGCTAGATGGAAGCCTGAATGTTACATTCTCCCCTTCCATTTGAACTTTCTTTTTGGAGAAAAGCAGTAAAATCAGACTTTTACATCCTTTATTACTGTATACATACACAGTAATAGATAGCCTTCACTCCATGCTTTCTCTCTCTCTCTCTTAGCTAGCATGCTAGATGTTCTGGCAAGAGCTAGCTAATCCGGCAACATGCCAGCTGAACTACAGTATATGTCTATACAGGTAGTCAGTGTATTTGCAGTATAGTATATACAGCAGATGGAAAACTAACGTATATATTATACTAGTAGTTATTTCCAATATATCTTGGGTATCCCTGCCCAGGTATTTGCTGAACCCAATCCTATATTGATAGAATAATATTTCATCAATATTCTGATTTGAAATCAGTTTCCA
The DNA here is from genome assembly GCF_036898095.1 of Palaemon carinicauda. Taxonomy (NCBI): domain Eukaryota; kingdom Metazoa; phylum Arthropoda; class Malacostraca; order Decapoda; family Palaemonidae; genus Palaemon; species Palaemon carinicauda. The sequence goes on along the minus strand of NC_090732.1, from coordinate 81,797,654 downwards.
TTTACCCTACAATATTATATTTCGTAAAGGGCTGGTGATGTGACACCTCTAACCCTTAAAGGGGAGAGCTCTTATCCCTGAGTTTCCCTGATCAGGGAAGGGAGGTCACAGCAAATAGATTGGGTGGGGTACACAAATATATGTCTTTTATCTTTTTTAATCCAGTTGGCCGCCAGATGGAGAAGCACACTGGCTGAACGACATGAGATATAATTATACAGTAGCCATTAATTTGCAGTATAGTTTATACTGCAAATAGAAAACTATAGTATGATTATACAGTAGTTATTTCTACATATCTTGGGTACCCTTGTGCGAGCTTCTGCTGGTACCGCTCCTATATTGAAAGAATGGCATTCCTTCTATACTCTGATTGTGAAATCAGTCCTCCTTCCCTCACAGTGTTGAGTATAAGGGGGGACAGTTCCTTGTACACTTCCTTACACCTAGATGTTCGACCCCCTTTCTACCTGGAATTCCCCAGCTGGAGGAATCTCCTTATCTTAATACTGAGGCGAGGTAACAGTATTGGCTCGCAGGAGATACACGGGTATGTGTCTCCCACTATCCCTTTACAGCTTTCTGTCCTAAGCTATTTTTGTCAAAAGATGACTTTTGCAAATTGTTTATCAGTGTGATAATTAATTGAATACTCATTTCTGTTCTCCTTTCCTTACAGGAGGGACACCAGATGATGCATCGCAGTCTTCTGCAGTTATAAGAGTGAGTATTTTCACGGACATAATACATGCAGGTTCATGCCCCCAGCAATATCATTTCCAAATCCCCAACCCCGTCTGAGATCCTCTGACCTGTAAGTAGGCCAGACCTTAATGTCGAAGGTCTCGAAAAACCCAAGTTA